>NC_054828.1:74655322-74955322 GCF_018345385.1 Vulpes lagopus
GGCGCTAGGATTCAGGTAATTCCTGTCTTACTCTATAAAATAGAAAACTTTTCTTTGAAATTGTCTAAAGTTACTCTGTCCATTATAGTAGTCACTGAGCACATTTGGTTATTTAAGTTAAAATAAAATGAAAAATTCAGTTCCTCCTTTGTACTGATCACATTTTTTACTTAATAAAAAATCTTTAAACAAAATAATCTCTACACCCAACGTGGAGCTTGAATTCACAGCCTTGAGATCAAGACTTGTATGTTCTGCTGAGCCAGCCAGGCACCCCTGTACTGGTCACATTTTAAGTGCTCAGTAGCCACATGTGGACAGTACAGATACAGAACATTTCCATTGTTGCAGAAAGTTTTTTTGAACAGTGTCAGTCTAAAATATAACTTACTTTCATAAATCAGATTTAGTTGGGTTCTTAAAGAGGACCTATATACGTTAGGTAGAGGTTGTTAGAACACAGGATAACTATAGTTTTTTTGTTCTTGTTGGAATGAATAACTACCAAACAGTGAAAAATGTGTCATGGCTTTTTATTCTCAAACTGAATATTTGGTTTTTAAGGATGAAGAAGACGATGATGATTACGTTGAAGAAGGGGAAGAAGAGGAAGAAGAGGGTGAGTTACATTATCTGCAGAAAATCCCAACATTAAAGTTACAGCTATTATTCACATACTTTAAAGAATGAGTTTATAGTTCAAATTATTACTGATCTTTGATTTGATTTTGGTAATATAGAGCACTTTGAAGGGTGTAAAACCTTTTTTTTTTTTTTTTTTTTTTGAGAGAAAGAGCGAGTGCATGAGTGATAATGGGGGTTGGCAGGAGAGAGAGAATCTTAAGCAGGCTCCAGGCTCAGTGTAGAGCCTGATATGGATCTCAATCTCAAGACCCTGAGATCATGACCTGAGCCGAAATCAAGAGTTGGACACTTAGCCCACTGAGCCACTTAGGCACCCTGAGATGTAAAACCTTTTTTGAAAGAGTAATTTTCTCAAGGCATTTAATAATTTCATTTAAAAAAACCACCCAGCCTATAACATTTCTTTCTTTCTTTTTTTTTTTTTTTTTAAGATTTTATTTATTTATTCACGAGAGACAGAGAGAGAGAGAAACAGAGGGAGAGAGGGGCAGAGACACAGGCAGAGGGAGAAGCAGGCTCCGTGGAAGGAGCCCAATGCGGAACTCGATCCCAGGTCTCCAGGATCACGCCCTGGGCCGAAGGCAGGCGCTAAACTGCTGAACCACCCAGGGATCCCCCCAACCCTTTTTTTAAAAAGATTTTATTAACATTTATTTCTAAAACCGGTATGAACAGAGATAAGAGAGAACCTTGAGCTTAATTTATTATTTTCTTAGGTCTTTCATTTTGAAGAAGGTGAAGCCATATATCTAAGAGAAGAGCTGTTTTATTTCCAGATTACATCCTTTTCAGATTTGCTTTCTAGTACTCATTACCTAGGCCTTCCATAATAAATTTAAAAATTTACTAATGATTCTTTTATTGACAAGCCCCTGGGTTCTTAATCTGTACTTCATGATTTGGCCACAAGGGTGCACAGCAAACTGTCATTGTTTATGGATTTCTAAACCTATTAAGTCTGTTCAGTACACTGAAGTTAAATTCAGAGAGGAAACAATGTATAATTTTTTATGCCAGTAAGTTTTCACTAAGATAGATTCAAAACTTTGTAATTTAGCAGATATTCATTTGGTAAAATTGAGTATTTTACTGTTTTTTTTTTCACTTTTTTCAGAAGAAGAAGGTCTTCGAGGGGAAAAAAGGAAACGAGATGCTGAAGATGATGGAGATGAAGAAGATGACTAGATCATTCTAAGACCAGATTCCCTAATGTTCCTGGGTGTGCAATAGAGTGATCACATCTTCTTTGTTTCTTCATGTACCATAGCGATCCCTACAGAAGATAACCTGTAACTTTTTATAGGAAAAGTGTGGTTTTACTATTTTTGCCTTATCATTCCAAATAAGATTTACTAGTCTGTTAATGATCATATTGTATGTAGAGAAAAAAATTTTCATTGACCCCATTGTGAAATTCTCTAGCAATTTATTTAGAATCTTCATTTTTCTCATTCAAGCTCACTGTATTAGTTATTTTTAGCCCATAATTAAAAACATGATCACTTTTACACAGGCGTAGTTTGGTGCATTTCATTCATAAGGTTTTAAAGTTATTTATAAGTTAACTGAAATCACAGCCGGCTGGAATATGAAATGAAAATAATCTCTTGACTGATAAGTTGGTTATATTTTTAGAGGTGACCCAGAGATCTCTAGCTTGAAGGCAATGACCTTTTGGGGGAGGGCTAAGGGTATTTGGGTGCTTTTTTGTCACATCAGTAACTTAGAAAGTAGGAAAATAGCAAAGGTTCTATTCAACAATATAGTTCATGGCTTTTGTGGAGGCTTCTGAAACCTTTTAAGCCAGGTGACTAATATTTTATTTTTGAAGGAAAATTGCTTGTACTAAGTTCAGATTCATGCAGCTGAGTCTTCGTTTTTCAAGCTGAAGATCACAAAATATCAACGGTTGTTTATTTTGTTTTCAAGTGCACATTCTTTATTTTCCTCCCAGCTATTCCTTTATGATGACTTCCATTTCTTGTTTCTTGTTTCACCCCCCTCCTTTTTTTTTAAAGATTGTATTTATTTATTCATGACAGACACAGAGAGAGAGAGGCAGAGACACAAGCAGGCTCCATGCAGGGAGCCTGACATGGGACTCGGTCCTGTGTCTCCAGGATCAGGCCCTGGGCTGAAGGCGGCGCTAAATCGCTGGGCCACGGGGGCTGTCCCCCTCCCTCTATCTCAAAAATGTTGGGAAACTTATGGCTACCAAGGAAAAACTTTATTTAGTCTTTTACACTTTAACCACCTTTTCAGACTGTCTCATTTTTAAATAAGCTAAGTGAAAGAAATAGAATATTTTCTGAGATACAAATATTATCAATACAGTATTTGCAATAGATTCTGCTTATTGTAAATCTTTCTTGGTTGAGAAGATGTACAGACTGTATTAATAGGGTAAAGAAGGAAAAGCAGAGGAAGCTTTCAGAGCAGCATTAATGTTCCTCAAAAGTCTGAACAATTGCCTGCCGATAATTAATGAGACATGCAAGTCAAATTTTCAAGTTAGCTTCCCAAATGATTTAGATACCACACTTCAAAAATATTTCTAATTTTTCTGAGTAGAACCTTTAATTATTCTTCCTATAGTTTTAAGGTATTACCAGATATAGCATTTAATTGGAATATACTGGGCAGTTGGAAAAATATTTGAAAGTAAATATTAAAATTAAGATTTGTTTCCAAGTGGAAGTCCATTAAAAATAGAAAAATATTTGGGTTGGGTGTGTTTCTTTACATGGCTACTAAATATAATAATATGAGTAGACAAGTATATCTCCCTTTTTTGTTGTGGAGGCTCCATGCTCAAGGCAATTGCTTTTTAATACGTGGCTAAATTGTTTTCCCCTTTGTTTTGAATATCTGTAAGCTTTTCTAAAGTTAGCATCAGCAAATTAATTGAAGTTATACTTCTATACTGGGACACATTTAAATTACTGAGTAAAGAATTTATTTTTCAGTTTCAGATGTATGACTTGGGGTTTTAAAGTAAAAATTACAAAGTTATTTGTGAGTAAACTAAAGTTGCACAAGTGACTGAAATAAAACTTGTGGAATAGGTTTAGTGGGGGGATTGAAATCTCCAAAAGGCCAACATTTTACTCCTTTTTTAATAGTTGAAATACCCTGTTTTAGTCCCTAAGAATTATCATTGCATAGTATATGCCAGACTATAAAATACTTATTTTTAAAATGAAATCTATATATTGACTTTCTTATCAATCATCTTATTGTGCAATCAAAATTAGATTTCTTTGATTTGAAAACAACATTTAGAGCCTCCAAATAACTTTTCAAAGACTTATTCAGCTTTGTGGGTGGTATTTTCATGCAAACAAGTAAGGGTGGGTTTTATATTTTGTAGAAGTTTTTGGTCCTATTTTAATGCTCTTTGTATGGCAGTATGTATATAGTGTGTTAAATTCCTCAAAACTCTTCTTTAAAAACTTTGAAGTTAATACTTTTGTGTAACTGTGTTTTGAATAAAGCCATGACAGTGTTTAAAAAAAAAAATGCAGCACTCCTGATTATTTTTATTGTTTCTGACTGTTTCAAACCTGTTTTTTTTCTGTGACTGCTGTAATTTAAAGTTTTTGAAATTGAATTGCTTCAAATAAATGGAAGATTTGTTGTTAATTATTAGTTTCAGTGTATGACATTCACTTTTTGACCACTACTGGGGACTTTGAGGGTCTTTTTAAAAACAGAAACAGCTTGGGAGGTAGGCATTACAATTTAATAGTTTAACTCGTCATCTGCCTTACTAACTTTTGTCCAAGAAGGAGAAAAAATTCTGGATTCCCTTAATTTTCCTTTTGGAGTTGCAAATTGAGCCAGTACTTTTTTTTTTTTTTTTTCCTTAAGACTTTATTTATTTATTCATGAGAGACACAGGGGGAGAGGCAAAGACATAAACAGAGGGAGAGGTGGGCTCCCTTTGGGGATCCCGATATGGGACCTGGGTCCTGGGATCATGACCTGAGCCAAAGGCAGATGCTCAACCACTGAGCCACCCAGGTGCCCTGAGCTAGTACTTTTTGTATTTTGAAGTAATAACTGGGCAGCCCTGGTGGCTTAGCGGTTTAGTGCCGCCTTCAGGCCAGGGCGTGATCCTGGAGACTTGGGATCGAGTCCCACGTCAGGTTCCCTGTATGGAGCAGACAACTCTGGAATGTAACTTACAAAGTCAAGGCACAAATACAGTAAGTAATGTTTTTGTGATTGCTTACAGTGTAATATTGAAAAGGCATTAAAAAAAAGATTTTATTTATTCATGAGAGACAGAATGAGAGAGGCAGAGACATAGGCAGAGGGAGAAGCCGGCTCTTCACAGGAAATCCAATGTGGGAGTCGATACCAGGACCCAGGATCACACCCTGAGCTGAAGGCAGGTTCCCAGCTGCCGAGCCACCCAGGTGTTCCTATATGGCTTTTTTTTTTTTTTTTTTAGATTTTATTTATTTATTCATGAGAAACAGAGAGAGAGAGAGAGGGAGGCTCCATGCAGGGAGCCCAATGTGGGACTCCAGGACCACGCCCTGAGCCAAAGGCAGATGCTCAACCGCTGAGCCACCCAGGGATCCGAAAAGGCATTTTAATTACAGAACTTTGCTCCTTGAGAGATGGAAAATATTGAAGTATATCTCAATTACAGAAATTGTTTATTAAAATTAGTATTTGTGTGTGTGTTTTACATCTTTAAAATTTCAAAACCTTCTTCCTTCCCCTTGGTTAAAGAAAACGATGGAACTACACCAAAAGTCTTTTTGGTGGTGCTAAACAATGAGGCAATTCTATGAGAGATTGTGATTCAAACCACTTCAGTAATGTTTATTCCTTCTGTATTTTATTTTATTTTTTTAAAGATTTTATTTATTTATAGAGACAGAGAGAGAGGCAGAGACACAGGCAGAGGGAGAAGCAGGCCCCATGCAGAGTCCAGGGTCTCCAGGATCACTCCCTGGGCTGCAGGCGGCGCTAAACCGCTGTGCCACTGGGGCTACCCTTCTGTATTTTATTTATTTATTTTATTTATTTTTTTAAATGCTATCTTTTTTTTTTTTTTAATTTTTATTTATTTATGATAGTCACAGAGAGAGAGAGAGAGAGGCAGAGACACAGGCAGAGGGAGAAGCAGGCTCCATGCACCGGGAGCCTGACGTGGGATTCGATCCCGGGGCTCCAGGATCGCGCCCTGGGCCAAAGGCAGGCGCCAAACCGCTGCGCCACCCAGGGATCCCTCCTCCTGTATTTTAAAGAGAGGCTTTGGAACATGTTACATTCTCCCAGTTGCTGAAAATTTCCTCTATGTTCCTAGTACTGGATGCAAAGATTCTGCAGCTGTTTCTTAATAATTGCATTCTACTACTGCATTCCTTTTTCATGTACTAATCAGCCTAAGATTTGAAAACCTGGCTTGGTAATTTGGCCTGAGGCAGCTACTTGTGCTAGTCTGTTGATCAGCCCTAACTTGAAAGAGAATGGGTTATGCCACAAAATGGAAATTACAAAGTGGGTTGATCTCCAGGAGCATCTTTAAAAAGACTTTATATACTGGTAAAATAGTTTTATTTCATACAGCTCTAATCCTTTTTGGGTGGTAAGACTGAAGCAGGGCTACCCCATAACAGCAATTCTGATTAAGCATCAGAAGCAACTACGACTTACTCAAATTTATGAATACAAATAGTCAAATTTTTGCTTCAGGCATCATTTGGACCTGGTTACTTATAAAATGGGCACATCCACATTACTGGTCAGTATTGATATAGGCCATCAAATAGGCACATAGCACTGGTTGAAAAAAAAAACCCATTCCAGCTGTTAAGAAGTAACTGAAACTGGGGTACCTGGATGGCTCAGTAGTTGAGCATCTGCTTTCAGCCCAGGTCCTGGGGTCAAGTCCCACATCAGGCTCCTAGTGGGGAGCCTGCTTCTCCCTCTGCCTATGTCTCTGTTTCTTCCCTGTGTGTGTCTCATGAATAAATTTTTTAAAAAATCTTAAAAAAAACTGGGCAGCCCAGGTGGCCCGGCGGTTTGGCGCCTGCCTTCGGCCCAGGGCATGGTCCTGGAGACCCAGGATCGAGTCTGTCAGGCTCTCTGCATGGAGCTTGCTTCTCTCTCTGCCTGTGTTTCTGCCTCTCTCTGTGTGTCTCTCATGAATGAATAAATAAAATCTTTAAGAAAAAAAAATCTTAAAAAAAGAACTGACATTAAACTCTTCCTTATTTTCTGTAATTCTCCTATTAAATATTCAGATGGCACCACCTTGTGGATGAAGGCCACGATCTGTGCCTCCACTTGAGTTGGATAAACTCATTCCACCATCCCAGAATTAGCTCACTGAGGCTACTGGGTTTCTCTACGTGGAGGTATTTTCTTCCAGTCTTCTTCTCTTGGCAAAGTGTGCTCAGGGGAGCTTACTATCACTTCTATGGACAGCTGTGACTGAGGAGGACTGAAGTTGATAGAAGAACCAGTAAGGGTAATGGAAGGAGCTGCAGTTGAAGCAACTATACTTACTTAAAGACCCAGTGACAGCAGCTCCAGGGAAAACTAGCATCTGCAAGGGGAAGCAGCAATTACAATCACTCTGCAACGCCTGCAGAAAAGTCAGTGCAAGTCCAGCACTTTTAACGATCCCTCCCCCACCCCCCATTCCATATGAGAATATTCTGAGTTAAGAAGGAATTCATTTCCGCTGTGTGGAGGATTTATTATTTGTAGGAAATGAATGAAATTTTCTGACTTGGATTCCAGGTGAGGGGTCTTACTTTTAGCAAGCTTTCTGTAATAGGTTATGTGGAGAGTGGTATCTTGTTTTAAAAAATTGTTTTGACTCAGTTGACATTTGATCCTTTTGCACCGTTCATTCCCCACTGCCAAGGTTCCTGGGCTGTAGATGTAGCAGTCAGCATGTGAAGGATTAGAACGGTTCAACTTTGCCTCAATTCATTTTTCTTTTACTCCACTTCCCTCTCACGTCAAGGACTTTAGCCTTAAGAGTGAGTTTCTCCAAGAACTGTTTCCTGTCACACTCCTCTGAGGCTTACCAACCACACCTTATTCCAGCATCACTACTTTAGATTCTTTTTTTTTTTTTTTTAATTTTATTTATTTATTCACAAGAGACCTACAAGCAGGGGAAGAAGCAGGCTCTCTGTGTGGGGCCTGATGCAGGACTGGATCCCAGGGCCCCAGGATCACAACTAGCCAAAGGCAGAGATGCTCAACCACTGAGCCACCCAGGCGTTCCTGAGGGCACATTTTTGAGGGAAGTTATCTATCCTGGTCCTATGGTACAGCTGTCTCTTTAAATTTTTACCTTAATTTCCCCAACCCTCAATTTCTGAGATAGAGATAAACCAGTTTTTCTTTTTTTAGAGTACTATTTTTACCACAAGGCACCCTCCTGGGATTCTGGAGTCTCCAGCAGTAGAAATTGGATTTGCGCGTTTTAGGGAGAGCGCAACAGTCCCTGAAATTAAGGAGCTGATACACTCTAATGACGGAGAAAAAGAAATAAAAAAGCGCCAATCACTCCAGACTGTGCCCCTAATGTGATCTGCGGGACGCAGGACAGAAAGTGCCGCAAAACAAGCTTCTTAGATCCGACAGCGCAACCGGGAAGCCGGGAGATTAAAAAGAAGTCAGCCCTCCCTGGTCGAACCGGGGTTACCCAAATTGTTCTGCAAGGGCGCTTTCCGGAACGCCTTGGATTGGGCCAGAAATGCCGCAATCCGGGTCACGTGCCCTCGCCCCGTCCGCCCCTCCCCCCAGACAAGCGAGGGCCCGCGCGCTCCCGCGGCTTTCAGTCAGCGAGCTGCGCACGCGCAGGCTGAGCGGCAACGTCGCGCCCGCAGGTCGGGCGCCAACGGTTGGCGGAAGGGCGGTCCTGCTCTTGCTTACGCTTCCTCCTTCTTCCGCGGTCGGCGTGGCTAACGCGGACGGAACTCGCTGGTCGGGTCCTGGTCCTTAGGACCTTCCTTTTCTTTGTTCTTTTACGCTTTTGCCAAACTTCGCTTAACGGTTTTCAGAGTTTGTTTTCTTCCTAATTTAATTTGAAATTTTGAATTCTTGGTCACACATTCATGAATATCATTCAAGTTAGCAAGTGTAAACGTTGGTGGGTTGTGTAGGTTTTCAAGATTTCTACGGTGGAAGTGCAACTGGAGGACACTTTTTGCTGCTTTTTGTTTGTGTAGGTTCAAGTTTGCGCTCCAGGGGCCTTTGTTCCGTGAGCTTTGCTTCTTGTCTGTAGGAGCTAGCCCACTCTTTTGTGGTTTTCCTATTTTCATTTTCCCGATTGAATGCCAAAATTGCTGGATCTTAGTCTTAATCAGTTTGGTGCCTAAGGACAAATCAGTTCTGGAAAATATTAGAGCAACCATTTACTCATGAATAAAGCACTGAAAAATAAGTAGACCACATGGAAAATGATAAAGAGATTTAATATAGGTTGAGGGTTGTTTTTTTGTTGTTTTTTGTTCTTTCTCCTGAAAGGGAAGAGTGGTTCCAGTGGGGAAGTTTTGTAAAGGTCAGCAAGCTTGGGACTTTTTCCAATTCTTTTAGGTTGGGCAACTGAATTGCAGTTTGTTAGAAGTGTCTCAAACTATTGGAGAAAAACTCATTAAATTATACTTTTCATTAGAATTAGTCACATTTCAGAAAATATTTGTGTGTACACAATTTTTATAAAAACATCAAAAGACAGTGGGGCACCTGGATGTCTCAGTCTGTAGAGCTTGTGACTTTTTTTTTTTTTTTTTTTTTTACATTTATTTATTTATTCGAGACAGGGGCATAGGCAGAGGGAGAAGCAGGCTCCATGCAGGGAGCCTGATGCAGGACTTGCTCTGATCCGGGGACTCCAGGATTATGCCCAGAGCAGAAGGCAGATTCTCAACCACTGAGCCACCCAGGCATCCTGAGCACGTGACTCTTGATTTTGGGATTGTGCATTTGAACCCCCCATTAGGTGTAGAGATTACTTAAAAATAAGATCTTACCAGAAAATTTAGAGTTGCTAATTCTATAGAAACATAAACCCATCCATTAATTTTTTAAAAATTATTTTAAGTAATCTTTACCCAAGGTGAGACTGGAACTCAAAACCTGAGATCAAGAGTCACATGCTCTAGAAACTGAGCCCCCCCAACACCCATATAAATGTTTACAAATAATCTAGTAAATCTAATGCCAGCAGTTTCTCAAGCTTTTTTAATGGCTTTTATAAAAGTCACAAAATTGGGTTAAATGAAGACCAACTACTTCATTTAAAATAAGAGATAGGCACATACCTGGATTTTAAGAAGTCAGGATTTTCTGTTGGGTACCAGCATTTCTCAGAAAAGGATTTTCCTTCTGATAGGTTAATATTTAGGAGGAAGGTTTTTGACACCCCCCCACCCCCACCCCCCGGCCACCATGTTGAGAGATTGTGTTTTCAGCATTGTTTTGTTGCTGTCATAGTATTCAGAAATAGTTATTAACAGGGAAAGTTGGTAGTGAATTTGTTTTTTTGCAGTTTTCAACTAGAACCTTATGAAACTACTTGCTGAGAAAGCAGTTATTGTTATCTGGTCTCTCTATATTTTAAAGATTTATTTATTCATGAGAGAGAGAGAGAGGCAGAGACACAGGCAGAGAGAGAGAAGCAGGCTCCTCGAAGGGAGGCCAAAGCAGGACTCCATCCCCTAACACGGGATCAGGCCTGACCCAAAGGCAGACGCTCAACTGCGGGACACCCAGGTATCCCTTATCTGGTCTATGTTAAGAAGCCAAAGCATCACACATCTCATGATAAGTCTTTCCTTTTTGTTTCATCTATTTTCCCTTCCGCCGCTATTCTGTATCAGCCATGAGGTTGCTGTTGGAATTCAAGGACAAATAAGAGGTCATATAATATAGGCCATTACATAATGATGAAATATCAATTCTGTAGTCTGTCTCTAAAGCTCTGTCCTTAATAATAAAATACACTGTGCTGTGATGGTTGTAAAGCTATCACTCCATGTTAGATATTAATTATTTTTAATTCACATGATTGTGATTTACTTTCAGGTTTTTATGTGTTCAATCTTCAAGAATCATTTACATTTACCTGGTAAAGAAAAAAACCAATGGAGAGGTTATGTTCACAAGCTTTTTAAGATAAGGAGGCCTATAACTATGATCAAAGGCATAAGATGTGGAAGAATGTTTATTTAACAAACTTTTTTTTAAAGAGATTTTTTTTTTTTTTTAAAGGAAGCTCTATACCCAGCATGGGGCTTGAACACAACCCTGAGATCAAGAGTTGCAGGCTCTACCCACATGAGCCAGCTAGGTGCTCCTAAAAAACCTTTTAATACCTTTGTTTAAGGCACTGAAGTGCTAGGAAAACAAAGATGAATAATACACAATCCTATCCCTTGAAGAATACAGTCTAAACACAAGATTATGAGCCAAGAGAGAAATGTTAGGAGGTAGACAAATAGTGGAGCTAACAGCTTATGCCCAGGAAGCTCAGAGGGTGCCAGAACCTTAATTTGCTCACTTCATTGAGGATCTGATTTTGTCATTGCAAATATGAGGGCTAGACTTGTGCCATGAAAACTGAGAGACTGCTGTCTAAACCTGGTGTCAATTTATTGGTTTTTAGGGAGATTGTACATTTATATTGATTGCAGTATTCTTGTTTAATGTTCTAGATCAGTGTTCATCAATAAAAAGATAATATGGGGATGCCTGGGTGGCTCAGTGGTTGAGCATCTGCCTTCAGCTGAGGGCATGCATGATCCCGGAGTCCCGGGATGGAGTCCTACATTGGGCTCCCTTCATGAAGCCTGCTTCTCCTCCCTCTTCCTATGTCTCTGCCTCTCTCTCTCTGTCTCCCGTGGGGGAAAAAAAAATACTATCCACAAATGTGAGCCACAGAAGTAATTCAAAATTTTCTAGTATCTATATTAGAAAAGTAAAAGGAAACAGGTAACAATAATATATTTAACCCAATATATCCAAAATATTCTAATTTTAACATCTAATTAATATGTAGTTATTGCTGAGACATTTTGCATTCTTTTTTTCATACTATGTCTTTGAGATCTGGGGTGGTTTTTATACTTAAAGCACATCTTAGTTAGGATTAGCCACATTTCAAGTACTCATGTGGCTACGTGGAGTTCTAGAATAACCCCTGATGTGGGACTGGATCTCAGATCCAGGGATCATTCCCTGAGCCCAAGGCAGACACTCAACCACTGAGCCACCCAGTCATCCCACAGAGTAGTTAATTTTTTATTTATATATCTCTTTATCCAAGCAGTACTTACTTTCATGAGGTTAATACTACATCTGGCTAACTTTATCCATGATGTGTTTTTAAAATATAAATATTTTTTTATTATAAATGCATTTTAAGAATGTAAATTACATGGGGTACCTGGGTGGCTCAGCTGATTAAGCATGTGCCCTTGGCTCAGGTCACGATCCCAAAGTCCCATGGGATTGAGCCCCACATCTGGCTGCCTGCTCAGTGCGGAGTCTACTTTTCCCTCTCCCTTTTCCCTCACTGCCCTCATGCTCTCTCTCTCAAATAATCTTAAAAAAAAAAAAAAGAAATTAAATTATAATCATATTACTAAAAATTAGAGAAAAGCAAATAAAAACTACCACAACATAATAATTGCTTATTATAGTACATATTTTTATTGAGTTTATAGACTATAAATTAATATTCTGTTTATTTTTCTCAATATAATAATAATACATAAAATATTTCCCCCATATTACTATAATTTCAAATGAAATGGTTTTCAAAACAAATGGAATTTCAAATGAAATAGAATTTTAATCTGTGGATATGGCATACTTTATCCAATATTTTTTATCTATTTGTTTATTTCTCTCTTTCTCTCTCTCTCTCTCTTTTTTTTTTGGTATAGTGAACAGCTTAACACTGTGATTGCATTCCTATATTTTAGGATAGTTCCTTAGAATAAAATCCAAGAAATGGAATTTCTAGATTAAAGGGCACTAATATTGTTATGATTCTTAATTGCCAAATTATTTTCCAGAAGCATTTAATAAGCTATATTGATAATGAGAATAACACTTTTACTTCACTTGTCCTTATAATGGTTATTATCTGTCTTAAAACATTTACTCAATAAGCTTATACATTCACTTATTCATTAAATATTTATTGAGTACTTATTATGCTCCAGGCAATGTCCTAAACTCTCATGACACAGTAGTGAATAAAAGACAAAAGTTCCTGTGCTCCTAGATCCTCTTGGATGAAATAATCAACTAAATAAACAAAATATATGTGTTAAGAAATAAAAATAAAGCAGGAAGGAGTGTGTCACTGGGGTGAGCATTTTAATTAAAGTGACTAGTAAAGGTCTTACTGAGTAAGTGACAAAATTTTATTTTATTTTATTTTATTTTTAGTGACAAAATTTTGAAAATATATTCTAGATTTAAATCACAAGCCTACAGAAAACTTGCAAGTATAGAAGCAAAAAATTTTTTCTGAAAATTTGAGAATTACCCATCTAATGTCCCTCCTCTCCAAATACTTCAGTGTGTTTGCTACAAAGACATTTATCCTGTATACCCAAAATATACACACCAAAATAAGAATAGTTAATACTGAGATATCAATATTCTTATCCTCATAACCCAGATTTTTGCCAATTGTCTCAGCATTACTGTCTCAGCAAAAATCGTAGAAAAAGGACCCAGTTCTGCATCAATTTGTTGGTTTTAGTTACCATATCCCTTTAGTATCCTTCTGGCTGAAACCATTTCTCAGTGTTTCTTCAACTCTTGTGACCTTGATACCTTTGAAAATTCCTGGCCACTTACTTTGTCGAGTATCCCCTAATTTAAGTCTGTCTGCTGTTTCCTCATGCTTAGACTTAGGGTTATTCATTTTTGGCAGGACTATGACAAAAACAATGCTGTGGTATTTTTTTAAAAGATTTTATTTATGTATTCATGAGAGACACACAGAGAGAGGCAGAGGCAGAGGCAGAGGGAGAAGCAGGTTCCCTGCAGGGAGCCTCAATCACCCCCTGAGCCAAAGGCAGATGCTCAAGCGCTGAGCCACCTAGGTGCCCCCAAAGCTGTGTTCTTATTGCATCATATCAGGTGGCACATAATTTCTTTTTGTTCCATTAGTCATAATGTTTACTTTGATCACTTGATTTCGATGGTATCTTTAAAGCTTGTCCACTGTAAAGTTCTTTTTCTCTTTGTAATTAAGTGTTTAGTGGGGAGTAGCTCGATCACATTCCTCATCCAACTTTCATTTTGTTTGCTTTTATGTATATGAGCTCATAATTTCCTATTTTAGTGAGTGAGTGTCATTATTCTGGTATTTAAATTGTTCTTATATTTTCCCATTGGAAGCCCTTCAAGCCTAGCTTCCTTGTCCTTTGACATGCCCCCATCATTCTTTGAGCACTTCCCTGTTTTCTGGCATACCAGTATGTTCCAGGCTTATCTTGTGCTTTCCTGGCCCCGTCCTGGAATCAGCCATTTGTCCCAGGAGCCCTTGAGAATGCTATTTTGAAGTCACACTCTAGGTGCTAGGCATGCTCATTACTATTGGGGTTGAATGGAGTTGCCCCTACCAGACCCTCTTAATGGACAGAGAATATATGTGTTTGTGTATATATGTATTTACATATATATGTAACATATATACACACAATATACACAAAATTATGTCTATATATTTATATTGAAAACCATGAATTCACTTGAATTTCAGTGTAACACCTCAGGGTTCATTCTAGTTTTATCCTGTTTCCATCTTTATGTCTCTATAATCTGACAGTGAGAAATTAGCTCCCTTTATCCTCTATTTACTTATTTGATCAAATCCTCTGTATATAAAAAAAAAAAATCCTCTGTATATTATCAGTCTCTTCCTCTGCTGCCACACCTTTCCCTGCCTCACTACCATTCTAACCTCACGCAGCATGCCCCCACCTCACTCAGGTCTGACATCCCATGCATGCCAGGCCACCCCTCTGTGAGGGTGTCATCTTATCCTACTTGGCTCTGACACACCACTATGCACTAGTGTACCTAGTTCTGCCCCATCCTCATGTCTTTAGGACTGAGTTATTTAGAAAGGCAAGGGAAAGGGAGGAGGAAAAGTCAAGGAAAGTTTTTAGTAAATACCCAAAGGAAAAGGAAAGCCAACTGTTTGATACCTTGGTAAGACCATTCATTTGATGATAAGGAATAGCAAGCAAGTGTAAAGGATGTGTAGTAGAGCATGGCTGGTGTGGTGGAGGGATGTCAAGGCCATATGGCTAGAACAGTGTAAGCAAGAAGGATGGCAATATTAGATATGGTCTTGGAGATAAGGGGTGGAGCAGGATAAGAAGGGGATAGATCGATCATGTAGGGCTTGTAAGGTCTTTGGATTTTACCCTTTATGAGAATAGGCAACATTTGGAGAGCTGAGCAAAAAAGTGACAGCATCTGCCTTACGTTTTAACAGGTTCATTCTGGCTATTCTGAAAACAGAGGAAGAGGGGCAAGGACAGGAGCCAGGACACAAGTTAGGTGGCTATTGCAATAATCCAAGTGAGAGATGATGGTGGCTTGGATCCTGGTGGTCATGGGAGAAGTGAATTGAATTGTGGGTGTATTTTGGAGGTAAAGCTGACAGGAATTTGCTGACTATTGAGATGTGGCATATGAGGGAAAAAGCGTAGTCAGGGTGATACCAAGATTTTTGGCCTGGGCAACCAGAAGAATGGAACTGCCATTATGTGAGAAGGGGAAGGCTATAGGAAGAGCTGGCTTGGGGGAGAGAGGTAGTATCAGTAGTTTACACTGGGTACATTTTCATTAAGTTTGAGTCACTTGTTAAAAATCCAGGTGGAAATGGCAAGTAGGCAGCTGGGTATTCTAGTCTGAGCTGGAAATATAAATTTTGGGACTCATTGATAAATAGATGCTATTTAAAGCCATGTGACTGGGTGAGATCATTAGGGAATGAGTAGAGATAGAAAAAAGAGAAGTCTAAGTACTGGATTCCTGGAGCACTTGAACATACAGAAGTTGAGGAGATGAAGAGCAAAAGAGGCTAAGATGGAGCTGTCAGGAGGAAAAGTAGGTAAAAAAATTACCTCATTATTGCTTTCATTTGCTTTTCTTGATTACTGTTTGCAAGTTCCTTTGTAGATTGTTTATAACCTTACCAAGTGGGCTTTTACTGCTTGATTAAAAAAATCAGTTGTATTAATTTGTTTATGTAATAGGGATTTTAACCCTTTGTCATACTAGATAAAAATATTCTATTCTTCGCCTTTTTATTTTGGTTATATGGATGTTCAAGATATTTATGTAGTAAATGAATTTGTGTTTTTGTGAGTCATTTTATTCTATGAAGCCTAGAAACGTGTCTCATCCTCCAGAGATTTGATGATCATTTAATTCTATTTTACTCTAGCTTTTCATTGTCTTGATTTATTTTTATTGACTTGTGGACCACCTGGAATTAGTTTTTGTGCATAATGTGTGGTCAGAGTTTAAAACCATATTCCCTCAAGCAAGAGGGCTCAGGCAAACACCAGCAGTATTATTTGGTTTAAGCAGGAATTGATAAATAGAAGGGCCAGCAGGATACATGGGGCCAGGAGAGTGGTGTGCTTGCTAAGTGTACCAGACACACTGTGGTCAAACATGGGAGTGACCTTGAGAGTGGAGCTGATTTGGAGTGTCAAATAGCCTTAGCTTGGGTGCCAGCTCAGAAAGCTTCTAGAAATGATAGCTGCCCAGCACTTGGATAGTTTAGGTGAAGGTGAGATCAGGTACCTCCAGATCAGCCAGCATTTTGTCAGGTAACCTTTGGAGAGCCCCCTGGATCATTCTTTGGGCAATTTTGTTGTTTCTCCACACCCCCAAATTGTTAATTATTCCAACACTACTTATTATTGAATAATCTATCTCTTTGCCAGTGATTTGGAAATCTTTTAAAGCATATATTAAATGCTTATATTTTACATATGTCTAATTATTTTAAAATATTAGTATCCTTAACATCAGGATATTAACTTCATTAAGTTAAATTTTAAACATGTATTAATCTAATTTGTAAAACTTGCTATCATTTAATACAGGAATAAGTTAGTGTTAAAAGAAAGCATTATTATATATATTTACCATTCCTATTTGTGAGATGTCTTAAGTTCTGCCTTTAATATCAGTAGAATTTTCTTTCTAGCTCGAATGTTTCAACAGTAGAGAATTTTCAAATAAAGACAATGCTTAAAATAATGGTTTTCTATTTGATTAAAGCAAAAATTTGCAAGTAGCTTTATTTTCATTTCACTTTTTTTTTAAAGAGTTATTTGACAGAGAGAGCCCAAGCAGGGGGAGTAGCAGGCAGAGTGAGAGGGAGAAGCAGGCTCCCCACTGAGCAGGGAGCCTGATGTGGAGCTGTGGGGCTCTATCCCAGGACCCTGAGATCATAACTGTGTTGAAGGCAGACTCCTAACTGACTGAGTCACCCAGGTGCACCTTCATTTCACTTTTGAATACATTTGATTTTTGTTACACTCTTGAAGATGAGGTATTTTTTAATTATTCCTTTGTAATTGTAAGTGGATACTAATGTTATGGTTTATCTTTTTAGTTACCTAAAATATACCCTCCTAATCTGAAAATAAAATTATCCTTTGGAAGACAAAAACTAGTAAGGTTGATACTGACTACTAAAAATGGGTCTTACCTATAATATATTGAAAGAATAATTCAGTAACTGAGAAATGCTTATCTTAGAAATTTGAGGATGGTTCAATAATAAGTCTAATCTTAAAACACTGAATATGAAAAATACAAGATGCTGAAAAGTTATCTGATAAAAATGAACATTCTATTTTAAGTACTTACCAGAAATGAAATAGAAGGACAACTCAACATAGTAAAACCTTTTTCAAAATAACAATACTGTTTTTGTTGGCAAAATAATTAAGAATATTTCCATTAAAATGAGGAGCAAAATTAAGGGATCCTGGCTGTTGCCTGTGCAAATAAATGAAGACCAACCGAATAAGAAAAATAAAGACTATTTATTCTGAGTTTGCTATAGCAAGGGAGTTAGCTACCATCACTGGAGTTTTGTCAGTTACTCTAAGGTAGGCAGAAGATTGAGAAAGCTTTATAGTAGAGAAAAGGGAAGACTTAATCTGTGTTTACCTGATTGAAGGCTTGGCATGGGGAAGCTTGTAGACAGGCTAACTAGAAATGAGACATCCTATGTGATTTGTTAGTGATGCATATTTTTCTGTCTGTGGTTGGTCCTACATTGGATATTAGGACCAAATTAGGGAAGCTGTCAGTTATTAATGAAGTCATAGTCATTTTGGGCAGATTGTTATAGAAGTTATTGTTTAGCTTCTCGGATTGTCACTGTAGATAGCAACCTGGCTTCCTGTAAGTCTGACTTGTAACAGACTGGCTTCCTGGGTTGTTCATTATAGATAAGGAGTTAGTTTCCTGGGCAGGTGGCTGCAGATTGTGGCCAAAATTCTGTTTTCCATATGGTCTGGCCATTGTCCATTTTTGTATTTAATCTCTCAAACATTGTAATTTAAAATTGTTTTGAAATTTCTGAATGCAATAAGATAGTAAGCAAGTGATTTAAATTTGGAGGGTGTTACTTAAAAAATTACTTAAAAAATAAATAAACTTGGGTGTGATATGGAAAGTAGATGATTGAATTTTTTGTTAAACTAAATGTTTGAATTAATAAAGTTGTTCAGGAAAAAAACACTCTACTGTTCTGGCAATAATTAGGTAGGAAATGTAACTAAAAAAGATTTCAAGGCGCCTGAGTGGCTCAGTGGTTGAGCATCTGCCTTTGGCTCAGTCTGTGATCCCCAGGTCCTGGGATCGAGTTCTGCATCGGGCTCCCCTCAGGGAGCCTGCTTCTCCCTCCGCCTAACCTCTCTGCCTCTCTCTGTGTGTCTTTCATGAACAAATAAATAAAATCTTAAAAAAAAAAAAAGATTTCATTCACCATATCAATGAAATTTATACTTATGTTCTCAGTGAAGAGTGTGTTTGATCTATATAAGCCAAACTATCAAATTATTACCAGAGACAAAAAACACTGGAAACACCATTTATTTTTTTATTTATTTATGATAGTCACAGAGAGAGAGAGAGAGAGAGAGGCAGAGACAGAAGCAGGCTCCATGCACTGGGAGCCTGATGTGGGATTCGATCCCGGGTCTCCAGGATCGCACCCTGGGCCAAAGGCAGGCGCCAAACCGCTGCGCCACCCAGGGATCCTGGAAACACCATTTAATAGAAACATCCTTCATTTTCACCACTGAATGAAAGGAGAGGCGTACTGAGTTTTGGATAGAAAGCCTAAACATTGTAAATATTTCAGGCCATCTTAAATCAACTTAAAAATTTAATACAATTTCCAATGCAATTTTTTGGGTGGCAACTGAAATTATTTTCTAAAGTTGATCTAAAAGAATAAGAGCAAGACATATTTATTCATCTAATATGTATTTATTGATTCCTGTATTCCAAACTCTAGGGGTACATTAGTGAATGTATTAACATTTTAAAGTAATCAGATATAAGTAAAAATGTGTTTTCTTCTTTTCTAATGGATTGTTATCATTAGTAAGTTTGATTTTATGAAGATGTAGACCTGATATAAAAAAAGTTATAAAACTTGTTTAAAACAAAAGTAGAAGTGTTATATCTCTTTCTTACTGAATTCCTGTTACAGCACCACCTAAAGGAAAACTCCTGGGGGGCAGGAATTTGCCTTTTCTACCTTTTGTAGCAGTGTCTTGTTTATAATACTTTAGATTTTTATAATCCCCTCAGTTATTAGTTGTCCATTACAGAAATATAAGAAGGGAAAATTTTCAAGTATAGGTTAAAAATGGCTAGAGTTTACTTTTCTTGAAGTATTTTCCTTTGGACTCACATTGTACTTGTCTTTTAGACATAAAACATAAATAAGGTTGTCTAGAGACATTTTACCCTATCAAGGAAGGAGAAAAAAATAATCCCTTAATTACTATACAGATTTAATCTATATATTGCCAATTCAGGTTAAATTGCTTAGTACAAGGAATACCTTGATGTCCACATTGATGCCAGCCTAAAATAATAATTTTTTAAAAATTTTTATTTATTTATGATAGTCACACACACAGAGAGAGAGAGAGAGAGAGAGAGAGAGAGAGAGAGAGAGAGAGGCAGAGAGAGAAGCAGGCTGCATGCACTGGGAGCCTGACGTGGGATTCAATCCTGGGTCTCGAGGATCGAGCCCTGGGCCAAAGGCAGGCGCCAAACTGCTGCGCCACCCAGGGATCCCGATGCCAGCCTAAAATAAAGAAAATATTCTGTATTGAATTAATGATCTCTGTGGACACTAAGAAGCAATGAACACATGTTCTGATTGTAAGGCCAGATGATATTGAAACAGGACAAGAGGGGATGAAGCAAGATAATTTCTGAAGCTTACTTTTTTAAACTGCAAGTGCTAAGCTAAACTGAATTCTTACATTTCAAATCAGGGAAGAACACATTTTGGCCAATTTAGGAAACAGCATCTGGATTAAATATTCTTGTTTTTCATAAGTACTTTGGAAAAGATGTGTACAGAATTTTCTTCGTAAAGTTTCAAGGATCAAAATCATAAGCAATAATGAACATTATGTTTGGAATTGTATCTTTCCAAATTTGTCAGTGGGTTGGAAAAGGAGGGAAAGTTGTTTTCTTTTGGGAGTGTATGCCAGTATTTTAGTTATTTGAAGGTAGATTTTAATTATAATTCCTTGAGTGCCTGAATAATACCTCTACAAGGGAAGGAGTAGTGTATGGATGCTTGCCATCAGGACTATTGCATCAGAATGAGGCATAGCAGGCAGGCACTGTGTAGGGAATCTCCACAGTGGCTGCTAAAATGCCAGTGAAATGAGGTGAGAATACTTTGTTAGCCTATTCCCTCTATCTACATTAAGGGGATAGGCCCATTTTTCACAATTTATCAAGCTTCATTCTCTTCTACAATGACCTGACTTGTTTCTGCTAAAGGG
Source organism: Vulpes lagopus (assembly GCF_018345385.1). Classification (NCBI taxonomy): domain Eukaryota; kingdom Metazoa; phylum Chordata; class Mammalia; order Carnivora; family Canidae; genus Vulpes; species Vulpes lagopus. The sequence goes on from NC_054828.1 coordinate 74,676,058, forward strand.
TCACATCAAAGTAGCATTGTTAACTTTGTCATTTTTGTGTCCTGAAGTCAGATTCTATTTTCTGAATCAAATATCAACTTGTTCAACAGCCACTGTGGTTGCACCACTGGATTTATCTCTCTCTTGAGATTTCATAGGTAGCAATTGCCACATACTTAAATGCATGTGTCATGTTTACTAAATTTGTCTTGCAGCACTAGAGTGGGTGCTCCTCACTGTATGTCTATTAGCCTCCAAGTTTTAATCTTGGGATATGTTGTTTAGCTAAAGATAAATAACAAGTGTGTTTTAGTGAAAATAACGATAATAATTAGTGAAAAAATGATAATAATGATAGTTATTAGCAACCAGAGAAAGAGAGCACACATTTTAAAAACACAAACATGATGAGACGTGATTATTCAAGCTCTGAGATGCCAACTTAATGAGATATTAAAAATAGTAAAAGATTAATGAAATGTTTCTGTATTAGTTTCCTACTGCCACTATGACACATCACCATAAACTTAGTCACTTAAGACAATACAAATTAATTTTCTTACAGTTCCGGAGGTCAGAAATCTAAAATGAGTCTTAGGAGGCTAAAATAAAATAAACACAGCAGGGCTGTGTTCCTTCTGAAGGCTCTAGTAGAGGATCACTTCCTTGTCTTTTCCAGCTCTTATCCCTAAACTCATGGCCCTTCAACTTCACAGGGAGCCACGGTATCACTCTGACTTCTGTGATCATTTTTCTTCTGGCTTTCCTGTCTCCTTTCATTTATAAGGACCCTTATAAATGTGTCGTGCCCAGCTAGATAATCCAGGCGAATTTCTCCATCTCAAAATATTTAACTTAATCACACTGCAAAATCTCATTTACCATGTAAGATAATATACTCTGGGGATTGGGACATGGAATTCTGGCAAGTGGTAGGGCGGTTATTCTGACTACCACAGTTCCTTTAAATCAAAGCCCAAGGAAATACTTCCTTCACAGAGAAGTTTAAGGTGATGTGAAATTAGTAATGAACATAAACTAATTTCTAGGATGATTTGCCTTTTTTTTTTTTTTTTTTTTTTTAAGATTCTATTTGTTTGAGAGAGCATGTTTGAGGTGGTGGGAAGGGGCAGTGGGAGAGAGAAGCAGACTCTTCATTGAGCAGGGAGCTGGCATCATGACCTGAGCTGAAGGCAGACGCTTAACCGCTTAACTGATGACTGAGCCACCCAGGTGGCCCAGAAATAATTTGCTTTTTAAAAAAGTTTGTGAGTGGCACTGGGTGGCTTGGTCAACTAAGATCTGCCTTCTGTTCAGGTCATGATCCCAGAGTCCTGGGATTGAGCTTCCTGTTGGGCTCCCAGCTCAGGGTCTGCTCCTTCTCCTGCTGGTCTCCTTGCTTGTACTTCCTCTTTCTTTCTCAAATAAGTAAAATCTTAAAAAAAATAAATGGAATACATTAATAAGTGATATATTCTTAATAATATAATAAAAATTGCTTATTGATTCTTACTGTCTTTTTTCTTTAGTAAACCCAGTTAAGTCAGTGAGAAATTTAATGAGGGGAGGAAGTTACATTCAGTGCCAGTCCAAGCCTGGGTAGCTTAGTTGGTTAAGCATCAGACTCTTGATTTCCAGGTCATCTCAGAGTTCTGGGATGGAGACAGTGATCAGCTGATACCCCCTTGGGCTCCCAGCTGGGGGTAGTCTCCTTGTCTCCTGTTCCTCTGCCCCTCCCCCTGCTCTGGTGGGTGCTCTTAAATAAATAAATCTTTAAAAAAAATCAGTCCTCAGTCATTTGTAGGTTTTAAAATTCACAGAATCGGGATTTATAAACATAATGTGCTTTAACACAGCAGATCTGAATAAACCCTCTTTTTTTGTTTAATTTTTATTTATTTATTCATGAGAGACACACACAGAGAGAGAGAGAGAGAGAGAGAGAGAGGCAGAGGGAGAATCAGGCTCCATGCAGGGAGCCTGACGTGGGACTCGATCCTGGGTCTCCAGGACCAGGCCCTGGGCTGAAGGCAGTGCTAAACCGCTGAGCCACCCGGGCTGCCCTGAATAAACCCTCTTAATGTAACTTTCTAAAATCCAGATTTGAAAGTTCTTTTGATATTTTATGAGATTTTTCATATTATGTTTTCATATTATGTTTATGTTTATAATTATTATGTTTCATATTATGTTAGAACATAGTACAGATACATCCCCCCCCCATTTTTCCTGACATCTTTCCTATACTCAGCTAGAAGTACAAGCTTTGTTTTCTAAGCACTTTGAAAGGAAGTAAACAGATCTGAGAAGTAAAACTGGAATATAAAGTTAAAGGTGTGAAGAATTTCCCACTAGCCAGGACTTTGTGGGGCGTGGAGACGGAGACCTGAAAACCTTAATTCTTTATTTTTCTGTTTAATGCAGAAATGAAATTCTCCTTTATCTTGCTTTATTAAAAGAAGACTTTTTCTGCTTATAATTTTCAGAACTAATGTGAATATTTTGGACAACCTTTAGCAATACTTGATTTTCAGCCAGAGGTGATTTTGCTCCCCTGGGGACATTCAGCAAAGTCCAAAGACATTTTTGTTTGTCACAGCTGGGGTTGAGGAGTGCTACTGCATCTAGTGGCCAGAGGTCAGGGATGCTGCTAAACATCCAATGATGCAAGGACAAAGACTTCCTGGCCCACAATATAAATAGTATGAAATTGAAAATTTTGGGGTTAATAGGATATTATTTAATTTTTGACAGATTTTCTGTGGTTATGATGTGTTTAAAAACTTTATTATAGGGATCCCTGGGTGGCGCAGCGGTTTGGCGCCTGCCTTTGGCCCAGGGCGCGATCCTGGAGATCCGGGATCGAATCCCACGTCGGGCTCCCGGTGCATGGAGCCTGCTTCTCCCTCTGCCTGTGTCTCTGCCTCTCTCTCACTGTATTCCTATCATAAATAAATAAAAAATTAAAAAAAAAAAAAAACTTTATTATAAAAGTGTAAGCACTAGAGGGCAGTACCTGCCCAACAATTGCAACTGATGTTACTTTACTTTGGTGGGGGAGGGGAGGATCTTTAAAGGAAAAAGGAGCTTGTGATTTGGGTAACTTGAAGATAAGTGACTGAAAGATCCTTAAAGAAGTATTTAGTAATTCTAGATCAAAAGACAGTTTTAACGAGTACTATTTCTGAAGTCAGTAAAAGCAGAGCAAGAAAGGTTTTTTTTTTTTTTCCTTTTCTTTTTATAATTATACCTTGTGACCTGTTGCCAGATTGAAAGGGGAAAATTCACGTTAGGTTTTCACACACTGGAACACTAATGGCATTGCCACTTACACTTCTATTTTCTGTCTTGAAGCAGGTGATGGAAAGTCGTTATTCCTAGGGCATGTGGATTACTGTAATGTAATGTCTAGAACATGGTAACTTAGAAAGGCAAAGTGATCTAACCCATTAGACACTTGAGTCTGACTCAACTCTGTGATTCTGTGAAACAGATAAATAATACCCAGTTTTTTGCTGGAAGTATTTACATTAGCTATCTATATAAGAATGCTGTAAAAAAAAAAAAAAAAAAGAATGCTGTACAATTTTCTATTTTTTTCCGTAAGAGTTGGTCTAGTTTTTTTTTTTTTTTTAAGATTTTATTTATTTATTCATGAGAGACACAGAGAGAGGCAGAGACATAGGCAGAGGGAGAAGCAGGCTCCCCATAGGGAGCCCGATGTGGGACTGGATCCCAGGACTCAGGGATCACTCCCTGAGCTGAGCCACCCAGGCGTCCCTGGTGTAGTTTTATTTCTTTTTTTAAAAGATTTCATTTATTTATTCATGAGAATACACAGAGAGGCAGAGACACAGGCAGAGGGAGAAGCAGGCTACATGCAGGGAGCCCGACGTGGGACCCAATCCTGGGTCTCCAAGATCATGCCCTGGGCTGAAGGCGGCGCTAAACCATTGAGCCACCTGGGCTGCCCCCTGGTGTAGTTTTAAAAATGAAACAATTGAGGTAGGTGGTGAACTCTACATCTAAAACTAGTGATGTACTGTGGGCTGGCTAATTTAAATTTTAAAAAATACAGAAAAAATGAAAATGAAGCAATTTTTTCTTTTTAGTATGAGACATCCAGGCTTTGCCTGAGTTTTGGGGATTTTAATAAAAATTGAATCCCCTTCCCCAAACAGGCATGTAAGTGTTCTATAATTTGTGCTTTTCCTTCAACATTATGTCCATGTTCATACAAATAGCTCTAGTTATATCAACATTTATTATCTTTACTATTATATTTAGATTGTTTCCAGATACTTGCTAACACAAATAATGATGTTATGTACATTTTTATTTATTTTATTTTTATTTTTTTAAGAGGAAATTTATTTTATTTTTTTATTCATTTATGACAGTCACAGAGAGAGAGAGAGGCAGAGACATAGGCAGAGGGAGAAGCAGGCTCCATGCACCAGGAGCCCGAAGTGGGACTCGATCCGGGGTCTCCAGGATCGCGCCCTGGGCCAAAGGCAGGCGCCAAACCGCTGGGCCACCCAGGGATCCCTGTATATTTTTATATAGTTGTTTTTGTGTACATGTGTGCATGCTCTTTTGTTTTTTCTATTTTATCAATTACAACTAATTTTTAAAAATGCAAAACTGGGTGCTTAGGTGGCTCAGCAGCTTAAGCATGTGCCTTCAGCTAGGTCATGATCACAGGGTCCTGGGATTGAGCCCTACTGCTCCTTGCTCAGTGGGGAGCCTGCTTCTTCCTCTCCCCCTGCTCTTCCCCTGTGTGCACATGCACTCTCTCTCTCTGTGTCTCATAAATAAATGACTAAATAAATAAAATCTTTTAAAAAATGCAGAACCCTATAATCTGTTCCATCAGACTGCATATTTTCTGAAAGTCTTAAAGAAATATGAAGTGAATTCTCTGAGTCTTATGCTTTCATTTGGTTTAAGTAATGAGCTTAAACACATCTTTGTTGTTGCCTCTGGGGCTAGGAAGAGGTTAGTAATTGGTGTAGTGGTACAGAATACCCATTAGATGTTTCTTTTGAGAGGGTGCTAGGAATGGAGAAAAGACTAGGAAAATAATGGGCTCATGTGATTTTTAAATTTAAATTTTAATTTTTTTTGATTTTTTTAATTTTTAAAATCTCTTTTAAATATCCACGAATAAGTCATATAAAAAATAAATAGTTCAGACAGACTTTTTTTTAAAAGATTTTATTTATTTATTTATTAGAGAGAGAGAGAGGCAGAGACACAGGCAGAGGGAGAAGCAGGTTCCATGCAAGGAGCCTGACATGGGACTCAATCTCAGGTCTCCAGGATTAGGCCCTGGGCCAAAGGCAACGCTAAACCGCTAAGCCACTGGGGCTGCCTCTTCAGACAGACTTTATTGGTTTGGACTGACTTTATTGCCTTCTACTAGAATGTAAACTCCATGAAAGCAGTAATTTTTGTCTATTTTTTTAAAATTTATTCATGATAGTCACACAGAGAGAGAGAGAGGCAGAGACACAGGCAGAGGGAGAAGCAGGCTCCATGCACCGGGAGCCCGATGTGGGATTCGATCCCGGGTCTCCAGGATCGCGCCCTGGGCCAAAGGCAGGCGCCAAACCGCTGCGCCACCCAAGGATCCCAATTTTTGTCTATTTTTGTTTATACTTGTAAAAATACCTAGGATATAGTAGATGTTAAAGGAATATTTTAGTCGTTGAATGAATATATAGAACATAATCCATCTTAATAAAAACTTAAAATTCATTGAACTACTATTTAAAATACATCAGTTAACACTAAGCAATATTAGAATTATCAAGATATTCTTGTTTTTCATCTAGATATTTTACACAGTAAAGACACAGTTGACTTTGCTCTCCGCAGTGAATAATAATGAAAATAGCTAACTTGGGACACCTGGTGGCTCAGCGGTTGAGCCGCCTGCCTTTGGCTCAGGGCACGATCCCGGATTCCCGGGTTAAAGTCCCACATCGGGCTCCTTGTGTGGGGCCTGCTTCTCCCTCTCCCTGTGTCTCTGCCTCTCTCTCTCTGTGTGTCTCTCATGAGGCACATAAAATCATAAAATCTTAAAAAAAAAGTTAACTCTAGTAAGTGCTAGGCACAGTGCATCACAATCTTTTAATCCATGTAACAACTCTATGAGGTAGGTATTATTCATCTCCATTTTTACCAATGGAGAAACCAAGCAAAGAGCTTAAATAACTGTCAGAAAGCTAGTAAATATCAGAGCAGAGATTTAAAATCAGTTTGGAAGAATGTTATTGTTTAAACCTGGCAGTAGGGATATTTGAAGTCCTAGATTCCAGTCCTTTTAAGTCAAGCTCTGTAATAGAAACATAACATGAGGGGCACCTGGGTGGCTCAGTCAGTTAAGCATCTGACTCTTGATTTCTGCTGGGGTCTTGATCTTGGGGTCATGGGATCAAGCCCCATCTTGGAGCTCAGCAGTCAGTGGGGAATCTGCTGGAGATTCTCTCCCTCTCTCTCTGTCCCTCCCTCCAATCATGCACTTGCACAATCTCTCTCAAATAAACAAATCTTTAAAAAATATATAACATGAGTCACTTTTTATTTTTTTTTATTTTTTAATTTTTATTCATGATAGTAACAGAGAGAGAGAGAGAGAGAGGGGCAGAGACACAGAGACACAGGCAGAGGGAGAAGCAGGCTCCATGCACCGGGAGCCCGACGTGGGATTTGATCCCAGGTCTCCAGGATCGCGCCCTGGGCCAAAGGCAGGCGCCAAACCGCTGCGCCACCCAGGGATCCCCATGAGTCACTTTTTAAAATTAAAACTTTTCTAGTATAATATTTAAAACAGTAAAAAAAATTGGTGAAGTTAATGTCTTTTTGGAATTAAAATGTTTATTACCGGGCACCTGGGTGGTTCACTGGTTGAGTGTCTGCCTTTGGTTCTGGTCATGATCCCTGGGTTTTGGGACTGAGTCTAGCATCGAGCTCCCCTCAGGGAGCCTGCTTTTTCCTCTGCCTCTCTGTGTCTCTCATGAATAAATAAATAAAATCTTAAAAAATATCCTTATTACCAGTAACCTCCAAGAACTCAGGAATATAACTACATGCAAAAAGGTCCTCCAAGCAGTTTGTCATTTTTCTATGATGATACTGATTGTAAGAGGTTTTGAAGGTGCAATAGAGAAATATGGCATAAGTTTTCCTGTAAACATATCAGTTAATGTATATAAATATGACCTGCTATTTGAATTATGAAATGAATCCTTGCCCAACTCATAGTCCAGAAAGATGCCATTTCACTTGACTTGTACTGTATGCCATGGACCACATATATTAGTGGACTGCCAATATTGCCAGCAGCCAGTGTTTGGGAATGATGATATAAGAGCATTTCTGGGGAAAGATTTCTGAATTGAGGTTCATTTAGTCATTGGGCATTTATTTATCTGCTGAATATGGCAAGAGTAGTAATATACTTCATGAAAGACACACAGAGAGGCAGAGACATAGGCAGACGGAGAGTCAGGTTCTCTGTGGGGAGCCCGATGTAGGACTCAATCCCAGGACCCTGGGATCACAACCTGAGCCACCCAGGTGCCCCTAAGATTTATTTATTTTAGAGAGAGAGGGTGCGTGAGCAAGACTGAGCAAGGGGAGGGGCAGAGGAAGAGGGAGAGAAGTAGATTTCTCACTGAGGTACCCCAAAAGATTTTTTATTTTTGAGCAATCTCTGTACCCAACGTGGGGCTTGAGTTTATAATTCCGAGGTCGAGTCTCATGCTGTACGGACTGAGTCAGGCAGGCACCCCCAAAATCATGAACATTTCAAAAAAATGTTCACAAATATAATTTAAAATTCTGATCTGCCAATAGTGTGATGTGCCAAAGTTTTTCACAATTTCTTCAGCTATTCCCCCATAGTTAGACATTTATTCTACTTTTCCATACAGGTATACTTTGGAAATATTGTGAATTTGACCCCAGACCTCTGTAATAAGTGAGTCCAATGAATTTTTTGGTTTCCCTCTGCATATAAGAGATGTTTATGATATACCGTAGTCTAATTAGTATACAATAGCATTGTTTCTAACAAAATGTATATACTGGAGCGCCTGGGTGGCTCAGTCAGTTAAGCATCTGACTTTGGCTCAGATCATGATCCTCAGGTTGAGCCCTGAGTCTGGCTCTGTGCTCAGCTGGGAGTCCACTTGTCCCTTTCCCTTTGCTCCTCCTCCCGCTGGTGCTGTCTCTCAAATATATAAATTCTTTTAAAAAATGTATATACCTTAATTAAAAAAATACTTTATTGGGGATCCCTGGGTGGCTAAGTGGTTTAGCGCCTGTCTTTGGCCCCAGGGCGTGATCCTGGAGACCTGGGATCGAGTCCCACATCGGGTTCCTTGAGTGGAACCTGCTTCTCCCTCTGCCTATGTCTCTGCCTCTCTCTTTCTCTGTTTCTCATTAATAAATAAATAAAATCTTTAAAAAATACTTTATTGCTCAAAAATCCTAACCATTAACTTAAGCTTTCAGTAAATCATCTTTTTTGCTGGTGGAGTCTTGCTGCAATGTCGATGACAACTGACTGATCAGAGTGTTGGTTGCTGAAGGCTGGGCCGCTGAGGCAATTTTTTTTTTTAAAGATTTTTTATTTATTCATAGAGACACACACACAGAGAACACAAGCAGAGAGAGAAGGAGGCACCATGCAGAGAGCCCATTGTGGGACTCAATCCAGGGTCTCCAGGATCACGCCCTAGGCCACAGGCGGTGCTAAACCAGGGATGCGCCACCGGGGCTGCCCTGCTGAGGCAATTTTTAAAAATAAGACAATGGGGTGCCTGCCTGGCTGGCTCTGTCAGAAGAGCATGCAACTCTTGACCTGGAGGTTTTAAGTTCAAGCCCCACGTTGGGTGTAGAGATTACCTAAAACATTTTTAAAAAACTTAGATAAAAAAGACAAAGTTTTTTTTTTTTTTTTAAGACAACAAAGTTTGCCACATTGACTGACTTCTCCTTTCACAAATGATTTCTCTAGCATGTGATTCTATTTGATAGCATTTTATCCACAGTAGAACTTTCAAAACTGGAGTCAATCTTCTCAAATTCTGTTGCTTATAAACTACAGTTATGTAATATTCCAAGTCCTTTGTTGTCATTTCAACAATCTTCACAGCATCTTCATCAGGAATGGACTCCATCTCTAGAAACCTTTCTTTGGTCATCCCCGAAGAAGCAGCTCCTCATTCCTTCAAGTTTGATCATGAGATTGCAGCAATTCAATCACATCTTCAGGCTGTACTTCTAATTCTTGTTCTCTTGCTGTTTCCACCACCCTGCAATCATTTCCGCTTCTGGTCTTGAACTCCTCAAGGTCATCCATGAAGGTTGGAGTCAGTTTCTTCCAAACTCTTGTTAATGTTCATTTTTGACTTCTTCCCATGAATTATGAATAGTCCTATGGCATCTAGAATAGTGAATCCTTTCCAGGCAGCTTTCAATTTATTTTGTCCAGCTCCACCACAGGAATCACTATGGCAGTAATATCCTTATGGAATGTATTTCTTTGTTTAAAAAGATTTTATTTATTCATGAGAGACACAGAAAGAGAGGCAGAGACATAGGTAGAGGGAGAAGCAGGCTCCCTGAGAGGCGCCTGATGAGGGACTCAATCCCGGGACCCTGGGATCATGCCCTGAGCTGAAGACAGACACTAAACTGCTGAGCCACCCAGGCATCCTGTATTCCTTAAATAATAAGATTTGAAAGTTGAAATGACTCCTTGATCCATGAGCTACATACAGAATGGATGTTGTGTTAGCAGGCATGAAGACAATATTAATCTCATTGTACATCTCCATCAAAGCTCTTGGGTGAGCAGGAGCATTTTCAATGAGCAGTAATATTTGAAAGGAATCCATTTTATGACCGGTAGTTCTCAAAAGGTGGGCTTTGTTTCATTCTAGAGGATGGGCAGAGTAGATTTAGCATAATCCTTAAAGTTCTAGGATTTTCAGAATTGGTAAATGAGCATCGGCTTCAACTGTAAGTCACCAACTGTATTCGCCTCTAACAAGAGAGTCAGCTTATCTTTGGAAGCTTTGAAGCCTTGATGGCTTCTGCTTGCAGTGACTTCTGCTTTCTAGCTATGAAAAATCTAGGTGAAGTCTTCTAACACAAGGCTGTTCCATCTACATTGAAAACCTGTTTAGTGTAGCCACCTTCATTGATGATCTTAGCTAGATCATCTGGATAACTTTGCAGCTTTGACATCAGCACTTCCTACTTTATCTTACACTTTTATGTTATGGAAACAGCTTCTTTCCTTAAATCTCATGAACCAACGTCTGCTAGCTTTAAACTCTTTGGCAGCTTCCTCACCTCTCTCAGACTTCACAGGAATGAATAGAGTTAGGGCTTCGCTCTGGATCAGGCTTTGGTTTAAGGGAATATTGTGGCTGGTTTGATCTATCCAGACTACAGACAGACTACCACTTTGTCCATATGAACAAATAGGCAGTTTTGCTTTTTTATCATTCATGTGCTCACTGCAGTAGCACTTTTAATTTTCTTCAAGAACTTTTTTTTTTTTTTAAAGATTTTATTTATTCATGAGAGACACAGAGAGAGGCAGAGATGTAGGCAGAAGAAGAAGCAGGCTCCATGCAGGGAGCCTGATGTGGGATTTGATCCTGGGACCCCAGAATCACGACCTGAGCTGAAGGCAGGTGCTCAACCACTGAGCCACCCAGGCATCCTTGCAGACAAATTCTTCTTTTTTTTTTTTGCTGACAAATTCTTAAAGGAATTCCAAAGGCAGAAGACGCTCAACCACTGAGCCACCCAGGCGTCCCTCCTTCAAGAACTTTTCCTTTGCATTCACAAGTTGGCTAACTAACTTGGCTCTAGAGACTTAGCTTCTGGCCTATCTTGGCTTTTGCTATGCTTTCCTTACTAAGTTCACTCATTTCTAGCTTTTGATTTAGAGTGAGAGACATGTGACTCTTCCTTTCTTATAAGTACTGAGGGGCCATCGAAGAGTTATTGATTGGTCTAATTTTAATTTTATTGTGTCTCAGGGAATGGGGAGGTCCAATGAGAGGGAGAGAGGCAGGTGGATGGTTGGTCAGTGGAGTGGTCAGAACACCTGCAACATTTATAATTAGGTTTGCCATCTTACATGGGCATGGCTTATGGCACCCTAAAACAATTACAATAGTAACATCACAGATCACTTTAAGAAAAATAATAATACTGAAAAAGTTTGAAACATTGTGTGAATTGCCAAAATATGACAGAGATATGAAGTGAGCAAATGCTGTTGAGAAAATGATGCCAATAGACTTGTTCAATGTAGAGTTGCCACAAATTCTACAATTGTAAAAAATAAAGTATCTTTGAAGCTTAATAAAGTGAAGTGCAATAAAAATGAGGTATGCCGGAATTTGATGCTTCAGTGGCCATCTTTTTTCATATTCAGGATTATTTTTTCTATTTCTTTTTTGGGGGGTTCTATGCTCTATTTTTTTTAATAAAAATATTCGATTTCATTTTAGAAATTCTAGTTAGTTAATATATATGGTAAAAGTGTTTTCAGGTGTAGAATTTGGTGAATTCATCATTCACATATAACACCCCAGTGCTCATCACAAGTGCCCTCCTTAATATCCATCACCAATTTAGCCCACCTCCCTCCATCAACCCTCTGTTGTCTATAGTGAAGAGTTTCTTATGGTTTGCTTTTCTCTTTCTTTCTTCCCTTCCCCTATGTTCTTCTGTTTATTTTTTTCCCCCTTAAATTCCACATGAGTGACATTGTATGATATTTGTCTTTCTCTGGCTGACTTATTTCACTTAGCATAATAATAATACACTCTAGCTCTATCCACATCATTGCAAATGGCAAGGTTTCTTTTTTTTTTTTTTTTTTAAGATTTATTTATTTATTCATGAGAGACACACACACACAGAGGCAGAGAGACACAGGCAGAGGGAGAAGCAGGCTCCTGGCAAGGAGCCCAATTTGGGACTAGACCCTAGGACTCCACGATCACACCCAGAGCCGAAGGCAGACACTCAACCATTGAGCCACCCAGGTGCCCAAGGGTTTATTTTGATGGCTGAGTAATATTCTTGTGTGTGTGTATACCACATCCTTTTTTTTTTTTTTACAATTATTATTTATTTATTTTAGACCTAGTGTGGGGAGAGGGAGGGAAGAAGCAGAGGGAGAGAGATAAGCACACTCCACATTGAGTGCAGAGCCAACATGAGACTTGATCCCACCACCTCAGAACATGACCTGAGCCCAAATCCAAAGTCTGCTGCTCAACCAGTTGAGTCACCCAGGTGCCCCTATACCACCTCTTCTTGATCCATTCATCAATCGATGGACATTTAGGCTCTTTCCATAATTTGACTGTTATTGTTAGTGCTGCTATAAACATTGGATGCATGTGCCCCTTTGAATCAGTGTTTTTGTGTTCTTTGGGTAAATACCTCGTAAGTAGTGCAATTGCTGGATGGTAGGGTATTTCCGTTTTTAACTTTTTTGAGGAACCTCTACAATGTTTTCCAGAGCAAGATTATTTTCTTTAGATTGAGTTCCTGCAAATGGAACTGCCATTCTGAAGAATACAAACATTTTTTTTTTATTTATTTATGATAGTCACAGAGAGAGAGAGAGAGAGAGGCAGAGACACAGGCAGAGGGAGAAGCAGGCTCCATGCACCGGGAGCCCGACGTGGGATTCGATCCCTGGTCTCCAGGATCGCGCCCTGGGCCAAAGGCAGGCGCTAAACTGCTGCGCCACCCAGGGATCCCGAATACAAACAAGGTTCCTGATATATTTTGACAAATTGCATACTAGAAGGGTTTGTCCCATTTACAATTCATCGTATGTGAAAGGGCCCATTTCATGACAGTCACCAGCACTGAAGTACTCTTTTTTTTTTCTAAATTGAGGGACAAAAATGTTATTGTTTTAATATCAATTCTTTGGTCACTATTATTCAGTATGAACATTTCCTGATATTTATGGCTATTTTCTATTTATATTATAATTTACTTTGCTATTTTCTTGGGTTTTTCTTTTTTTTTCTTTTTTTTTTCAGGTTTTTCTTATCAGTTTGAGTTCTTATGTATTAAGTAAGACATTGTTAATTTTTTAAATGAATAGTGTTGATAGTTCCTTTAATATTCCTTTAAACACCAATTTTCAACATTAAGGTTTTTAAAAAAATATTATTTGAAGAAAACATTTAGTTTCAATGCTTTTATTTTTTATTTTTTTAATAATAAATTTGTTTTTTATTGGTGTTCAATTTGCAAAATACAGAATAACACCCAGTGCTCATCCGTCAAGTGCCCCCCCCAGTGCCCATCACCCCTTCACACCCCCCCCCCCCCCCCCCCCCCCCGCCATCCTCCCCCCTTCCACCACCCCTAGTTCGTTTCCCAGAGTTAGGCGTCTTCATGTTCTGTCTCCCTTTCTGATATTTCCTACCCATTTCAGTGCTTTTAGGTGCTCTTTTGAACTGCTTTCTTATATGGTCAATGGATGTGGGCCCAATTTCTACAAAAAAATGTAGGAAAAAATGCTTTTGGAAAAAAAATGCGTTTGGGAATATTTACTTTGGGTTATCTTCAACTCTTCAGAGTTGGTTGCATGTGAAGATTTTTAAAAAATTAATTTATTGAGATGCAATTTACATATGAAAAGATTTTTAGATTCAAATTTTGGAAAGTTGTATTGTTTGATGTGGAAAGGATGGATGGGCTATGCACCTTTTGTTTTGTTTTGTTTTTGTATCTCAAAACCTGAAGAGTGCTTTATTGTTAATTCCCAGTGCTCAGGGACTGACTTTCTTTCTTTCTTTTTTAATTAGTGCTGGTTTTAATTAGTGGGTTGCAGACTTTTCTCCAATAGCTGAAAACAGAGACTTCTGGGTACTTTTTCATTTCTTCTTTCTTCACAGTTTTTAAAGAGCCCCTTGCCTCCACTGTTTGTCATTATGTGTCCTGAAGTACAGAATAGAAAATGCAAAACAAGACAGCTGTACAGGAGGTTTTTCTTTTTAAAGAAGTTGATGGACAAATAGCACAAGGTTCACTGTTCTCGCCAGCTGAGAGCTGAGCTTCCAGAAAGCGCTACTTTAGGGGAACAAGTGAAGTAGTGTGGAAGGTCTGAAAGGCTTCATTGACACAACAGCCGGGAGTCTCTTGTACCATATTGTCTGGTATTCACTGCCCTTCGGAAACCAGCTCTTGAGACTTCCACGCCTCCAACATCTCCCAAAGCTTAAAAAATTAGGTGGTTTTTTTTTTCTGTTTTTCTGTGTATGGGTATTTTTCTTTCTTTCTTTTTCTTTTTTTTTTTTTGCCATTATAAGTGGTTTTCTAGGTGAAATTCCTGAAAACGTGTTTGTTTTTGTTTATCTTTGACCTTTGGGTGTTGTCAATGATTTACATAATCATGTGGCTTACCTGGTGAGAACAGTGGGAGTCTGGGCAGTAAGGCATGTCTCTGACAAATCAGTGGTCTAGTATTTGTTTTCTGAGTCAGAGTCTAAGGGCTGCAAGCAAAAAGGAGTACCACAGTGGGGGGGACATAAGGCAAATCTGAAGGTGATGATTTAAACCATTATTGATAGTTTCTCAGTTCCCTTGAAGGTTGATGTGGAGAGATTTAAGTTTGTTTTAAGAAATAACTTTCCAGTGGAACAAGATACTAAGAGTTATTAGGTTTGTATCAGTGAAGCTGTACTCATTTGTAAACGTAGACAGCCCTTCAAGGAAGATACAGTCATCTGTAGCATGTTGGTTTGGTATCGAAGGGCTGGGGCCAGGCAATCTCTTCATCAATGGCTTTCATTCAAGTCTTAATAGAGCTTCCATTATGTGTCTTGGGAAAGGATGTGGCCTGTGCTCCTGAACTTTGAGGAGCTCAGTCATAGACTCACAGACTGGAAGATCCTCAGAGATCAGTACTCCACCCTTATTCTGCAGGGATTACTGAGGCCCAGAAAGGTGATTTGCTCTTGATTACACGGAGAGTTCGTGGCAGATTCTTGACTCTCTGGAAGCTAAATCTTTTTACTCCCAGCTTGGTATTTTTCCATTCACCTTTTGTTTAAAGTGCTTTGTAGCTGTTAGAGAACAATTCAGAGAATAATTAGCTGTAAAATTTTAAGATTTTATTTATTTATTCATGAGAGACATGGAGAGAGAGGCAGAGACATTAGGCAGAGGGAGAAGCAGGCTCCCTGTGGGGAGCCTAATGCGGGACTCAATCCCAGGACCCAGGGATCATGACCTGAGCCAAAGGCAGATGCTCAAACACTGAGCCACCCAGGTGTCCCTAATTAAGCGTCAATTGAATAATCAGTTGCCATCGCATATGGGGAGAGTTCATTGTTAATTGGAGTTATCTGGATGGATGACAGATTTTGAGGAATGGGTGTGGTGTGGACATTACAAAAGAACCAGAGAAATCTGGTCTCTGTTCTGTGCTGCTGGGGGACATACATGAAGAAATGTATATCCTTAAGTATGATTCCGAAGCCTTTGCAAATAAAGAGAAATAAAAAAGAAAAAAAGAAAAGAAAGGAAAAGAAAGTAGATTTTACCTCAAAGGCAATGGAGAATATTAGTATCATTTAAATTTTAGAATGTTCAGGGACACCTGGGTGGCTCAGCAGTTTAATGCCTGCCTTTGGCCCAGGGCATGTTCCTGGAGTCCCAGGATCGAGTCCCCACATCGGGCTCCCTGTATGGAGCCTGCTTCTCCCTCTGCCTGTCTGTCTATCTGTCTCTCTGTGTCTCTCATGAATAAATAAATAAATCTTAAAAAACAAACAAACTAGGGGACAGAATATTTACTACTTGGAGTGGGAAGCAGGGGTTTTCTGTCATAGCATCTGCCATCATGGGCCTGTTTTGATTCAGCTGTTGGATGCTGCCAGGACAGGCCTCTCACCTTCCTGATAGCTGCCCATGATTTCCTCATTGCTGACTTCCAGGCATCCTGTTACAACCTAACTAGCTGGCTACTCTAACAGGCATACTTCAGAGATATTGTGGGTTTGGTTCCAGGTCACTGCAATGAAGCAAATCAAATGAATTTTTTGGTTTCCCAGTGCATCTAAAAATTATGTTTACACTAAACTGTAATCTATTAAATGTGCAATAGCATTGTGTCTAAAATAAATTGTACATGTTTTAATTAAGAAATACTTTCCTGCTAAAAAAATGCTATCTGAGCTTTCAGAAAATTGTAATCACTGAACACAGATCACCATAATAAATAGAATAATAATGAAAAAGTTTGAAATATTATGAGGATTACCAAAGTGTGATAGAGATGTAAAGTGAGCAATGCTGCTGGAATGATGGTGCCTATAGACTTGCTTGATGCAGGGTTGCCACAAACCTTCAATTTGTAAAATAGGCAATATTTGCAAAGCACAATAAAACGAGGTATGCCTGTTATTTCTAGTATTTTTGCAAAAGTAATATTTATTCATATTAAAATGAATATTAAAACATTTAATATTTCTATTTTTATAAAATGGGAACATACTATGCACCTTGCTCTTCCCTTTACGAATTCACCCAAGCATTATATTGTGGCAGTTTTGCCACATCTACTTTATTCTTTTGAATGATTCCTTAATGGTCCATTGAATTAACGTGTTATCATAATTTACTTATATTGGACTCCAAACTTATGGACTTCAGGGCGGTTTCCAATTTTTAATATTTGAATTAGATTTTAAATACGAGCAGACACATAATGAAGGAAGAATTCATAGTGAAAAGAGGTTTATACATAAACAGGGACCTCCTAGCATTTTTGTGACCAAGGAGCTGTTCTTGACTTGCCTAAGCCTTAAGATGACAGATTTATGAGGGTGGAGGTGGGAGTGCAGTGGTGTTTATGCAGACCTTCAAGTCTATGTGTAGAATTGGAATGTGACTTAAGAGCTGGGCATTCTAACAGTACGCACTTCTTCACCAGTTAAAGGTCTTTCAGGGGAGGAGGTGTGGACACTGACTGTATTCCCCTCCTGTAGAAATGCCTTGTTGCCCATCCTTAGCTGTCACCTCATTGCATTCTAAATCTGCCTGGTATCATAATTGTTTCTCTGGGCACCCCAGCCATAGTGAGAAACACGAAGTATTTGTAAAAGACAGAAAATAGGCTTGATGGCGTGAATAGAAAGTTATGTCAGGGAAGAATGACAAATGGGCCATTTGTGTGAGGCCACCTCCTTTCATCTAAGCACATTTGTCCTCTCCCACTGCTGTGGGAAGAGTCCATTCCAGATGCACTCATTTACCAGTTGCATGATTCTGGGGATGTGCCAACATCTCTAAGCTTCAGTTCCCCTATCAATAAAATGGGCATAATAATTCCTGATTGGCACAAGTACTGGGAAGGTTGAATAAGCTAATGGATATGGAAGGGCTTATTTTATTTTTCCCAAGGCCTTCACAGAATGGAATTTGTAAGGCAATATGTGATCCAATCCAAGACAGCAAGGCATAATCTGTTCTTTTCTGGGATGTGCCTGCCAGGGGCCAGTGTAATCCTCTCATACCCTCACCTTGTGTACTTTATTTAAACTACTCCTGAAAATTCACTGCCTTTAGGAAAATATTACCAAATTTCTTTATAATTGCATATCACTTTGTGACTGGCAAAAAGACCTTAGCAACAGTGATCTAATATAAGCCTCCCAGCAAACTGTCCAGGGTAAGTAAGACGTGTATAAGTCCCAGGTAACAGGTGGTATAATAGGCTCAGAGAGGTTGATACAAAGAAACTGAGACTCAGAGAAGACAGAAATAATAAACAGCAGAGAGCAGGAATAGGTCCTCTCTAGACTACTTACAGGACTGATGAGGTGAGAGATAACTGCCCTGCTCTCAATCTGCCTAGGCTAGCAATGCTAGTGTCTGCTTCCCCAATTTTCTCCAATCATATTTTACATCCTAGTAAAATGCCTGTCACTTAAAAAAAAGATTTTATTTATTTGACAGAAGGAGAGAGAGCGAGCATACAAGAAGGGGGGAGCAGCAGGCAGAGGGAGAAGGAGAAGCCTCCTCTGCAGGGAGCCTGATGTGGTGCTCAGTCCCAGGAGACTGGGATCATGACCTGAGCCACAGGCAGATGCTCAACTGACTGAGCCATCCAGGTGCCCCTGCATGTTACTTTCAAAACAAATTTTCATTGAAAAAATAAATACTATTGGCAAGATATTTTACAGTTTGCAAAACACCTTAAAATCCATGGACTCGTTTGATTCTTGACAATAATGCTGTGAGGTAAGCAGAGCAAATAGGAGTAATTCCACTTTGCGGATGAGGAAATAGATTTAGGAAATGAGACCTTCCCAAGGTTAAACACCCAGTAAGGAACAGAGCCAGAACAGGAACCTGGCTTTTTGGTCAACGGTATCAATGCCTTTTTTTATACTTTCATTATTGTTATTAGGCTTTTATTATGTCTTTGTGACTATCTTTTTCTGAAATTCAAATTAGATAACCTTGTGTAGACATTTATTACAAAACATTTATTGAGCACTTTTGTAAACTACTCAGCATCAAGTTGGGAACAAAGTAAATAAACAGTTACAATCAAAGATAAAACATTTTGAAATTTGGAGATTTAATAAATGGTTTTTAATGATACATGGTGATAGTTTTTTCTCAAAAGGTAATAATCACAATTGACTTTTGTAAAAAGTGGGAGAAAGGGGCAGCCCAGTGGCTCAGTGGTTTAGTGCCGCTGCCTTCAGCCCAGGGTGTAATCCTGGAGACCCGAGATGGAGTCCCATGTTGGGCTCCCTGCATGGATCCTGCTTCTCCCTCTGCCTGTGTCTCTGCCTCTCTCTCTCTCTCTGTGTCTCTCATGAATAAATAAATAAAATCTTAAAAAAAAGAAAAAATAAGTGTGAGAAAGAAGCCACACACATACATACTCATGTGTGTGATGCATAGCCCCCTGCCCCATCAGTGAAAATCATCTGAATTTTACATTCCAGTAAGTAACTGGCATTTTCTTGGCATGTTAATCTGTAGGAGATTTTTATTTTTATTTTTTATTTTTTTATTTATGATAGTCACACAGAGAGAGAGAGAGAGAGAGAGAGAGAGAGAGGCAGAGGGAGAAGCAGGTTCCATGCACCGGGAGCCCGACTTGGGATTCAATCCTGGGTCTCCAGGATCGCGCCCTGGGCCCAAGGCAGGCGCTAAACCGCTGCACCACCCAGGGATCCCCTGTAGGAGATTTTAGACTGCAGTGCTGTAGCGTATCATCAGAGAATGTCAAGTAGATTACAGTATTATGTTACTTTGATGTCACTGCCCAGCATTGTTTTGGTCTTATCCTTGCTAACAGATATCACAACATCATGTGATAAAAGAGAATTTGTAATAATTTCCTTTGTAAACAGCATATTTCTTGCTTGATAATAAAGACTTACTTGGGCAGCCCCGTTGGCTTAGTGGTTTAGCGCCGCCTTCAGCCCAGGGCGTGATCCTGGAGACCCAGGATGGAGTCCCACATTGGGCTCCTGCATGGAGCCTGCTTCTCCCTCTGCCTGTGTCTCTGCCTCTCTCTCTCTCTGTGTCTCTCATGGATAAACAAAATCTTAAAAAAAAAAAAAAAAAAAAAAAAGATTAGACAGAACAGTACCTTTAGTGCACTAGATTTGGAATTTTAAAAAAGAAGAGCAAAACTCCCCTGTATAGTGAAGAATTAACTTTACCCAAAGTAAAGGGAAGAGTTGAAGCAGAGGTATGGCTTTTGCCTTCTGCTACTGGGAGGTGATCTCTAGGCACCTAGAATGTCCTACTTCATAAGGGTGTCTTTGTTTGCTCTTGGGGTGGGATTGGCCACTGGACAGTGTGATTTGTGATGGCTCTGGAATAGAGGAGCTGGAGACTATGGGTCAGCAGTGTGGGCGGTGTGAGATAGAGCCCCAATAAAAACTTTGGACACCAAAGACTTGGATAAGTGTCACTGGTTGGCAACACTTGAGTATTGCCACACATTGTAACCAGGAGGAGGTAATGCCATCCAGGACTCCAAAGGAGGTGATGAGAAGCTTTGTGTTTGGGCCCCTCCCAGATTTCACCTCATCTGTCTTTTCTTTTGGCTGGTTCTGATTTATATTTTTTGTTATAATAAAACTTTAACTATGGGACGCCTGGGTGGCTCAGTTGGTTAAGCATCTGCCTTCGGCTCAGGTCATGATCTCAGGGTCCCCGGATGGAGCCCTGTGTTGGGCTCCCTGCTCAGTGGGGCTCCACTGCTTCTTCTTCTCCCTCTCCTTCTGCCCCTCCCCCTACTCATGCACGCACACATGCTCTCTCTCTCTCAAATAAATAAATAAAGTCTTACAACCCCCCCCCCCTTAATTGTAAGTAGAATGCTTTCCTGGGTTCTATGAATAGTTTTGGCAAATTATCAAACTTCAGGAGGCAGTGGGACCCCTGAACTTGTGACTGAAGTGAGGGCAGCCTTGTGGGGACTGTGCCCTTAACCTATGAATTTTAGTCTACCTGTGGTAACTGGTGTCAGACATCATGGCGTTTCCCAAAACCTGATTTTAGATTTAGATTCGGGCACTCTCTAGCTTGATTACTTCTGTCAGCTTCAGGGTGGTTTTTTTTTTTTTTTTTTTTTTTTTACCCTTAACTCTTCTGTTTTCCTCACGGGGTTAATTCTTAATGTGAGTAAAATAATATGCTATTTAAATATCATGATGGGCCATCAAGATCTATTAATATTACTACAATGGAAGTAAATGGTGGGGATGACTGTAGCAGAGGTGTGGATGGGATAGGAAGATTATTCAATCATTCATTCCACACGGATAATCATTTTGTTTGTATATTGTGTGCAGAATGCTAGGGAGACAACTGTGAGTGAGTCAAGGCCCTGCCCCTGTGGTTCCCATATTCTACTCAGGCAGAGAGAGAGAAGGAAAAGGCAAAAGTGGAAAATGATTAGGCTGTGGTAACTGTTGGAAGGACTTGAAGGAGGCAAATAGTGATATGTCAGGAAGCAATCGGAAGGGGTGCTTCCACTGGAAGAGACAGAGTGACCAGTAAAGAGCTCTCAGAGGAACTGACATTTGAATAAATATTTTCAGGAAGAGAACTAGAGTGTTGTTCGGGCAGAAAAATAGCAAGGGCAAAGGGCCTGAGGTGGGATTTTTTATTTTATTTAAAAGTGATGAAGCTTAGACGATTTTAAGTAGGCAAGTTACATGAATTGCTTTAAGAAGACATTCCAGCTGCTGAATGGGAAGGAGTTGAAGCAAAGAAGAGAGGATGCAGTTATTCAGGTGAGGGTCTGGCAGAGGAGAGCTAGAGAAATGGTCAGATATTAGATATGCTTTTAAGTAGAGCCAAACACCTTGCCGATGGAGTAGATGGTGGTGCTGGGGAGGGCAGGAGGACACAAGGTGTGCTGGTTGCATCCTCTGAGAAGCAGATGTTGAGGAGTCTCACTCAGTCCCCACTCGAAGCTGCAACTTTGTGTGTCACCCAGGATATGGGCCATGATGAACATGTCATTTCCAGAACAAAGAAGTCCACGAGGTATTGTGTTTCCTTTGTGGATGCAATATACAGCAGTTTGTCTTTTCTTCCTAGGAGGTATCCTAGCATGCCTCTGACTGCTGGATCCCCCAAACTACTGACAGGAGGAGGTCCTTAGAATCTTCGTAGAGTTTATTTTATTTTATTTTATTTATTTTTTTCGTAGAGTTTATACAGCACCGTCTTGAGTGAGTGTGTCTTACCAAGGCTTTCAGATGCTAGCCACCTCTTGCTTGTTCTCGCCAATCAGCATAATGTCATTGATGCAGTGGATCAATACAGAGTTCTCTGGGATGTCCACATGGGCTAGATCTTTTCTGAATATATCATGACATAGATTGGGAGAGGTGTAATAGCCTGGGGGAAAAGGTAAATAAATGCTGTTCAGTCCATGTGAATGCTGCTTCTGTTTCCTGATTGGGAAAAAGAAGAATGCATATATGAAATCATTGGCCACTTGGGCACCTGGGTGGCTTAGCCGGTTAAGCAACTCAGGCCATGGTCCCAGGGTCTTGGGATCAAGCTCCCCATCAGGCTCCCTGCTCAGTGGGAAGTCTGCTTCTTCTCCCTCTGTCCCTCCCCGCTGCCTGTACTAGCTCTCTCTCTCTCACTCTCAAATAAAATTTTAAAAATCTTTAAAAAAAAAATCTATGGCCACATGTCATGTACTTGAAGCCATATTTATATGCTGTAGCCATGAGACCACATCCTGTGTGGTGGCTGCAATCAAGGCTTGAATGGAGCTGGCTGTAGTCTACCATTCTCCAGGATCTATCTGTTTTTTGTAGGAACCAGACTGGATAATCAAACAGAGGTATGATAGAGACCACTATCCCTTGAGATCCTTAAAGGTAGTCCTGATTTCTGTCTTCCCTCCAAAATTAAATATATATTTTAAATTGAAGTACATTTGACACCAGTGTTTCAGTATACAACATAGTGATTCCACAACTCTATATGTATGTTATGCTCGTCGCAAGTGTAGCTACCATCTGTCACCATAAAACACAATACCATTGACTATATTCTCTATGCTGTACCTTTCAGCCCCATGACTTACTCATTCCATAATTGGAAGCCTATACCAACCCTGCCCCACACAACTCCCCTTCACTCTTTTTGCCCATCCCTCCCACTCTCCTCCTCTCTGGCAACCACCAGTTTATTCTGGGATATTGCCTTTTTTTTTTTTTTTTTAAGATTTTATTTGTTCATGAGAGAGAGAGAGGCAGAGACACAGGCAGAGGGAGAGGCAGGCTCCATGCAGGGAGCCTGACATGGGACTCGATCCTCTGTCTCCAGGATCACATCCTTGGCTGAAGGTGGCGCTAAACTGCTGAGCCCCCGGGGCTGCCCTGGGATGTTGCTTTTTATTTACCATCTTGCCTTAGAGATGTGACAGTGCGGGGGAGAGGCACAATTTCAGAAGCTTCCCCACTGTGACAGCTCTTATCAGATAAACCAATGATCCAATGTAGGGGCTTTCCTAACAGCCAGCTATATCGTCAGTTCCAGTTACACATTCACATTCAGGAATTGGGGCAGTGACCACCAGGTGGGGCCATGGGCCCGTGGAGCACCTTAGGATGGACTTCAGCCGGGACTCCATTTTGATGGGCCGGTAGTCCATCAACTCTAATCCACAGAGTAGTCCATGTCCACGATGACATTTCAGGTCTCAGTATCAGTATCATTTCAGGCTTCATGTCACACAGGATACCTGCCCTCCTCTAGCTTACAGGTATTCAAGTAAATGGCTATAAGTCCCTTTGGGAGAAGGACTGGAGGAATTCCTCTTGGTGACTCACCCCCTTTTTCATTCAATACTTTTCAGGTCTGAAAACAATTTCGGGTGTAGGAACTGGGCAAGGGATCATGACATTTTTTAAGTGTCTTTAAAAAATTTAGGGACATCTGGGTGGGTGGCTCAGTGGCTGGGCGGCTGCCTTCGGCTCAGGTCATGATCCTGGGATCCAGAATCGAGTCCCACATCAGGCTCCTGCTGCTGAATGGGGGCTCCTGCAAGGAGTCTGTTTCTTCCTCTGCTTGTGTCTCTGCCTGTCTCTTTCTCTGTGTCTTTCATGAATAAATAAATAAGTCTTTAAAAAATTTTTTATATTTAACTGTGGTTAAAAGACCTATAATGGAATTTGTCGTGTTACTCATTTTTAAGTGTGCAGCTTAGTAGCGTCAAGTATAGCCACAATGTTGTGCAGCCCAGCTCTAAAACTTTCTCATCTTGTAATAGTGAAACTCTGTACCCATTAAACAACAACCCCCCTTTTCCCCCTTCTCCCAGGCCCTGGAAACCACCATTATGCTTTCTGTTTCTATGAATTTGACTACTTTAGATACTTCATATAAGTGGAATCATATGGGGCAGCCTGGGTGGCTCAGCGGTTTAGCGCCTGCCTTTGGCCCAGGGCGTGATCCTGGAGACCTGGGATTGAATCCCACGTCGGGCTCCCTGCATGGAGCCTGCTTCTCCCTCTGCCTCTCTCTATCCCTCTCTGTGTCTCTCATGAATAAATAAATAAAATCTTAAAAAAAATAAGTGGAATCATATGGTAGGTGACTTAACATAATGTCCTCAAGTCAAGGTTCCTGTGATGGGCTCTATACTAGGTGTGCAGTCTACTTAAAAAAAAAATAAAATAAAATGTCCTTAAGGTTCATTCATGTTGTGATATGTGACAGATTTCCTTCTGTTTTTAGGCTGAATACTGTTTCATCATATGTATATAGTACATTTTGTTTATCCATTTATCCTTTGATGGACACTTGAGTTACTTCCATCCCTGGCTCATTGTGAATAATGCTGTTATGGACCTGGGTGAGCAGTTATCTCAAGATCTTGCTTTCAGTTCTTTTGACTGTATACTGGGAGTAGGACTGCTGAATCATGTGGTGATCCTACTTTTATTTTTTGGAGGAACCGCCATGTTGTTTTCCATAGTGGATGCACCATTTTACATTCCTACCAACCGTGCACAGGGGTTTCAATTTCCCCAGTGTCTTCTGGATGGAGACTGTTCCTCTTTATTATTTTTTCCTCAAATGTTGCTTGCAAACTGATTCCTTCTTTAGTTCCTTTCTTTTTCAATACCTTAATATTTACAGCTAAGAAACACATTGATATTGTTAGCATTCTGTTTGGAATTCCCCTAAGCCACCTCCAATAAGTTTGTTACGTACATTTTCTATTTTCCAAGTACCACAGGTAATGGTTTCATAAATGATTCCACTGCTGCATAACACAGATGACGCTATTCTGTAAGCATCCAAAAGTGGTTTTCTCCCTGCTCAACCAACTTGTACTAATAGTCTTCTTGTTACCTGCCTTTTTCGTCTCTGTTTGCTCCCAGGTCCCAGGGCCATTGCCATGTGTTTTAGGTTTTAATTATGGCAGTGTCCCACTTCCACATACCAATTTCTGCTCAGTATGTATTGCTGAATGGCAAATCACCCCAGAACTTAGCGGCTTAGGACAACAATAATTTATGAATTTCTCACAATTCTGTGGGTTGACCAGACAGTTGGCCTTCGGGTCTTGCATGGTGTCCTACGTTTAGCCAGTGTTTGTGTGGAGGCTTGGATGCTGGGAAGATTCTGTGTGGTTTCAGGACCTCTTTCCCCATGTGGTCTCACATCCTCAAGAATGCTAGTCCAAGCTTCTTGTATATAACTGAATTTGAAGAAGCGTGGGCTTCTTACATGCGGTGACGGGACTGCAGGACCTTTTAGGGTCTAAGCTCTGCAACTTACACAACAGCACATCATATCGATCAAAGCAAGTTACGAGGCAAACCGAGATTCAAATGGCAGTTGGAGATACAGAGATGCCTCTTGAGTGGAGGAACAGTAAACTCACCTTGCAAAGGAGCTTGCGGGGAGGCTGAGAGATTGAGGACCGTTACTTAAGGATTTTCCACATTTATCTAAGATGCCTCTTAGACACTGAAGTACAGCCACATGCTGTAAGTGCCTTGATCTCAGAGGTGGGTTGGGGCTGGAAAGTACATTTGGGAGTCCTCGCCGGGTTGCTGTGATGCTTCTTGAGTTGTCCTGTCCACCAGGCTCCTGGCTACTGCGTGTCTGGGCTGTGGTGGAGGCAGGGTGCCAGCAGGGTGCAGCCCACCACAGCCAGGAGGCTGGAGGCTGGGGGAGGAGAGACCTTCCTTCTTGGTCTTGCAGCGGCTCCAGGTCGCGTTCCCCGCTAGGGCAGAGAGCACTTCGCCAGCCTTCTCCTTCCCTTCCCACCTCAACAGTGTCACAAGTGCTAGGGATGAGGTTAGGACAACTGGCCTGCATGTCGGGGGATGTAGGACAGGAAACCATTCTAGAATCTGCCTTGTTTTGCCACCTAAAGATGGGAACTCCGGAAAATGAGAAGCACGCTGCCCTGCTCCATCTTCTTTCTGTTGTGTTGCAGTTGCTGCCAGGTAGGAAAGCTGCAAAAGCAACCAGCTGCTACCACTTCTATTTCTTCTTAGTCTTCATCTAGAAGACAGTCATGTGGGCATCATTGCAATACTTGGTTAACCCACACCTGATCACCTTTATTCTACACTTTTTTGTGTTTCTTGGGAAGAAGGATCTGTTCCCTCTCATTGTTTTAATATCTGGAAGAAGGAAAAGCAAGAAATGAGGCTGAAGCTAGCATTTCTGAAAGAAAGAAGTGATTTCAGAGTTATTCCAAACCATCAGGAAAGACAGGGGAGACAACCCCAACTTGTCCAAAGCAGGAGGCAAAGAGGAAGAGGCATTAAGAGTTGGAGACTGGGGATCCCTGGGTGGCGCAGCGGTTTGGCGCCTGCCTTTGGCCCAGGGCGCGATCCTGGAGACCCGGGAATCCCACATCAGGCTCCCGGTGCATGGAGCCTGCTTCTCCCTCTGCCTATGTCTCTGCCTCTCTCTCTTTCTCTCTCTGTGACTATCATAAATAAATAAAAAATTAAAAAAAAAATTAAAAAAAAAATAAGAGTTGGAGACTGAGGTGCAGATCCAGATTCTAGTGCTGCCCCCTCTTCCACGAGTTACTCTTCTCCATTTTGTCCTTGAGAAAAGGAAAACTGCCTTATGTCCCTCATTTCTGTTACTGCACCAGCCCCTACCCAACTGATAACTTAGGAGATGCTGTATTCTTTCCAACCTTAACGCAGTTTTCCACACATTTGTTAACTCTCCAAGATCCTATTTTTAAACTGGTTCTGCTAATTTTTGCATTCTCCCCCTGCCTGCTTCCAGGACCAGGGTTGGGTTGGGGTTGGGGTGAGGCAAGTACAAGAGTTTCTGGCTCATCTCTCACTTCCTGAGCTGAGCTGGGTTGTACTAATTGACCTCAAGGGTCTCAGCTGTTCTAAGTTGGGTGTTTGTTAGATCTCGTTAGGCTTGTAATTAGTGCAGAAAATCTGGGTCAGAGGCAACTGGTTGGGAGTGATGGTCTCAGGGGGCGTGAATAAAGGCGAGGAAGAGCAAACAGGTTCCTGGTTCTGTGGGTGGGGTGAGCCTGGGACAGGGAACGGTGGGACTGGTGTCATACACATGGTCGAACAGACACAGGGTCATGTGCAGAGAGGTGCTCAAACTCTTGGGTGTGTGCGCATGCATGCGAGAGAGAGTGTGTGTGTGTGTGTGTGTGTGTGTGTGTGTGTGTGTGTGTGTGTTTGCTCTCGCTTTTACTCCGGTTTCTTTCCAACCTCTCCTTATATGGTGTGGCTCCAGAGCAGGCTGGGGATTGGCTGCTGCGGTTGGGAGACTGGGAGCTTGGAAGAAAGGAGGAAGGGAAACGAACCACGCAGGGGCTGGGGGTGAGAAGGGGAGGAGGCTGGAGCTGGGCTTCTAGGGCTGTGCTACAGGGCTGTGTCCACTTGCCTGGGCGGGGTAGAGGAGGAGTGATGGGGGGGGGCTGGTTTCTGGGGAGAATATGGTAAAATATACGTTGACAGAGGGGCTGGGACTAGGGTCAGAGCTCCAGGCTCAGCATGGCAATGCTTTTGGAAGGCTGGAGCCGGAGTCAGAGAAACTCGTGGGCTTCTCCTCTTCTCACCCTAAACCGCCTACCGGCTGTGCGGAACAGCATGCCTAGGAAGCCGTCAGCACTTCAGGTCAACACTTCAGACATTGGCCTCCTGTTCCCCAAACCCCTACTTACCGAGTGGGTGGGGAAGAACAGGCAAAGTGGGTAAAAATGTCACTGAAATATGGAATTTCAGGCATTGAGTTCTTCACCTGTCTCCACTCCTGACCCTTTCAACTGCGCGTCCTGGAGCTCCTCATCTCCCCATCCTAGGGCCTCCCCAAAGATTCTCCCTTCTCCAGTGCATTTGTGTAAGAAAAGAAGATAGCACAATTGATGGGAGAGACCAAGGGAGGAGGAAAACACACACAGATACAGGTGTACTGGCAACGGGGTAGTAAGCAAGTTGGCTCCTGTCCCCCTACTCGAGCTACCTGTTTACCCCAGAACCCAGCAACTGGGCAGGAGTGGAGGCAATATGGCAGGTAGAGAAACTGGGATGCTGGAAGGAGGGGAGAGATCTGGGAGAGGGGAGGCTGGGCTCCCATGCTGTGGGTCCCTGCCTGCCTCCCATCCTGCTGCTGCCTGGGGTGGGGCCCCCTCCTTTCCTGAGCCGTGCTGGCCACACACCTTTGGGGTAAGCTTGCAGCTGGTGTCCTTGGCTGGTGTCCTCGAGGGAAGACTGCAGCTCCCGGAGACCGGAGACCTTGTGCTGCTCCTCTGTCCCGGGCCTCAGCGCATCCCTGGTGCCCGCTGTCCTCAGAGCAAGGGTGTGGGCCCTGCGTGTGGGGTGTGGTCGCGGCTCCCACGCTGGAGCATGGTGGTGGGGGCCCCGGCCTGGTTCCGGAGGCCTCACTGCCCCGGCCTGCCGCTGATCACAGCGGCCGCAGCCACGTGGCCAGGCCCCGGGAAGTGCCAGCAGCCCTTTACTGATCTCCTGGCCTTCAGGCATCTGTCTGTCATCTGCCCAAGGAGAACTCTCCATTTTGCAGATGAGAAAACCAACGCGCAGAAAGCTGGTGCCTCGCCCAGGGCCTCGAAAGTAAATCTGAACCCGCATCTGTCTGGTTCCAAAGTGGGGCTCATTTTACTGCCCTGTGGCCTGCTTCTGGTGCCCAGGAGGCCGCAGGAGCCCAGTGCCTGGCCCTCCATCTCCCAGGGGCCTGATCTTTCTTTTCTGCTCCCCTCACCCACCTCTCCTCCCAGCGCCTCCCTCTGTCCTCTAGCTCCCCCGGCAGCCACAGATACTTGGCACGTTGGGATATATGTGTCCTTAAACTTTTGTCTTTTATCACGTGGAGCAGAAAGGAATAAAAAGAGGGAAAATGCTGGTAAAATAAAATACAAAGATGGGGACTTCTACAAAGAAAGTAACTATTTTAACCTGGATTTTCATGATTTGGCAATGGGTGGGTGTGCTGACCATGCTGAGCGCAGGAGAGGAGAAGTCTGCAGACCCAGATTTCTTCACCTGCCACCCCAGGAAACCCTGGGAGGACACTCAGGTGGCCTCTCCCTCTTGGGTGGGGTACTGGGGTATGTATTCCTCAGTGAGGAGAGTTGTTTAGAGAACTACGGGCTAGCTCTAGGGACAATCCTCAGGGCCGCATGCAGGGCTACAGAAAACGCAGCACCTCCCTTCCATGCAGACCCTTTAACGTGGAGACATTGCCCATCTCGCTTATTTGGGATGTGGAAGTAACAGCAGAGCAGAAGAATGGGAGGTGAAGGGTCGGCGCTTCACCCAGAGGATTTCCCTTCTCTCCCTCCTACTGTATCTTCCTGAATGTCCCATGAGGGCAGCCTCACTGCCAGTGCCCACACAGTCTGTCCCCATGGTCTCCCCCATCTCCCCTCTCACCCCAAGAGAAGTGCCAGGGCTTGGCTGTTGGAGGCAAGTGGAGAGCTAGGGAAGGGGCCAAGGGGTGGGAAGAGGTGCATATACTTCCAAGTGGTTTCTAACCCTGTTAGTTGACATAAGACTCTCTGTCTCCTTGTCAAAACCTACTCTGCTCTTGCCTTCACAACTTTTCTCTGGACCATGTCACTGTTGCTAACCTGTTCTCAGGAAGTTCAGAGGGAAGAAGCCAACAAAATAGTGTGAGATCTGCCATTGACAAGAATGCAAGGGAACCTGGCCAGGAGGGTGGTGGTTCGAGCATAAAAGATGTTTTGCTTAAGTTGGGGCTTGATGAGTATTGGGAGAGGTCTGAGGAAGGAGAGGGAGAGGCTACAGGAAACCCTAGCTTGGCCAAAAGAGGAACCTGGGCACATGTTTGGTTTCCCCCCAATCTTGCCCAGCTTGCATTGCAAATTAGTTTCGTTCTTAGTAAGTATGCCCGAAGTTCCCCTGCACCGGGCCCCCTCACCTAGGGACCAGGCCAACCCCAACTGTCCAGCACCATATCTCTGAGTCAGGGTTGGGAGAGATGTGGGAAACGAGGGATGAAACGCGGCAAGTAAGAAATCCAGGCCGCTCGATGTCATT
The DNA here is from genome assembly GCF_018345385.1 of Vulpes lagopus. NCBI lineage: Eukaryota > Metazoa > Chordata > Mammalia > Carnivora > Canidae > Vulpes > Vulpes lagopus. The sequence goes on from NC_054828.1 coordinate 74,706,147, forward strand.
CAGAGGATGAGCAAGAAGCTGGTGCACCTTGTGGGATCCCACAACTCCCACTCTGGGCCGGGATGGATGTCACTTCTGTGTACACAGGCAAGTGGCTATGGTTTCTATATCCCTAGGACTAGAGCTGGGCAGCTGAAATTGCACCCTCAGACTGAAAACCTGGACTGGGACCTCAGAGCAAAAGCCTTCCCCCCAAACTTAGCTTATCCACGTCCTTGGGTCCTGGGGAACAGCAGGACATTCCCTGCCATGTCTAAATGGCTAGACTATGCCTTTATTCCCTTCTCTCTTCATCTAGGTGAAAGCTTCTTACCACCACTATAGGGGTCACCTCCCCAAATCTGAGGCAATTTAGGTGTCAGAGAGACAGACCCGGAAAAGGGAGGTGAGGAGGGCAGGAAAGGAGGATGGGAGGAGGATTGGGGAGCAGCAAGAGCAACGAGTTGTGTGTTTTTCCTTTTTTTGACTGAGGTAAATAAAAAAGCTTTATCCTGCAACACTTGGAGGTAAGAGTCCGAGCCCCCCGAGTTCCAGATGCCAGCCCCTTCCTTCACATGAGGCTCTTGCGGTACTGACTGTGCTGAGCAGCTGGTCTGAGGTGGGAGTCGGGGCTGTGCAGGTCCATCTGTCTGTACAGGTCCCTCAGCTCCCGGACCTCCTGCAGCACCCTCTTCGCCTGGCTCCAGTTCGACGACGCCTCTCCCAGCAGCCGCTCTGTCTCTAGCAGCAGCTGTTCCGACTCGGAATCAGGGGGAGACCAAGGGGGGTCCTTGGCCTTCCGCTTCCCGTCTCCCAGGCCCTGAACCTCTGCCAGCAGCTCCTGAGTCTTTTCCAGTTTCCTGGCTACCAGGTCCTGGATCCGGGACAGCTCGGCCGGGTGGGGCGGGAGGTGGGTGGGGGGGTCCTCGGGCAGCGGGAGGGTGCAGGGGGGGACAGCGTCCCGCCGGGACAGGATCTCCTCCAGGGAGGCACAGCGGCCTTTCTCTGTAGGGGTCAGCTTCTTGGGTGCCTGAGGGGTATAGGTGGCCCCTTTGTCCGGCTTCTCCCAAGACCGGGGAAGGCCGCCAGCCCGCTCCGAGGAGGGCTGGACGTGGTCCGAGTCTGCTCTCCGCCGGCTGCCCGCTAGCTGGGCCGCTGACTTGTCCAGGTCCACCCTGAAGCTGTCGGCGCAGGAGGTGCGCTCCTCGGGGGAAGGCTCCTCCTCCTGGATCAAGTCCAAGGTCAGCATCCCATCCGAGGTAGAGGTGGAGGCCTAGAGGGGGAAGAGGATGGGAATGAAGGGGGTGGACTGCCATAGGGGGCCTGTTGGGAGTGACTGCCAGAGAGAGAGAGAGAGAGAGAGAGAGAGATAGACACACACACACACACACACACACACACGCACGCGCACAAACTGGCCATTTCCCCCTCAACGCGCTTCCCCTAAATGAGAACTGCTCCATCCTAACAACTTTCTTCTTTTTTTTTTTTTTTTAATTTTTATTTATTTATGATAGTCACAGAGAGAGAGAGAGAGAGAGGCAGAGACATAGGCAGAGGGAGAAGCAGGCTCCATGCACCGGGAGCCTGATGTGGGATTCGACCCCAGGTCTCCAGGATCGCGCCCTGGGCCAAAGGCAAGCGCCAAACCACTGCGCCACCCAGGGATCCCCCTAACAACTTTCTGACTTGTTTTTATGATTTCTTATTCCTTTGATAGTGATTTGAACTTTTCTCTTATTCTTCTGTGTCTTAAAGTAACTTCTGCTTGTTTCCCATGTTCTCCACTTTCCTACAGACCTCCCCAAGAGTGCCTTTCTCCTCCATCTCGTGGACTCTGAGCATCTTTTGGGGTCTGGCACACACGGGATGCTCCACAGCACACAGTAATCGGTGCCCTCCCAGCCACACACCTCAACCGCCTCTGCTCTAAAGAGCCACAACCCCTTGCCTTACAGGAAAACTTGTTCTACTTCCAGAATACCGTAATAAAAAAAATAATACGGGTATTATTCAGCCCCTCATGCATCCTCGTACATATGTGGCTTGAGTCGTTCATTCCTCCCAGCAGCCCTTCAAGGTGGGCATGATGACTGCTCTACTCTACTGCTGAAGACATAGAGCCTCAGGGAATCACAGGGAGAAGAGATTGCAAAGCTGGGTTCCAACCTGGTTCTGTCTGTTTCCAAAGCCTATATTCTTTCCACTCTACCCATCTGCCTGCCTCCCTAGAGACTGAGCACTTGGACAGTGAAAGGGACCAGCACTTGGCTTGTCACGGGGCTGCATGGTGCAGAGCCTCGTGCTGTTCCCCCTCAGGACAGCCGGCCAATGCACAGTAACAGGCCCCACGGCACAGCAATCACTGCTGCTATTTTTCACTTTCCTTGTGGGTAGATCTCATTTCCCACAGGGGATGATAAACTGATAGAGGGCAAGGACTTTTGAACTCATAGTAGGTACTAAATAAATATTTCTGCTTGGAGGAATTGGGCTGGGGGACGGGGTGAAGGGGCTTCCCTAGCCTTTGACCTTGGTATGGCAAATGCCTCTGGTGGGCCGTCTCAGATAGTCTTGTGTGAGACAGACTAATGTGGAGTTGGCCCTTCAATAAGTTTTACACCCTTACAATCTTACATACCACGGCCATCAGGTGTCCTCGAGTTGGGGGGCGGCGGGAGTGTTGGATTTTTGCCCTGTCTCGAGTGGGGTGGACGAGATAGCTATCCTCCTCCACGGTGACCTGAAGAGATGCACTGTGATGAGTCATGGGTGTTCTTCACAGACCCATGTGAAGCAGCCCCTGAGTCCTCGACTGGGAAATAAACCCACCCATTAACTGCTTCTGAGAAAATTCAAAGACAAAGCCTTTATGGCGCCTGTGAGGGGCAGTGGGGTGTGTGTGTGTGTGGTGTGGGGGGGGTTCCAAGGCTGGCCCCATGCATCCAAAGCACAGAAAGAGTTGGCAGAAAGACGTAAAAGGTGGGAGAATGGGGTTTGCAAAGGGAGCTAAAGAAGTGTAGCTCGTGGGGGTAGCAGGTTAAGTGTGGTCCACCCATAATCTGTCCCTTTAGTGAGTCATGGTTACTGCCTCTGCCCTGCTGTTCCTCCTCCCCAAATGAGCCCCCCTGACCTCATCCAAGATGCGGTTCTTGGCTCGGGTGATAGCAGAGTTGAGGGCATTGATCCATGATTCCTTCTCTTCTGGACTCACTGCTAGGAAGATCAGGTTGGGAGCCTGTGAGGGGAAGATTCTTGGTTCAGCCAGGGTTTTAGGGTGGGTGCCTCACTAGGACAGTAAAGAAATAAGGAATTATCATCTCATTCTCTTAGACTCAGCTCGTAGGAGAGTTTCTGCTTCCAGAGTCACCCACAGAACTAAGAAAACTGGCCCCTATTCCTAGAAGATGCCACAGCTTAGAGGTTCCTTTAGAAATGACCAAGGACGAGCTAAGAAGGGTAATGGATATACATCTGTCACTGGAGATAATTATAAGGAGGTTTGATAAATAATAAAGGACAGAGACTAAAATAAAGATCTTTAATGTCTCAGTAAACAGAATGTAACAGGATCTTCCCCTGAATTTTCTCAGACAAGAGAAACTGGGTTCAGAACTTCAACCATCTATCAGGTACAGGGAAAAGTGATTTTCTTCCAAGAGATGTGTGATGTATATGTGCGTGTATGTGAGAGAGCGAGCGAGAGAGATGATCTTTGTGACTGGACAGTTTAAAAGCTGCTTTGCCTGCAGGGAAGGAAATGGCCACAATATTCTCAGGTTAAATAACAAAAGCTGGTAGAAGAGCAAGGCCATCTGAGCCAGGAATGGGGGATGGAACCCACAGGGGGACGGTGTTCTTCACCCCCAGCACTCCCCCAACCCATGCAAGCGGCAATGTTCTAGTGGCCAAGGAGGCAGGACAAACCTACCGTGTTGCCGGGCTGTTTGGAGTGGGCAAGAGTAAACTTGCTATGATTTTTCTTGCTCCTGCTTTTGGATTTCCGGAGCTCTTCACACTTCTCATAGTCACTCAGGTCAAACACCTCTTGAATATTTTTCTCATCTTTTACCTAAGGGAGGGTTAGATGTGAGGTGCTGAGGATAAAATTACTTCATGCCTTCCCTCAGACTGTTGATTTGGACCGGTCTTGGGAAGCAGGATAAGCCTAAGAAGAGGGGAGGGAGAACAGGATAGGAGAGCTGTCTCACCCAAGGCCCACACAGGCCAGACAGGGACACAGCCCTGGGGCAGCCCTCAAACCCCGGACTCCTCAGGTGGGCTTCCATGTAAACCCTATCCACATGCTCTCCAGCTAAGCTACTGTTTCCAGAGCCCCAGGATGTCTCTCTTCCTTATGACCCCCATTATGTCCTTCAAAAGACAAGGCTTACATGGCTAACAGGTTAATCCTATCATCATCCCTGGACTGCTGTTGATCTCCCAAGGGAGGAAATAAAAGCACCGTCAGTACTGGGGGATGTCTTGAGGCAAAGGTCTCCCCCATCTTATTAAACGTGTTGGTTATTTATTTATTATTTTTTAAAGTAATCTCTACACCCAATGTGGGGCTCGAACTTAGAACCCCAAGATGAAGCGTTGCCTACTCCACTGGCTGGGCCAGCTGGGCTTTCTTACCTGACCTGACTCCCTCCTCAAATATATACTATCAAAAAGAGTCATCTACCTCCTTCATTTCAGGAACTTCAGCATCACAAAAACAGCAGTTCCCTGGATCCATGTGTTGAATTTGTTCAGAAAAGGCCGAGAAACATGCCTGTACTTCTTACTCTCCTTCCTCCCTCCCAGGAACCGGGACAACCCAGCCTCGCCTCTGCAGGCCTCGAAGGCCACTGAGGGCATCCATCCACCTCTCCCTTGACAAAGATGCACTTATTCTGTCCCTGGAGGACGGAGGATCAGATCTGCGCCCTGCTACTTCCTTGCACGGTTCCAGTGAGAGCCGAAGCCCCTTCCTGCTTGAAGTTCTGTCTAAGCGTGGCCCTCCCCTGCCCTGGTGCCTCCCCCGCACCTGGTGCTGCCCTTCCCAGCTTCAGCCGGCACTTGGGCCCTCACCCTCTTGCTCAGTGTCTCACCGGAGACCCTGATTCTGTCTACATCCCCTGACGCCCACCAGCCTATGCTGAGCGCCGCAAAGCAAATTCCAGTAAGATTTCTGCCGAGGTCTTTTTGAAATCTCTCAGTTGTTTGTCCTCCCCACTAAGGTGACCCCCCGCCATCCCCGGACTGGGACTGGGGGTGTTGGGAGGCTGTGACACCCGGACTGTGCTGGCTCACAGGAAGAGAGGGCCTCAGACACCAGCAGCCTGACATCCGCAAGCCCTCTGGCCCTCTGCCGCCTCCAAGGACCCTGGGAACGCACTGCTTGTGCTTTCCTGGGACGAGTGATGAAAAGCACCAGTGCCTGTCTTGTTAAAGCTAAACAAGCAGATAAAAGTAGTCTCGTGTCTACTTGGAAGTCACCCACCCTCCCCGACTGGAATTACTTCCCAAGCGCCACAGCGGGAACTGGGTGCCCAGGTGGCTTCATCTATTCTCTTGGCTCTCCCCAGCCGTGAAGTAGAGGAGCGCTTTTCTCTTCCACCCCCAGCCCATCTCTGGTCTGGCGTCTCTATGTTCTTCGGACGGGCTGCTGGGCCCAGAGGCAGACACAGAGGAGGAAGGCTGATCACACAGCCTCGTGTGGGTCGATGGCTGCCCATCCATCTGCCCATCTGCCCATCTGCTCTGGCACGACCGGCCTCCTCCAGGGCCCTTCCCCTTCCGGGGCTCCCCGGCTCTGGGCCAGGCAGGACTGGGGATGGAAGCAGAGAAGATGTCGGCAAGGGGTATCTGAGGACAATTCCCAGAAGCATGGGGGCAGGGAGGGAGGATGATGTGCTGTATCCTCCCGTCCTCCTTCCTCAGGCTTGAGACTATCAGCAGATGCCAGAACTCTTAAGAGAGGAAAGTGCTGGGTGTGTGTGCGCGGCCAGGGAAGGAGAGGTCCTTGTTCTGTTTTCCTTACAGGAAGGGAAGTGAAGGAAGGGGGCATTCTGCCCTGGACACGGGTGACAAGGAAGGAGGAGGCAGGGACAGAGGTTAGGCCTTGATAGGGCAGGGGCAAGACAGGCAGCAGGACTGGTAGATTCCAATTCCCATGGAAGGTACACAACTCTGAGACCTTTGCTCTCCACTGTATGGTTTTTCCTCCACCAAATTCCCAAAGCCTCATTTATAACTACCCATTTTCCAAAGCTAACCCCACCCTCTGCTGGCCCACAGACAGAGCTTTTCCCTTGCCAAGAAAGATGCCCAATTTCCTCTACCAGATCTCCAGAAGATCAAGTTTCTGTTCCAACACATCAACCTCATGATCATAAGGTACCCTTTGAGAATGAGGAAAATGATTAATAACAAAAAATACAGGAGGATTTCTTTGATGGGTGGGAGAGCCTGGCTTTATATGGAGAAGCAACAAAGAAAATTTGAGGGGAGAGGGTTACGAATATTCTTTTTTTTAAAGATTTTGTTTATTCATAAGAGACACACAGAGAGAGGCAGAGACATAGGTAGAGGGAGAAGGAGGCTCCCCATAGGGAGCCCGATGTAGGACTCGATCCTGGGACCCCAAGATCATGCCCTGAGCCAAAGGCAGATGCTCAACCGCTGAGCCATCCAGGTGTCCCATGGGTTAGGGATGTTCTTGCATTACTACATAAATTACAAACATCATACTTTGCATTAAAAAAAATATCTTGAGGGACGCCTGGGCGGCTCAGTGGTTGAGCATTTGCCTTCAGCTCAGGGTGTGATCCCTGGGTCCTGGGATCGAGTCCTGCATTGGGCTCCCTGTGGGGAGCCTGCTTCTCCCTTTGCCTGCATCTCTCATGAATAAATAAATAAAAACTTAAAAATATTAAATTAAATTAAAAAAAATTTTGAATCTGTTAGCTCTAGAGCTTGTGGGAAGTGAAGAGAATAGAGCAGAGAGTCCTCCAGTAGCTTCATCCTTAGTCCAGGGCTGCCTGAGCAGGGGGACGGGCTCCAAAGAAGAGAAGTAAGGGTAGGCCTGTGCCCACTGCTCCTGCACCCCTCTCGGCAGGGGGCAGCGGGCCCCATGACTGGTCAGATGCTCCTGACTCATAGGACACCAGGCCTCGGAGGCTGAGGTCATTCATCCTTCCCCCAGTCTCTGTACTCTCTCCTCCACAAACAAGGAGCAAGCACACTTTTGCTCCAGACTCTGTTCTCTGGACAAATACAAATGAGAAAAGATCTCTTGTTCCTTCTACCCTTTCACTGTTGACATATGGGAAGTTCTCTCCAATTGCTCACCAGAGTTTCCTGCCATTATGAAGTTCGGGGAAGACAGGAGATACGCTTTGACACTTGCTTGTTGTTATTATTATTATTTTTAAATTGGAAAGCCAGAAAATTGGAAAACCTTCTACAGGATTTGGGGTTGGGTGGAGGTAGCCCTTAAAAATGAATCCTATCAAAGGCTTCTCTCACCACCTACCATCACCAAGTTCCCGCCTGGTGTCAACAGTCAGGTCGAAACACCCCGAAGACGGATTGCTCTGGCCCTGGCATGGCTTAGTTCTTACCTACTTGCCTAGCTACATGTTCTGTTGAGATGATTACTTTCTCTAGGGCTGTGTCTGTGTCTGTTTCAATACCATAAAAGGATTTATTTACCTCAATATAGTCTATTGCAGAAAGCAGAAGAGGTTAGAGCTCAGGGTGGACTTCCCAGTTAGCTCTGGGGTGAGGGAACACGGGGCAGGAGGGGCCGTGCCACCCGGGGAGCACAGGACAGTCTCCAAGCTAGTGTTGACAGCATCTCAGAAAGAGGGACTGAATGTCTTTCACCTCATGGAGGCCAATGTCAGTTTCTCAAGTGTTAACCGAGCTCCAGAAATAAGAGAGAAAAGGGAGAAGAGTGTGGATTCAACGATCTGGGCTCAGGTTCTGAATGTAGACTGTGGTTTTCATTTTAATTACCCAGAGACAGATAAGGGGTTGGTGACTCCATTTGTCTCCTTTCTGATACAAATGGGAGAAGTTATGAAGAGGGTGGTGAATGAGTTCCTTGCTTCTCCTTCTTCTTCTTTTAATGGAGTGGGAAGCTACTGGTTAGGATCATTGGCTTCAACAGAAATAACTGCCACTCACAGACACTCTGCCTGAGGCCATAGGAGACTGACCCAGGGCTGTGTATGTGTTTTCTGTGATTGGGGCAGCTGTACTTGCAATATGGCCTGCATCTGCCCCGGGCTAGAGACAGGAAAGAGGTTAGCTGGCTTGGGGTAGGGGAGCGGGAAGAGGTGGAGAAGAAACCCAATAGAGTTTTTCAGCAGCTCTGGCAAAGAAAAAAAAAAACCCCCTACCTCCAGCTAGCTTGCCAGGATAGAGTAGGGGGCAGCAGGGGACACTTAGAACTTTTGGGACATCCTGGGAGGGGGGTTATCATCCTTGTCAGAAAGGTGTTGGCCGAGAAAAATCATTAAATAAGATGGACACTCAACTTGGAATTCTGGATAAAGGGTGACCTTTCTCTGCAGATGCGACAGGGGCAGAGACCAGCTGAACTGCTGAACTTGCTTCTGCACAAAATGGGGGAGGGGTGAGGGCAGGGGGACACGGAGGCAGGCAGGTCCCCTGTGGAGGGACAGCACGGGAACAGGAGGAAACGGAGACGGGAGGCGAAGGGCACCTACCTCCTTCTCCGAGATGTACAGCTGGTCCCCCTTCAGCACCACATAACGGTTTTTCCAAATCTCCCTGAAAATCCCTTTCCCGCAGAATTTCCGGACCCAGCCGACCTTCTCCGGCGGAGCGCACGGGTGGCTGCCATCCTGAAGCCCCTGCCCCGGGCGAGAGCACAACCGGCCGTCAGCGGCTGCCGCTATCCGCCCGCGTCGATCCGGCCCTCACGACCCCCCTCGGCGGCCCGGTCCCCGCGGTCCTCGTGACCGTCCCCCCGAGCGAGGCTGCGCTCCCGGCGCCCCGGCGTCCGCTGCCCGCGCCCCCGAGGTTGCCACCCCGGGCCCCCTGCCCCGCCGGCCTCGCCCTCCGCACGACCGACGGGTCCCGGCCGCGGCCCGGGCGCGGTGGCCTCGCCCGCCCGGCCCCCGCCCCCTCCCGCGGCCCCGGTCCCGCCGCGCCGGCATCCGAGGCAGCTCCCTGGATTCCTCATTGTCTCCCGGCCGCTGCAGCGCGCCCGCAGGCGGCCGGGGCCGGGGCCGGGGCCGGGGCCGGGGCCGGGGCCGGGGCCGGGGGGAGGCAGCAAACTCAGCCAAGTGCGAGCCCCCGGCCCGAGGCGACGCACAACAGCTCGAGGGGCCGGCCCGGGGTCCCGGGCGCGGCGGGCACACTCACCCTCTTGGTGGGATGGTTCTTCTTCATCGTTCCCGGAGGCGCGGGCGCGGGCGCGGGCGCGGGCGCGGGGAAGGGGCCCGGCCGGCGGAGCTGCCCCCGCCGCCGCCGCCGCCGCCGCTCCGCCCTCCCTCGCCCGGACTCTCCCCTTCTTTGTAGCTCCGGTTACACTAAAGGCCGGCCTCCCTCCCTCCACTCGCACTCGCACTCACTCGCACTCGCACGCACGCCCGCTCCCCGCCCCTCGGCGCCCTCCATGCCGGCGCCCACGCGGCCCGGGCCCCCGCGCGCCCCCGCCGCCGCCTCCCGGCCCGCGCCCCGCGCCTCCATCCACGGCCCGCTGACGTTGCGAGTTCAGAATAAAGGGCGAATCGCGGAGCCGGAGATGGTGCGCTCCCCCACCCCCCTCCTTTGTTTCCGACTCGAGGAGGGTGAGGGAGACAGACCTAACGCCCGCCGGAGAGCGGCTCCCCGGGGCGGGGGCGCGGGGCGCTGGGCCCGCGCGCGCACCTGCGGCCGGAGCCGGGGGCGGAGCCCGCGACCCCGACGGCCGGCGGAGGCGGCGGGAGCGGATAGCGGAGAGAGATTGCGGAAGACCGAGATCACCTAGATCGAGATCGGCTCCCTCCCAAACAAACAAAAACAAGAGCGGGAGGTGGGAGGGCGCCCGCCTCACCGACAGCGGGCATCTGGGACGCACACGCCCCGGGTGGTAGAGACCGTGGCCTGGGTGGGTCGTGTTGGAGAAAAGTTTTAGGTGTGTGCAGGGGGTCGCGGGGGACGTGGAGTTAATGATAATACACGTTTCTACCCATTTACAAAGCCTCGGGCCTTCTTGGAGCCTCCTAAGTACGAGGTGGGTAGTGTGCTCTCTCCATTGCACAGAGAAAAGTGAGACTCAGGATGGCTGAGAGATAAACAGACACACACGGTAAGTACTGGCAGGAGTGGATTTCTCTGTCGCCAGAGGCCTTGTCCAGAGGACCATGTGGCTTTCAATAGAAGCTTCAGGTGAGGCTTAAACTTCCTCTTACCTGCGTGGCTCTTCCTGCTGCATGGAGGTGGAAACATCCGATCCGTGGAAACATCTGATTCGAGTCCAGTGAAGGGAAGGGGTCAATGGCTGGGGGTTGCCCTGACCCGAGGAACCTCTGCTCATGCCTCCTACACCAGATCCGCCTCACAGCTTGCAGACCAACATTTTAGTGACTTCATTTTTTTCCCCAGTACATATTTAACGGAAGGAGGGGAGTCAGGAAACCCAGATTGGGGGAATAGTTTCATCATCACTACTTTGTGGCCTTTGGTCAAGTCACTGAATTTCTTTTTCTTTCTCTCTCTCTTTTCTAGATATTATTTATTTGAGAGAGGGAGGAGCAGAGGGAAAGGGAAAGCAGACTCTACACTGAATGTAGAGCCCAGGTGGGGCTCCATCTTACGACCATGGCATCATGACCTGAGATGAAACCCAGAGTCCAGGTGGGCACTTAACAGACTGAGCCACTCAGGCGCCCCAAGTCACTGAATTTCTTTAGGACTCTGTTTCTCCACATACAATATTAAACGGTGAGGGATGAACTGCCGATTCCATCAACGAGGAAGGTTAGCAGAATACAGGAGATGACCTATGAAAGTCCTATGAAAATACACAAGTATTACCTTCCAGTGCTAATTATTGAACAGTAATAAGCTAACAAACACATTGCCTAGCATATGATAGACATGCAATAGCCACATAATGAATACAAATTCCTGGCACACGAGCAGGAAAAGAGAACTCTTTTTTCTGGAGACGTCTTAAGATAGAGTTTTCCCCAATTTTGTGGTTTCAGGAATGGGGTGGTCTTGGCTTTTTCTGGCATCTGTCAAATGGCAGAGGGGCTTTTCTCCTTCTTTCCCAGACACCCCCTTTCCTCCTAATTCAACAATACTACTTTTAACCTCTTTTCATTTACTATAGTAATTAATTCCCCTATTATAGAAATCTATCCTTTCAAAATGCTCTTGTATATCATTTCTTGAAATCTTTAGTGCCACCTTGTGAGGTGTATATAATATTATTCCCACTTGGAAAATGAGTAAACTTTATGGCAAATCAATTGACTTGTCCAAGTTTACACAGCAAGTTACTGGCTAAATGGCTTAGAATCCAGGTGTTCTGACTCCAGTCTACTGTTTAGGCTTTGCGTACACACACACACACACACACACACACACACACACACACCTCTCTCTTTCTCACTTTCTGCTTAAAAAGTGCTTTAAAAAGAAGTAAAAATCGAAGGTATCTTCATAAATGAGGAAGCAGAATGTCCCAGTATACTGGGGAGGAAAAATTAGCCTGCATGATCTGCTGGCCAGGCAGATCAGAGTGGTTTGGAGTCATAGTTTAAATAGATTATGGTTTATGGGAAACAATTTATGATCTGCCTCATCTTTCTTTCCCCTCCTCTTAAAAGTCAACAAATATTTGAGTGTCTTCTGTATGCAAGGTAGTGGGGTCCTTGCACAGGAGCTTTGTGGAACATCAGGCAGAGGGACTGCTAAAAAATCAAAACCCTCCAAAGTAATTTTCAGATTCCAGAACAGATGCATGTGGGCTGGAGAACCTTTCCTGCCTATTTGCTCCTTAAGATGTTATATAAATCTCTGGGCTTTTCTCTTTCACTAACCTGCACCCTTGTACTGCCTTATCTTACTATCTTGCCCCTACCTTCCCTCACTTTGCCTCCCTTTGTCTGTTACATCTCTGCCTGTGCCATACTCTTCTTGGGCCTATTCTTCAACTGATTTCTCTCTCACCAGGTGAACTTCATGGCACCTGAATTGGGATCTTTGACTTAGGACTGTTTCCAAAGACCAATTCTTTTTTTTTTTTTTTTTTTAAGATTTTATTTATTCATAGAGACAGAGAGAGAGAGAGAGAGAGACAGAGACAGAGACACGAGACACAGGCAGAGGGAGAAGCAGGCTCCATGCAGGGAGCCTGACGTGGGACTCGATCCCGGGTCTCCAAGATCACACTCCAGGCTGCAGGGCAGTGCTAAACCACTGCGCCACTGGGGCTGCCCCAAAGACCAATTCTTAAGTGAGAAATCTCAGTGAGAATTTATGGGTTCTCTTACACGTTTCACAGCACTGTCTCCTGAGTGAGCTTGACACCACTATTCACACAAATCACAAAAATGACTCAAGCCAATTCCTCTCTTTGGTGGAGATAAGATACTGGGAGGACTTGTGATGGGGTTACCTCCCTAACAGCATCACCATGGATAAGACACAACTGCCAGTAACTTTATTCTTCAGCTGTTTTATAAGCCACTAAACTTGAGGAAGAAAGGAGCTATCAGTGATAAGGACTGAGTTGCTGCCTGCAAGTTTACTGAGGTCAAACAGTTGTTTTGGTAAAAAAGTGCCTCGGCTTTTGTAGAGTAAATGGGACATTTGACTAGGACATTTTAATCTATGGAAGAGAGGTCATTAAAACCACATGAAACTTTAACTAAAATACTGTTTTTAAAGGGTAAAAATTGGGCACCCTGGGTGGCTCAGCGGTTTAGCGCCGCCTACAGCCCAGGACGTGATCTTGGAGACCTGGGATCGAGTCCCACGTCAGGTTCCCTGCATGGAGCCTGCTTCTCCCTCTGCCTGTGTCTCTGTCTCTCTCTCACTCTCATGAATAAATAAATAAAATCTTTGGGGAATAAAGGGTAAAAATAAAGGGCCACTAATAATGTAATCAGCTCTGCAAGTCCTAAATAAAAATGCCAGTCTTGAGGCATCTGGGTGGCTCAGTTGGTTAAATGTTGGACTCTTGACTTCAGGTCAGGTTGAGACCTGTGTCATGAAATTGCGCCCTGATTGGGCTCTGTGCTGGGCATAGAGCCTGCCTGGGATGCTGTCTCTCCCTCTCCCTCTGCCCCTCCTCCCAACTCACTCGCATGTGCATATGTTCTCTCTGTAAAAAAATTTTTTTAAATTATAAAAAATATATGTAAGGCTTTGATCCTTAATAAAGAAAGGCCAGCTTCTGGCATCACACACTGAGGGTAAGGCTCATTTTTTAGACTTCTTGGTATTGTTAGTTGAAGAGGCTTAATGGAAGCAGGCAAATAATAGGAGAAATGTAAGAAAAGTCTCTTCCTTTTTGTTAAAAAAATATTTATTTATTTTAGAGAGATAGAGAAAGAGAGTGCATGCAGGAGGAGGGTAGAGGCAGAGGGAGAAGCAGAGACTCTCAAGCAGACTCCCAGAGTGCGAGGAGTCCCAACTCTGGGTTCAATGCCTCAACCCTGAGATCATGACCTAAGCTGAAATCAAGAGTTGGTCACTTAACCGACTTAGCCACCCAGGCGACCTGAAAGTCTCTGTTTTTATTTTTTTAAGATTTTGTTTTGAGAGAAAGAGCAAGTGTGATAATACAAGCTGGGGGGATAAGGGGTGTAGAAGGAGGAGAGTCCCCCTGAGCAGGGAGCCTGATATAGGGCTCGATCTCAGGACCCTGAGATCATGACCTGAGCCAAAATCAAGAGTTCGATGCTTAACTAACTGAGCCACCCAGGCAACCCTATAACTCTTATTTTACAGATGAGAACACTGAGCCACAAAGAGACTAAGTAACATTCCCAGAGCCTAATAACTGTGACAGATTTGAGCCTAGGCTATAGGCTAGAGAATATTTTATGTTCAACATAAAAGGAAGGTTAAAAAATATATAAAGGGCTTACAAAGAACCACAGAGGGATGGTGCTGTGGTGTTTTTGCTATGATTTGAGGATGCCATAACTTCCTGGCATTAGTGATATCACCACTTTCCACTGCTTTTAAGAGAATAGAAATTGACACCAGAATCTATTGTTTGCCTTGACATACTTTAAATATCCTTTGGATAGAAGCAATGCCTTCTCTACATTTGGTGTAAAGCCAGCTCATGCTTGCCTCATGAATTCCCATAAATAGTTATTAACCCCAAAGAAATACAAACTTGTGTCTTTTCACAAAATGGATTTTTATTGTAGTCATACATGGTTTCTCAGTGCCACAGAAAAGTGCAATGTAGGAACAATTTTTGGATGGTTCCTTACAGAAACATGATGAGTTCTCAAAAATGAGGTGTTCAGGAATGTGGTTAATGAAAAGTAAAAGTGGTCAAGAGAAGAGAGGATGTGTAGCATGTGTATCAAATGATTACTTTTTAAACTTCTCTGAGCTCTGATAACTCTTTTCTCAAGTAAGATCCCAACAAAATTCATCAGAAACTAAAGTGATTGTGCTGCCAAGTACAAGGAATACAAGGTTTATCCGATAAGGAAACCATGAGAAAAATGGATTGGGATGGGCACAGACTTATTCTCAACTCATCATTGCTCAGAGTCTTGGTGTCTGTGCCAACAGTTTGGGAATTAGCAGGCTACTTGGAGATGGGTTATATAAGACAAGCACAAAACCCAAGGCTCTTCTCCAGTACCTCTGGTCAGCGGGGAAGCCCGCAGCAAGGCTAGAAGGGAAGCTGAGCCATTCTCTTCACCTTGCCATCACCATTTCATCTTCTGCTTGCTGGCTTTGATGTAACTTGAGAGCTCTCCTTGCTTCGGCTGTGTAGTCCAGAGGCCAGAACTTCCTCTAGGAAACTGAATAGATTTGAGGTTACTCAAAGGGAAAAAAAAAAAAAAAAAGACCATCTCCAAAAATAGAATATCTTGCCCATGACATTTAACTGGATAAAGGGTATCATGATTAGTATGCAAGAACTACTGGTCTGATATTTGGGTGCAGCAGAGAAGCATCAGTTGAACCCTCAAACATCTGGACTAGGAGCACCCCTTCGTGATCTTCCCGGGGTTCTCACTGTGATTTTTAGCACTAAACCTGTAAGATCAGTCAAGACTCAGATTTCCAATTTGAAATTTTTAGTTCAGAACCCAGAATTTAAAAAAATTATCTATTTTATTTTATTATTATTTTTAAAGATTTTATTTGTGTGTGAGAAAGCATGAGTTGGGGGAGGGGCAGAGAAAGAGGGAGAAGCAGACTCCTGGCTGAGCAGGGAGCCCTACGTGGGGCTCCATCCCAGGACCCCAAGATCATGACCTGAGCTGAAGGTAGACACTTAACCAACTGAGCCATCCAGGTGCCCCTATCTATTTTATTTATTTATTTTAAACATTTTATCCATTTATTCATGAGAGACACAGAGAGGCAGAGACACAGGCAGAGGGAGAAGCAGGCTCCCTGCGGATCCCGATGTGGGACTCGATCCCAGGACCATGACCTGAGCCAAAGGCAGCCACTCAACTGCTGAGCCAGCCAGGTGCCCCGCCCCTATCTATTTTGGAGAGAGAGAGAGAACATGAACAGCAGGCAGAGGAGGAGAGGGAAGGGGAAAAGTCTCAAGCTGACTCCATGCTGAGTGTGGAGCCCAATGTGAGGCTTGATCTCATGACCTTGAGGTCATGACCTGAGCTGAAATCAAGAGTCCAATGCTTAACGGACTGAGCCACCGAGGTTACCTGGAACCTAGAATGCAAGGCTACTGCATTAACTGAACCAGGTTACATCAGTACCTCTCTTATTTGTACTCTTGAAATGGCCTCAGAACTTGGACTGTGCCTCTAGTCTCCTCTTTAGCCAGGGAACTTTTGCAAAGTGGCACCAGAGTTGATTTTCTATAACACAGATGATACCCTATTGCATACTTTTGCCTCTTCTACTTTAAAGCCTTTCTTATGCTTACAGAACAACGTATAGATTAAAATTCAAGGCCTTCATAATGTATTCTCATAGTAACTAATACTTGTATTTATTTTGTTCTGAGAACTGTTTTAAGCTACATGTTTATGTATATATATGTGAGATAGATGCTATTATCCTCATTTGAAAGATGATGAAACCAAGCTACAGAGGTCAAGTGACTTGCTAAGTTCACTACAGCCAATAATCGGCTTAGCTGGGATTCAAACCCAGGCTCTGGAACCTGCACCCCTGGGCACCACACAGAGTGCTCTGGCTCCACCTCCCACCATGCCACCTAGCAGTGTCCAGCCCCTTGCTCTCCCCTGAACACCTCCTGAGCTTTCCCACCTGTATGCTTTTGTTCTTATGTCCTGTGTCTGAAATGACAAACAGCCCTTCTCTGTCTGATGAAATCCTTTTTATTCCTTAAGGCTGAGGATTAAAAATCACCTTTTCTGTGAAGCCTTCTCAAACTCCTTCAGGTTGGACAGATCCCTCCCATGGCTATAAATCTCTTTGTTCTAGTGCTATTTTAGCTCTATTATTATTATTATTCATTAGGTACTCTCCATTTTATTGCTGCCACACTAGACTGTGAACTACTTAGGGCAGGTCTAGGACTTTTCAGCTTGGATTTCTAGGGCTTATAGAACCTAGGCTGGTATCTGGTAGGGACCCAGTGAAGGTATACTGAATAAATGAACTCACTAAAAGAGCTACACTTTGGGGCACCTGGGTGGCTCAGTCGGTTAAGTATCCAATTCTTGGTTTTGGCTCAGGTCATGATCTTGCAATCGTGGGATCAAGCCCCAAGCCAGGCTCTGTGCTCAGCTCAGAGTCTGCTTCAGATTCTCTCTCATTCTCCCTCCCTCAAATAAAATAAAATCTTAAAAAGAAAAAAAAAGATGAAATAATTACATGTTGGCAAGGGGGATAGTCTTTGCTATCACACAGGAGTTCTGGGACAGTATTTGTTAAGTGTGCTACCCTCTCTCAGGAGACGGGTCTGTAGCAGAGGGCTGGAGGGATGACCAGGCACCCTAGTATCACCATTGTTTTACAGCTTTAGACCTTGCCAATTCTAGACTCAGAGGATTTAAATTCCAAATTCCTTTGCAAAAGAAACAAAATGAAGTAGAAGGAGAGGAGTAGAAGCTAAATTTATTTATTCTCCTACTAAAAGACAGGCACCTCTGTCTGGCCTTGTTTCTTGGCCAGTTGGACTGGAAACACTCAGAGGGCGGAGAACAAGTGTCAGGAAATGAGGTAGCATTGCTTTTTTGAAAGATAACACAAGAACTCCTTGATTAGTGACTTACAGTAAGAATGAAACAGATGTGCTGGGAAAGCCTACAGGAATTTATCAGGTGATCTCTGCTTCACTTCAGACTCTGCTACCAGTGCAAAGAAAAGAAGTAACTTAACTGAAATTATACTTAAAGATCCTCCTCTGTGTATCAACAGGACCCCACATTCTTAACTGAAAAGAGAAAATACTATTTATATTTGCCAAGTCTAATTTTGTTTCCTAGGGCTATTGTGACTTTTAAAAAGGATCTATTTGAGGACTTTGATGAGTCACTGCAGAATGCTTTAAAAATTATGGGTGATGAACATATTGGTATCTATACCCCAAATTTAGACTATGTATAAAAACAATAACAAAATAATGATTTTTCTTTTCTAGCTTTGTTTTAGATCAATTTCACTTGAAAAGCAAACTCAAAAATTCCCTTCTCCTGTGATATCATAATCTAATTCAATTCAGTTCACTTCAATTCAATTTAACAAGTGTTTTACTGAGCATCGATTACCAAGCAGACACTGAGCTAGGTGCACTTATTATGATTCCTACCTGTAAGGGACTCTTAGGAGCAGATACACAGTTACAACTCAGTGTGAGACAAGATGTAAACAAAGATGGTAGGAGGAACTAACCTAGGGGATGTGTGCTGTCATCATTCCTAACTTTATGAAGAGAAGCAAAGTGGGCAGGAATAAAGCCCCGATTTTATTAATTAATTAATTTAGAGATGGGGAAGGGCAGAAGGAAAGGGAGAGAGAGAGAATCTTAAGCAGGTACCCAGCACAGAACCCGACGTGGGGTTTGATCTCACAACCCTGTGATCATGACCTAAGCCGAAATCAAGAGTCAGCTGCTGCTTCACCAACTGGGCCACCCAGGAACCGCCAAAGCCCTGAATTTAAAAAGTCAACCTCAAGGGGTGCCTGGGTGGCTCAGTTGGTGAAGCATCTGACTCATGGTTTTGGCTCAGGTCATGATCTTATGGGTCATGAGATTGAGCCTTGGTCTAGCTGTGCACTCAGCAGGAGTCCGCTTGAGATTCTTTCCTCCTTCCACTGCCCTTCCCCCAACTTGCGCCCACGCGCACACATTCTCACTCTCTCAAATATATAAATAAATCTTAAAAAAAAAAGTCAACCTCAAAAACTCTTACATCACACATTGAAAAAAAAACTTTTCAGTCTTTGGTAAGGAAGTAGAGACTAACACTTAAAGGATTTTAGATTTTAATTAATAAAGTCATTGAGTTGAACAACTGTGCTCCTAAACAAAGCTATATAACAAGACTATTTATCTATCTAGTATCTATGTCTTCCTCCTTTTAAAAAACTTCTTTTTAAAAGATTTTGAGAGACACAGTGAGAGAAAGAGCAAGAGCAGTGGGGAGGGGGAGAGGGAAAGGGAAAGGCAGACTACCCACTGAGCAGAGTGCCCGACACAGGGACTCGATCCCAGGACTCCGGGATCACAACCCGAGCCGAAGGCAGATACTCAACAGACCAAGCCACCCAGGTGCCCTAACTTCCTTTTTTTTTTTTTTTTTGTAATTCCACAAATAGAAGTTATATGTGAGTTTCTTCATAACAAAAAAGCAAAGACACAAAAGCAAGCCAGAATCAAATGTGAAGTGGCATAATGAAACAAAATGAATGGAATTTATGGAAAGCAGGAACCTAGAAGAAGACTTTCTGGAAAATAATGAGAAAAAACCCCCACAAACATTTGCCTTAATGGAGTAATAATCTTCTAATTACAGCCAAACACTTAGCTGAATATGCTGGAATAGAGGAGTGGGTGAGATAAAAGGATGATGGAGCAGTTACTAGCCTAGAACATTGACAAGTCCTCTCAATTTCCACTGCTTAAATCTGTCAGAGCTGCTATTCTGTTTCAGACCTCTTTGCTTTTGCACATACTATTCCCTCTGCCTGTAAGACTGTCCCATCCCTCTTGTACTTTATCTGAACTGTGCATCTGTTACAATTCAATCTCACATCAATCCTTTAGGAATTCATTTGTCTACATGTCTTTTTTCCACATAAGCCTATAAGCTTTTTGAGGACACAAGTAAATCATGAATACATTCTTTCGGTAAAAGTTTTAAATAGTACACACAGAACTGTAGTCCTTCTGGATCCTTCTTTTCCTCATTACTCTTTCCAGAGGTTAACAACGTGATTAACAGATATTTATTAATTGCCTACTATGTGCCAGGCACTGTTCTAGAAGCTGAAGATAGAGCAATAAGCAAAGTAAAAAAACAAAACAAAAAACTTCCCTTATGAGGTTTACATTCCAATGGGAGAAGGAGAAGATAAATGAAATTCATAAATAAAATATAATAATAACACAACAGTAATAATAATGAACTATCACTGTACATGAGAGTCTCATGAGGTAAAAACGACTCCACTTTATAAAGAAATTGAGGCACAGAGAAGCCAAGGCCTTATATGTTGAAAGTGAAAGAGTTAGGATACAAACCCAGGCAATCTGCCTTTAGAGTTTGTCCTAAGCATGATGCAGCACTGCCTCTCTACCATCTGTAATATGAAGAAAGTGCTGTGGAGAAAAAATACAGCAGGTTTGAAAAAGAGTTGGAGGTGGTGGTGGTGGTCTCAGACTTTAAATCCTGTGGCCAAGGAAGGCCTCACTGAGAAACTGACATCTAAGCCAAGACCTGAACGAGGCCAGGGGAACATATCTGGGGGAAGGGCAAAGACAAAGGGACCAAAGCCTGGTGTGCTCAGGGAACAGAGAGGAGGCTGGTGCAGCTGGAGTGAAGTAAATAAGGTATTGGTAATAAGAGATTAAGACTGGAGATGTTAAGAAAGGGGAGGGAGGGGAATATGAAGATGAGATCACAGGAGGCCTGGTAGCTTACTATAAGGATTTTGATTTTTACTTTGAGTGAGATGAGTAACAGCTGGAGGTTTTTGTGCAGAGATGAGACACGCCCTGAATTATGAATTTTCATAGGGTTACTCTAGTGATGCAGAGAAGACTGTAGGGTTAAGGGTGAGGCAGTTGTAACAATCCAGGTAGGAAATGATGGGTTTCAGATTCTAAACATATTTTGAAGGAAAGGATCATAAGATTTTTTTTTAATTTTTTTTAATTTTTTTAATTTTTTATTTATTTATGATAGTCACACACAGAGAGAGAGAGAGAGGCAGAGACACAGGCAGAGGGAGAAGCAGGCTCCATGCACCGGGAGCCTGACGTGGGATTCGATCCCGGGTCTCCAGGATCGCGCCCTGGGCCAAAGGCAGGCGCCAAACCACTGCGCCACCCAGGGATCCCAGGATCATAAGATTTACTGATGAATTGGATGTAGGTTTGAGAGAAAGAGGGGAGTCAAGAAACCACCAACATTTTTGGCCAAAGCAACTAGAAGGATAATATGCAATTAATTGAGATGGAAAGTCTGAGGGAGGATTGTGTTTAGAAAGATATCAGAAGCTTGGTCCTGATCATATTAAATATGGATAGACATTCAAATAGAAGTGTCAATTAGCTGAATATACAAATCTGGAGTTTGGGGGAGAAGTTCAGGCTAGAAACAGTGGTTCTTAATGGGGAGGGGTGTGAGAGAGATGTGATATTGTCTGCAAGGGACATCTGGCAATGTCTGGAACATTTCTGGTTGTCATAGCTGATGGAATGCCACTGGCGTCCAGTGTGTAAAGGCCAGGGATGTTGCTGAACATCCTATAACACACAGGACAGTTCACCCAACAAAGAATTATCTGGTCCTAAACACTAATAGCGCTGACATTGAAAAACTTTGGATGAGAGATATAAATTTAGGAGTCAGTAGCAGACAGATTTTAAAGCCATGAGCCTGAATGAGATTGCCAAGGAAGTGAATATAGACAGAGAAGAGAGGTGGTCTAAGGACAGAGTTCCAGGGATTCCAGAAATAGGAGAAATGAACAAAAGTGACAGAGAAGAAATGGCCAATAAGGTAGGAAGACTGGGAGACTATAGTTCCTGGAAGCTAAGAGAAAAAGGTGCTTCCAGATGAAGGGACTGATCAACTGTGTCGAAAGCTGCTGATAGGTTAAATAAAATGAGCGCTAAAAGTTGACTCTGGATTTAGCATGTGGAGGTCCCTGGGAACCATAGTAAGAACAATTCCAGGGTGATGGGGGTGAAAGCCTGAATACAGTGAGTTTTAAGAGTATGTGGATTTAAGAGAATATGTAGGAAGAAGAATCAGAGACAATAATTAGAAATGGTTCTTGAAGAATTTTTGCTATAAAAAAGAACAAGGGGAATGACAGAATGATACAGAACCTGGAAAGAGATAGGCTAATAGAGGGTTTTAAAGGTGGGGGGAAAGTATGTTTCTATGCTTCTATGAATGATCCACTAGCATGGGTAAAACTGAATGAGGAGAGAGGAATCAGTTTGAAGGGATATCCTGGAGTAGGTGAGGGATAAGAATTGGTGCCCACATGGGGGCTGAGCTAGGCTATGAACACTGGTCACAGCGGATGGGACAGATAGCAGAAGGGGTGGTGGCTGTGAGAGTTTGGGGGAGTTCTAATGGTTTCTGTTACCAGTTAATGTACATCTTGACTAATATCTTTTTGATCTGTGTATCCGCAGTAAAAAATAGCTGAATTAAGAGTTTGCTGAGTAAATACCTGAATCAGATTCATTTTTATTTGAGAGAGAGAAAAAGAGAGCGAGAGAGAGAAAGCACAAGTGAGAGAGCACAGGCAGGGGGAGTGGCAGAGGGAGAGGGAGAAACAGGCTTTCCACTGAGCAGGGAACCCAAGGTGGGACTCAGAGATCATGACCTGAGCCGAAAGTAGACGCTTAAGTGTGACTCACCCAGGTACCCCTGATTCATATTTTTTAAAAAAGTTAAGACTTCATCTTAAATATTACCTGTCATGCTAAACATTTCCTAAATATCCAACAGCAATTTTATCAGGAGCAAGGAAAACCACATGACATTCAGCACCGATGTCTGAAAATCATAGGAATCTTATATACAGCTCTTCACTGCATATATAATTTACCCATAAAGAACTTATTATTTCTTGAATGTGCCATTCCTTTTTTTTTTTTTTAAGTTCCTGTCTTTAACTATGCTGTTCCCTCTGTCCTGACTGCTCTTCCTATGGAAATCAACTTATTTCTTAACGTCTAGCTCAAATGCTATCTTCTTGGGATACCTGGGTGGCTCAGTTGGTTAGGTGTCTGCCTTCAGCTTGGGTCGAGTCCCACATCGGGCTCCTTGCTTGGCAGGGAGCCTGCTTCTCCCTCTGCCTGCCCCTCTCCCTGCTTGTGTGTGTGCTCTCTTTCTTTCTCTGACAAATGAAAAAAAAAAATGCTATCTCTTCTGTGAAGCATTTCCTGATTACTTTGCCTGAATTAATCATTTCTATTTAGGGCACATTTTACTTAAGTTACATACATGAACACTTCTCACATTTTTGTGCCTGAAAACCTCTAACAACAGAAGATAATGAATTTATTATTATTATTATTTTTTAAAGTAGGCTCCACGCTCAGTGTGGGGCTTGAACTCATGATCCTGAGTTCAAGAGCTACATGCTCTACCAACTGAGCCAGCCAGGCACCCCTGAATTTAGTAGGTCTTGAGGGTATAGTCCAAATTGGTTTACCACCTTACAGCTTTCATTGAGGTCCGATATGTTGTTTGAAAACTCCATAAAAATTTTATTTTTCATAAAAGGATCTTTTAAATTTTGGTGTAAACATATTTTAAGGTACTTCTCAGTTATTTAATTCTACCTCTGAACATCTCCTCAAATTATAAGAAAATCCAAAAGATATATCATTTATTTTGTGCCTTTTTGTGTCCCAGGATTAATTATATCCTGATTTGAGAAATACAAATTTTTTTGATCTCCAGTCACTGGACCATACAATCATTGAAGATAAGGACATCTTATTTTATTTATATTTTATTTTTATTTATTTACTTTTTAAAAAGATTACTTATTTATTCCTGAGAGACAGAGAGAGAGAGAGAGGCAGAGACATGGGAAGAGGGAGGAGAAGCAGGCTCCATGCAGGGAGCCCAATGTGGGACTCGATACCAGGACTCTGGGATCACAGCCTGAACCAAAGGCAGATGCTCAACTGCTGAGCCACCCAGGCGTCCCATGTTTGTATTTTATTTTTTTTAAATATTTTATTTATTTATTCATGAGAGATACAGAGAGGCAGAGACACAGGCAGAGAGAGAGAGAGAGAAGCAGGCTCCATGCAGGGAACCTGACATGGGACTCGATCCTGGGCCAAAGGCAGGCGCCAAACCGCTGAGCCACCCAGGTGTGTCCCTCTTGTTTGTATTTTAGACTTTGACTTGAGTCAAAGTCTATCTTTTTTTTTTTTTTTTAATTTATGATAGTCACAGAGAGAGAGAGAGGTAGAGACACAGGCAGAGGGAGAAGCAGGCTCCATGCACCAGGAGCCCGACGTGGGATTCGATCCCGGGTCTCCAGGATCACGCCCTGGGCCAAAGGCAGGCGCCAAACCGCTGCGCCACCCAGGGATCCCCTTGAGTAGTATCTTGTATAAAGCAGTGACTCAGTACATATTTTCCCTCTTGTTCCAAAACAATATAATCATAACATCTGTCAATATCTTTGACTCACATTTCTTCTTGCTGCTCTTAGATAGAAGCAATAATAGTAAACAGGACAACACTAGACTAAACAAAAAGCCAACTCAAATGTAGATGGACAGGTGAATGGAGAAGTAAACTGTGGTATATTCATGCAATAAAATGTTACCCAGCACTGAAAAAGGAGTGAACAAAGGTTACATGGTACAATAAAGATGAATCTTAGAAGCAGTGTTCAATGAAAAAAGTATGAAACCATTTTTTATAAAGCCCAAAAACAAGCAAGGCTAAATAGTGCATTGTTTAGAAATATATGGATCAGGGATCCCTGGGTGGCGCAGCGGTTTGGCGCCTGCCTTTGGCCCAGGGCGCGATCCTGGAGACCCGGGATCGAATCCCACGTCGGGCTCCCGGTGCATGGAGCCTGCTTCTCCCTCTGCCTGTGTCTCTGCCTCTCTCTCTCTCACTGTGTGCCTATCATAAATTTAAAAAAAAAAAAAAGAAAAAAAAAAAGAAATATATGGATCAGTGATAAAAATCTCTCACCAAAGGAAGAGAACTAAACACAAAATGTAGCATAGTGCTTACCTGTTGTAGGGAGGTAAGGGATAAAATTGGAGAGGAACAAACAGACCTCTGTTATTGGCAATTTTCTAGTCTTTGGGTTAGGGGAAGGATTCAAGGGTGTTCATTATATTATACTTTCTAATTTGTATGTTACATATATTCATTTATAAATTTAAAAAAATATATTAAAATACAATAAAGGGGGAAAAAGCTGAATGGGTTT
This sequence comes from Vulpes lagopus, assembly GCF_018345385.1. Classification (NCBI taxonomy): domain Eukaryota; kingdom Metazoa; phylum Chordata; class Mammalia; order Carnivora; family Canidae; genus Vulpes; species Vulpes lagopus. The sequence goes on from NC_054828.1 coordinate 74,730,945, forward strand.
CTTTACTCTGGAGTTTCTCAGAATCTTTAACATACTAATGTAAATTGTGACTTTTCAAGAAAAGGATGCAGTACTTTCTAAATTTAGGCAGCTATAGAACCTTTTTTTATCAGACTATCTATCAGTACCTAACAAATACCAAGCCAAATACATTTTCTATAGGACAGACTTGGGAAACACTGAATTAAGACATAAAATATTTCCTTGATTATAACCAATTCCACTGAGGCTACTTTATCCTATAACACTTTCTTACAAACAGTATAACTGTCTATTAAAAAATGTAGCTACTTTCCCAATTCCCACCTTACCACTGGACACCTGACATATGAAAACAAAATAAAACAAGAAGCAAAGCAAAAAAACAAATAAAAAGGAGCCCTCAGCATAGGATTACCCTCTTAGTCCATGGGATGAAAGATGGACTTCTCAGGGACAGAACTGCTTGTAATATCAGTTATACAGAGGTTTGAAAGGAAGTTATCATCTGAAAACAAAGAGAGCTAGATATGTATTTTCTCAGCACTGAGAACATTCAAGACGATATAACTTGTTAGAGAGACCACAACTACAGGAGTAGAATGGTGACCACCATAAAAAAATACAAGAAACAAAGCCCCAAATAACCTACCTGTAGCAAGCGTGGCTGCTGAAGACTCTGCAGGCTGATTAATTACAGAGATGCTGACTCTGGAAGCTTCAAAGGGGACATCTGAAGTGCGCACAAATGGAACTTGAGCTACTAAACATTTTTGTCCTCATAGACCACAAAGATCGTCCGGCATTGGTTACCTTCATAGTAAACTGTATCACTGCCCCACTATATTCCTCCTTGGGATAATAATATAATTCTGCTCTTGAATTATGTTGATCATTTTCAAAACAAGTGACTTGTAAGTGTGGGTTATGACAGAGGTGGTGATGATGAATAATATCCAAGGTCCCTTTCACTTTATGTCCCCCAAATATAACAGCAGTAAATAGTACCAGTGGCAGCAATAGAATGCTTACCCTGTGCCAGATTCTCCTCCAAGCATTTTATATATATTCTATTATCCAGTCACCACAACAATGATATGAAAGAGCTATTATGACCTGTATTTTACAGTTGAGAAACTGAGGTGCAAAAAGTTAAATGGTTTGCGTGAAGTCATACAAGTGGACACATGGCAAAGGTGGGATTTAAAAAAGGTAGGCTGAAAAAAAATAAAAATAAAAATAAATAAAAAAGGTAGTCTGGCGCTGGAACCCATGCTTTTAACCGCTATACTACACTGCCTTTTAAAAGACCAAAGAGGGCAGCTCGAGTGGCTCAGTGCCGCCTTTGGCCCGGGGCGTGGTCCTGGGGACCTGGGGTCGAGTACTGCATCGGGCTCCCTGCATGGAGCCTGCTTCTCCCTCTGCCTGTGTCTCTGCCTCTCTCTCTCGGTCTCTCATGAATAAATAAATAAAATATTAAAAAAAAAATACCAAAGAGTATCATGTCATCTGTGAAGAGAGTGAAAGTTTGACTTCTTTGCTGATACAGCAGCAATGTCCACAATAGCCAAACTATGGAAAGAGCACAGATGTCCATTGACAAATAAATGGATAAAGATGTGGTATATAATGCATAATGGAATATTATTCAGCCATCAAAAATATGGAATCTTATCATTTACAACTCCATGGATGGAACTAGAGGGTATTATGCTAAGTGAAATGAGTTAATCAGAGAAAGATAATTATATGATTTCACTCATATGTGAAGTTAAGAAACAAGACAGAGGATCATAGGACAAGGGAGGGAAGAATAAAATCAGAGGGAGAAAAACCATATGAGACTCCTAACTCTAGGAAACAAACTGAGGGTTGCTAGAGGGAAGGTGGGTGGGGGGATGGGGTACTTGGGTGATGAGCATTAAGGAGGGCATGTGACGTGATAAACACTGGGAGTCATATGCAACTGATGAATTACTGAATTCTACCTCTGAAGCTAATAATACACTATGTGTTAATTAATTAAATTTAAATTTTAAAAAATATATTAAAAAAAAAGAAAGACCAAAGGGTACCAAAAGGTGATTTGTAAGTTACAGGTCCCACTCAAGCCCAGAAGTTCTCATGATAATCCTAGTGAATGAACAGCTGTCCTGATGGATATATCACTCAGTTGGGGAAGGTAATACAGTTTTGGTGGAGAAATGACAACTCAGGATTGTGCTGAGGATAACCAAATACTTTAGTACTTAATAATCCCAATGACATCAAATTGGTGACTTTTAAAAATCTGTAGAACATTTTAGTATTTTTTATTATGAGAAACAGAAATGTAGCTAATATAGGAAGTAAACAAGTCACTCTTATGTCACTCACAGAGTTATTTTGAATTTTTCCTTCCACTTTTAACCTTTTCTTGTTTAACCTAAGAAAGCCTGAAATAAATATGCAAATATGTATTGAGTCTTACATACTACACAAAAAGGCACATCCTATAAACCTATAAGAGGTTGAGAACATTTTCCTAAAATGCAACCTTCTAGCTACAAGAAACAAACTATTTAACCAAGTTCATGCAAAGGAAAAAGGTGTATTGGGGCCTGGGTGTGAACTAAAGCAACATGGGAAGGAGAGGAGTACTGCTCTGTGACCAGACAATATCTACCTCTGACTTCTCTTGTCTCTGTGTCTATTTACTTGTCTCTCAGCTTCACACTGCTTCTTTCTTTTTTCTCTGCATTTGAATTGAAATAAAATGTTCTTTTTTTTTGTTGTTATCAACCTTTTCCATATACATTGATGATTTTTTAAGTTTTTAGGTTTATTTTTAAGAATCAGGAGCAGCTGACCTCAGTGTTGTAAGGGTATGGTGTAAAGGTTGAAACTGGTAAAACTTTTCTGGCTGGCAAATTAGTAATTCAGCATCTTAAAAATGTTTATTATCTGTAATTCTTGATCTTGGGTTGTGAGTTAAAGCCCCACATTGGGTTGAACCTACTTAAAAAAAAGATCTTTATGCTTTCTTTCTTTCTTTCTTTCTTTTTTTTTTTAATTTATGATAGTCACACACAGAGAGAGAGAGAGAGAGAGAGAGAGAGAGAGAGAGAGGCAGAGACACAGGCAGAGGGAGAAGCAGGCTCCATGCACCGGGAGCCCGACGTGGGATTCGATCCCGGGTCTCCAGGATCGCGCCCTGGGCCAAAGGCAGGCGCCAAACCGCTGCGCCACCCAGGGATCCCATCTTTATGCTTTCTGAGGCAGTAATTTCATCTCAACATTGCTAGCAGTGCATGAATTTAGGATCACACAAATTTGAACTTGAATTCTAGCTTTGTACTTCCTTGCTGTATGACCTAAGACAAATTACTTCATTTTTCTATGTTCCAGTTTCTTCATTTGAAAAATGGAATCACAATATTACCTCTTGGATCATGATTAAATGAGAAAAATATATGTAATGAAGTCCAGACTGTCTGGCATATATAGTATATGCTCAATTATTATTATCCCAAGTGAGCAACTAGACAAGTATGTAAGGAGGATGTTTATTGCAGCACTATTTAGAAGAATGAAAAATTATAAACAATTAATACCAATTTTGTTAACCCCAAGATAGCTCCAGGAATACAGTAGGTGCTCAGTAAGTGTTGAATGAACAAAAAACTGAGAATTGGTTGAATAAATTGGGGCACAACTGGACAACAGAATGCTATGCAGTCACTAGAAAATGACATATATGAGTATTTTCTTTTCTTTTTTTTTTAAAAAAAGATTTTTATTTATTTATTTATTCAGAGAGAGAGAGGCATAGACACAGGCAGAGGAGAAGCAGGCTCCATGCAGGAAGCCCAATGCGGGACTTGATCCCAGGTCCCCAGGATCATACCCCGGACTGCAGGTGGCGCTAAACCGCTGCACCACCGGGGCTGCCCTATATAAGTATTTTCATCGAAAGTACGTAAAAAAAAAAAAAAAGTACATATATAGTATATTCCCTTTTATTTAAAAATATATGTGTACACATTAGTAGAAAAAGGTCTAAAAGGCTATATATACATCAAGATGTTGACACTTCTCAAGGTGGGATGCTGGCAGTGTGGATATTTCTATTACCTTCTTTTTGCTCAGCTGTATTAAAATGCTTCCTACAAGTATTATGTATTGATTTTGCAATGAAAAGCTATTTTTAATTTTAAAAGCATATGTTCCAAATGCACAAATAAATTGGAGTCAAGAGACAGACCTACACTTGAATCTTGGGTTAAATCCAGTTCTTTAAAAAAAAGCATCTTGTTAGAGTTATTCATTTATATGTCTATTTTCCCATTAAACATTTAAATTCTTACAAATATAGAACATGCCTTCATCTTTCTAGCACCTTGCACAAAACCTTACACATAATCAGCACTCAATAAATGCTCCTCAGTGACAGGTGATACACTCCATTATGGCTCTTTCAATGGTGGCTAACACTCTTGTCACAGCCAGAAAGTAAACTACCCCCAGCATCTCTACAGAGATGGTAATGATTCCAGCAATTTCAAAACCGATCCTGAAATGCCCATAAGTGAACAAGAATGTCCTCTGGATTCCTCTTCCCTTGAAATGCAAATTCTGTTACAGGATCCTAATTTTTCTGTAAATAATTCAGAGATCAAACCAACTCGTGGTTACAGGAGAAGGCCTAAGTTTCTAGTGTTACTCGTTTAGGTAGAAATCTATAAAGTACCTGTTGATGATATGAATCAGCCTCTTCTCAGCTTCAAATTTATTTATAGAAATTCAAAATGCCAACTGTTTTCTAAGCCCTAAACTGTATTTTCTACAAAAAACTGTACTCTCTATACTGTTACTGACTTTGTCTGGATTATAGTATTACCAACACTTAGGCATCACGTAGGTAGTGATGAAACTAACAGCTGCAACTCATTAATCAAGTTAACCATTTCATTCATTCATTCATTCATTCATTCATTCATTCATTTATTTATTTATTTGTGATAGACACAGAGGAGAGAGAGAGAGAGAGGGAGAAGCAGGCTCCATGCCGGGAGCCTGACGCGGGACTCCAGGATCACGCCCTGGGCCAAAGGCAGGTGCCAAACCGCTGAGCCACCCAGGGATCTCCACCATTTTTATTTAAAGGGCAACACTGTCTTAAATCTCATTCTTAATTACATTTGGATGACAAAAATCTTAAAACAACACACTATGTGATTCCTCACTTTTGTACTATTTTCCCCCCTCCTTTGGTTTACAATATTTCTTAGTAGGCAGAAAGCTTCATATATTGTCCATTTGGTAAAAACAAATTTTGCCTACCTCATAAGTGACATTTACAAGCGAGAGATTAAAATAATCATAGCTAAATAAATCTTCTTAAAATATTTCAACTGAGTGCTTAGGTGTCCAGACTGGAAACAGATTATCTGAGTTCAAGTCTAGCTTTGTCACTTATTAGCTCTATGATTTTGGACAAGGTTTTCACTTTCCTAAAACCTCAATCTCCTCCTCTGAAAAATGAAATTGATGATAATAATAAAAATATCTCCTTTGTTGCATTATGAGAATGAAACAAAACTGAATGGGTAAGGCAGTACAATCCAACAGAAACGTAAAGCAAATTACAAATGTGAGCTGCTGTGCAATTCTAAATGTTTTAAACTATATTAGAAAGGTAAAAAGAAAGCTAAAATTATTTTTAGCATATTTGACTTAACCCCTATAGCCAAAAGATTACCAATTTCAAAAAATTATTAATGAGATATTTTATACTTCCTTTTTTGGTAGTAAATTTTTGCAATTTGATATATATTTTATACTTGTAGCATACCTCAAATTAGACTAGCTGCATTTCAGGTGCTCAATAGCTACATGTGACTAATAACTACCTTATTGGATAGCACAGGTAAAATGTATTAAAACAGTATCTAGCACATACACACATATATATAATATGTGCTAAATAAATTTTAGTTCTGAGTATCATCATGACATCCTTTTTAGAGGAATTGTTCAGTGTTTCTCCAAGTATGTGACTCATAACACTAGTTAATATCAGGTAGTTCTAGAGCAATGGCATTAAAAAACACTGAATTACATAGTAAGAAAACTATTCCTTTGTGCTTTTTCATCTTTCACTATAGCAAGGAAAAGTGTCTGTTTGATACTACAGTACTTTGTTTTTTTAATTTTTAATTTCTTATTGATATATAATTTATGGATGATAAAGTTTACCAATTTCAAGGGCATTGTGTGATGATTTTAACAAATGTATACAGTTATGTAACCATTTCCTTAATCAAGATATAGAACATTTCCATCACCGAAGCCAGGGCTTCAGAAAAAAATCAGGAAACTAGCGTACTACTCAACAACCTTGAGAGCCCTGAAGTCAACCCCACATCTTTGAACATGTAAAGTCAAATTGCTTTCCAGGAAAGTTATACTATTTATACTTCTAGTAGTAATATTTGAGACTGACCACTGCACTTTTCTCTTAAGAAAATAATCAGAGATGCAATAAGGGTTTATCAATATACAAGATGTTTATCGACATTATATCAAACAAAAACTGTAAATTAAATGTCTAATAGTAATAGTTAAAGACACTTTTTTTTTTTTTTTTTTTTTTAGAGAGAGAGAGAAAGCACAAGTGCATGTGAGTAAGTGGTGGGGGAGAGGCAGAGAGAGAGAGAGAATCCTAAGCAGGATCCATGCCCTGTGTGGAGCCTGACATGGGGCTTGATCTCCTTACCTTGAGATCATGACCTGAGCCAAATCAAGAGTTGGACACTTAACCAACTGAGCCATCCTCGACATCCCTAAAGACATATTCTTAGGGACGCCTGGGTGGCTCAGTGGTTGAGTGTCTGCCTTTGGCTCAGGGAGTGATCTTGGAGACCCAGGATGGAGTCCCACGTCGGCCTCCCTGCATGGAGCCTGCTTCTCCCTCTGCCTGTGTCTCTGCCTCTCTCTCTCTGTGTCTCTCATGAATAAATAAAGTCTTAAAAAAAAGACACATTCTTAAAATTAAAATTATACAGCCTGTGAGATTATTATAATTCATTTTTTAAAAAGATTTTAAAAGCCCCCACCAGGGCTGTCATTTTTAATAACATGGGAAAGTGTTCTCAATATAATTAAAAGTAAGAAAACAAGTAGAAAACTATATAGACAATATGATCCTAATTATGTGAAAAACAAAATAAAACTTGTGGTGCCGTCTTTGCTAGCTAGAGAGAAAATAACTGAAAAATGGGACCATTATTTTGCAGGCATAGAGCTAGTGAGAATTTAATTGAACCCAATACTATTACAGAGAACCTACTATGTATAATCATTATTACTGCTTTGAAAGGGAATCTGGCAGTAAGAAGACTGTTGATCTGCGGTCACCTTCTAGCAGGGTACTCTTTCTCCTTGTCAAAATTCTTAGGTACGAAACTGATAGCACTAGGGACTAAAGTGCTCTCTTTGCCTAAGTTTAGGTGGGATTCAGGCAGTGGCAGCCCTTTTGGCTAATACATCTACCTAGCTTCCCTCTTCCCTTCCACTTCTATCCTGAATTCTGAGAAGACAGAGGGATTTCTTCTATTGGGAGAACAATTTCATCCATATGGATCTGGTTCTTGGCCTCTCAACTCAAACAGCTAACTTAAAGTGTCAATTGCGGCCAGCAGGGACTAGAACTCTTTAATATTGATTGACCTGTGAAGTGATAAGGCAAGCCAGCTCAAATCCCTAACCGAGATGCTCATTTATTTGCAAGATAGGATCATGTGCATCAGAAACACAACTAGAACAGCAGATCAGTCTATTGTAGGTGAATAAACAAGGGGTATCATTCATTTAAATATACCTAGGAATTTTCATTTTTATAATAACATTTATTTTGAACATTTAAGAGAAATAATACTTCTTTTAAGCATATTAGTTTTGATAACCAGAGTGATCCTAATAAAATATAAGTCATATGTCACAATTTTGCTCAAAAATCTACAATAAACACAAAAACTTGTACATAAATGTTCATAGGAGCATTACTTATAACAGCCAAAAGGTGGAAACAGCTCAAATGCCCATCACTGGAAATGGATAAACAAAATATGATGTATACATACAATGAAATATATTCAGTGTTAAAAAGGAATGAAGTATGGATATAGGTTACAACATGTATGAACCTGGAAAAAATTATACTAAGTAAAAGGAACCACTCACAAAAGACTATATATTATATGGTTCCATTTACATAAAGAATTCAGAACAGGGAACTCTATAGAAACAGGAAATAGATTAGTGGTTGCTTAGACGTGGCAGAAGGGAAATTCTTTCTGAGCTGTTGAAAATATTCTAAAACTGACTGTGGTAATATTTGCACATATCTGCAAACATACCCCAAACCACTGAATTGTACACTTTAAAGGAATGAATTGTATATAACATAAGTTATATTTTCAATAAAACTGCTAAAAAAAAACCCCACCACCCTACACTGCTCTCTAACTCATAGTGAAAACCAGTCCTTGTGGGATGCCTGGGTGGCACAGTAGTGGAGTGTATGCCTCAGGCTCAGGGCGTGATCTTGGAGTCCCAGGATGGAGTCCCACATTGGGCTCCCTGCATGGCACCTGCTTCTCCCTCTGCCTGTGTCTCTGCCTCTCTCTCTGTGTCTCTCATGAATAAATGAAAAATAAATCTTAAAAAAAAACCCAAACAGTCCTTGCAACAGTCAACAAAGCCTCCCACCGTGAGGCCCCCCCCCAATATCTCTCTGATTGCATCTCCTCCTTTTCCCAGCCTCTCCAGTCTCCCAGCCTTTCCCAGCCTCCTTCTTGGTCTCCACACTACATGATTGTGTGTGCCTCTGCTGTGCCTGGGACGGTCTTCTCTCCATCTAGTTGGTTCACGTCCTCAACTCCCTTCAAGTCTTTCCTCAAATATCTTAGTGAGGTCTTTCCTGCCTTCATACTGAGTAGTGTAACTTATCCCCACAACCCCACTCAGTACCAATTTCCCTTTGCCTTGTGCTGCTTTTTTCTTCCATAGTATTTATTACCTTTCGAATTACTATAAAGTTTACTTATTTTTTAAGTTTATTGTTTATTTTCATCTCCCTCTGAATTAAAATGTAAGCTTCATGAGGGTTAGGATCTTTGTTTTATTCATGGAGGTATCCCATGGTCAATAAATATTTGCTAAGTTAATGAACTATTAACTTTATGTTGTTCTCATGTGTTCAAATATATTTATTTATGTATTCCAGAATTTGTAACTTGGGCAATATGACTTCTGACTCTTCAACTTAGATGTTGATGAAAATATCTGTCATACGATAGAATAACTCACATCATATGTAATTCCTAGAAGTTGAAATTTGATGTATTCCTCTCTCCTTCCCTGCAATTGAGGGCCAGTATGACTAATGAAATAAATGAAGAAGGAAGTGGGGTGGGGGGGAATAATTCCATAAGAAGGGCAAACATTAAGACAGGAGACTACAGCATCCACACTGCAAACTTGCATGGACCCCACAGACATAACAGACTAACCACTTAGGGCAGGCACCGGCATGTGTTCAGATCCCTGCTAAATCCACTACCCAGGGCAGCCCAGGTGGCTCAGCACTGCCTTCAGCCCAGGGCCTGATCCTGGGGTCCTGGGATCGAGTCCAACATCAGGCTTCCTGCATGGAGCTGCTTCTCCCTCTGCCTATGTCTCTGCCCCTCTCTTTCTCTCTCTGTGTCTCTCATGAATAAATAAATAAAATCTTAAAAAAAAAAATCCACTACCTAGATACTTTATCAGGTCAGGTTCCCTGCCATCAAAAAAGCATTACAATTATGCCTTTAAAGAGGTCTCTGTGACTGGTTAATATCTTTTTCATTTTTCTGTTTCATTATGTACAAAAGGAGAAGGGAAGGCAATACAAAATTCATATTAAACTTCATATGGCTTTGGAGAGAAGAAAATATTGACTGTCTCTTTATCCAGAAGGCAATTTTATTAAGAATGTTGGGACGCCTGGGTGGTTAAGCGTCTGCCTTTAGCCCAGGGTGTGATCCTGGAGTCCCGGGATTGAGTCTCACATTGGGCTCCCTGCATGGAGCCTGCTTCTCCCTCAGCCTATGTCTCTGCTTCCCTCTTTCTCTCTGTCTCTCATGAATAAATAAATAAAATCTTAAAAAAAAAAAAAAAAAAAGGAATGCTGCTAAGGAGGTAATTAGCTTCTGCAAAATTCCTTGGTGTCTTTGCAGTATATACATGTCTTCTATTTTTTAAAATTTTTTTAAAGATTTTTATTTTTATTTATTTATTTATTTTATTTTTAAAATATTTTATTTATTTATTCATTAGAGACACACAGAGAGAGAGGCAGAGACACAGGCAGAGGGAGGAGCAGGCTCCATGCAGGGAACCCGATGTGGGACTCGATCCCAGGTCTCCAGGATCACGCCCTGGGCTGAAGGCAGCGCTAAACCTCTGAGCCACCTGGGGTTGCCGGATATGTCTTCTATTTTAAAAAGTGTTTAAATCTAAACAAAGATAATTACTATTACACCTACTCAGAGCAGGCCCTATAGAAACAAATTATATAGCTACAGAAGGCCTATAGAACTTTGCTTCATTGTAATCAATACTGGAATCACTGAAAAATATTATCACAAAGAACTGTTTTGTTTATTTATTTACTTATTTATGATTTTATTTATTCACAAAAGACAGAGAGAGAGAGAGAGAGAGAGAGAGAGGCAGAGACATAAGCAGAGGAGAAGCAGGCGCCCGATGTGGGACTCAATCCCACGACCCTGGGATCACGCCCTTGGCCAAAGGCAGACACTCAACTGCTGAGCCACCCAGGTGTCCCCCAAAAGAACTGTTTTAAAGAAAGAAGATACTCATATACTACATTAACAAAATGAAAGGTAAAAATTATATGATCAATTACCTTGCTAGATGCAGAAAAAGCATTTGACAAAATTCAACAACAATTTTGGGTAAAAAGTCTCAGTAAAGTAGGTACACAGGAAATGTACTTCAACATAATAAAGGTCACTATAACAAGCTCACACCTAACATCACACTCAATGGTAAAAAGCTGAAAACTTTTCCTCTAAGCTCAGGAACAAGACAAGTATGTCCACTTTCACCACTTTTATTCAACATAGTATTAGAAGTCTCAGCCAGAACAACTAAGCAAGAAAAAAAATTAAAGGTTTTCAAATTGGGAAAGTCAAAAGTAAAACCGTCACTATTTGCAGATAACATGATATTATATATAGAAAACCCTAAAGACTTCACCAAAAAAATATTAGGATAAATGAATTCAGTAAAGTTGCAAGATACAAAATCAATATACAGAAATCTATTGCATATGTATACATAATAATGATAATGAACTAATAATAAACTATCAGAAAGAGAAATTGAGAAAATAATCCCATTTATAATTGTATCAAAAAGAATAAAATACCTAGGAATAAATTTAACAAAGGAAGGGGAAAGACCTATATGCTCAAAACTACAGGATAATGATGAGAGAAAATAAAGACACATATAGATGGAAAGATAGTCCATGCTCATGTATTAGAAGAATTAGTATTGTTAAAATATCAATACTACTTGAAGAAACTTACAGATTCAGTGAGATCCCTATCAAAACTCCAATGGTGGGACGCCTGGGTGGCTCAGTTGGTTGAGTGTCTGCCTCTGGCTCAGGTAGTGATCCTGGGGTCCTGAGATTGAGTCCCCTCTCAGGCTCCTCATAGGGAGCCTGCTTCTCCCTCTGCTTATGTCTCTGCCTCGTTCTCTGTCTCTCATGAATAAATAAATAAAATCTTAAATTAAAAAAAAAGAAAAAAAAAAGAACTTCTACAACTCAATAGAAAAACAAACAAACAAACAATCTGATTAAAAACGAGCAGAGGATCTGAATAGACATGTTTCTAAAGAAGACATACAGGAAGCCAATAGGTAATTGAAAAGATTTTCCACATCAGTAGTCATCAGGGAAATGCAAATCAAAACCAGGATAAGCTATTAGAATGACTATTATCAAAAAGACAAGAAATAACAAGTGTTGGCAAGGATGTGGAGAAAAGGGAATTTGTGTGCATTGTTGAGGAAATGTAAATTGGTGCAGCGACTATGGAAAAAGTATGGAGGTTCTTCAAAAAAATTCGAAATAGAACTCCCACTCCTCTGGCAGCCCTGGTGGTGCAGTGGTTTAGCGCCGCCTGCAGCCCAGGGCGTGATCCTGGGGTCCCAGGATCGAGTCCCACATCAGGCTCCCTGCATGGAGCCTGCTTCTCCCTCTGCCTGTGTCTCTGCCTCTCTCTCTCTCTCTCTCTCTCTCTCTCTCTCTCTCTGTCCCTATGAATAAATAAAATAAAATTCTTTTAAAAAAAAATTATCTCTTAAAAAAAAAAAAAAAGAACTCCCACAGGATCCAGCAATTTGACTTCTAGGTATTTACCCAAAGAAAATAAAAACACTAGTTCAAAAAGATATACACACCTCCATGTTCATTAAGAATTACTTTCACTACCAAGATAAGGAAACAACTGAAGAGTCCATCAACAGATGGACGGATAAAGAAAATGTGATGCATATACATACAATGAAATAATAGCCATAAAAAGGATGGAATCTTGCCATTTGTAAAGACACAGATGGACCTTGAGGGCATTGTGTTCAGTGAAATAAATCAGAGAAAAAGACAAATATTGTATGATCTCACTTATGCGTGGACTCTAAAACAAAGTAAAACAAAATAAAATCAAAACCAAGCTCACAGATACAGATAACAGATTGGTACTTGCCAGAGGCAGTGGGTGAAGGGGTGGGTGAAATGGGTGAAGGGAGTTGAAAAGTGCAAACTTCTATTAATAAAATAAATAAATCATGGAGATATAATGTAAAGTCTGGCAACTATAGTTAATAATAATGCATTGTATATTTGAAAGTTGCTAAGAGAGTAGTAGTTTCTTTCTTTCTTTTTTTTTTTTGTTTATTTATGATAGTCACAGAGAAAGAGAGAGAGAGAGGCAGAGACCCAGGCAGAGGGAGAAGCAGGCTCCATGCACCGGGAGCCCGATATGGGATTCGATCCAGGGTCTCCCGGATCGCACCCTGGGCCAAAGGCAGGCGCCAAACTGCTGCGCCACCCAGGGATCCCCGGGATAGTAGTTTCTATATCAGCACATCATACTCCCAGCTATGAGACGTGATTTTTTTTTCCTGTTTATTGGGAAATCCAATATTCCTACTAAACCATATTGTTGTGGGGGCAGCCCATATCTCATTTTACATGATTCCAAGTATGAAAGGAGGCCACTCAACGCTCCTATCTAAAAGTATACTGTTTCCTGATCACCAATCTCTCAAAAGAATACTTCTGCGCTATAGAGCTCTTGGGGTCAATGCTGTGTGTCGCTTATTCCTTTGGACTTTTCCTTAAGAAACAACGCACATATTACATAATTTGGAATTGTACAATAAACCCCTTGCACAAAAATTAAACCCTAACAACTCAGAGAAACAAATTATTAAACTTTCTCTCTCCCGAATCAAGGTTATTTGCTAGCTCACAGTAGCCCCACTAAATCCAGTTATAAAACTAATTTAAAAAAATCTTTTTACTTAGAGTCTAAAATTTCAAAATATATTGAGTTGTGAACTTACTTAATATGCTAGTAATGCCCAAGGTAGCCTACATTCATCATGAAAATGGTGCCCTTCCATTAGAAGTTGAAGCTAAGTTGCTTTCGATTACTTAAGCCTTTACAACAACTTGTCTCTGAAATACAAATTGCACAATTTTTTTTACAGATAGTGATACATTTCACTATTTACTTATTTGCTGGAGGTTATATCTTCATAAAAATAAATGATAAACACCCGATTTTGGATGATTTATGTATTGCAAACATTAACTAAAGTTTTTCCAGGGTGACAATTACCATAGTAGCTCCCTCCTTCTTAAAAAGTTTCATCAAAAAAGAAAAAAAAGTTTCATCGTTAGGGCCAGTGAACAATCCTGTCCAAGATTTTATCAAAACCTCTATTGCTAAGGCTATCAGTTCAAACATAATTCAGTGTACTGCTTAGCATACTGTTAGGTCAAAGAAATACCAAAGCTGGCTAGTTGGAAGAATCTAGTCTAAAGCTTTTGCTTTGCCTCACTTTCTTCCTTTTACACAAAAGATTATTTAATTGCTCAGGAACTGGAAAGTGTTTTAGAGTATAGAATTAATGTGATCAAAGAAAAATGAAGGATCTGGAAATGTGAGGATAGAAGAAATTAATAAAAACAGGCAAACTTAAAAAAGAAGCAAAACAAAATTACAAGCATAAAAATATAACTTTTGAAGTTAAAAACTGAATGGGCAAATTAACAGAGATGGAGACAGAACTATTAAACTGGAATACTGATCTGAAAAAATTACACAGAAGGCAGCATAGAGAGATATGGATGGATAATATAAATGAGAGATTAAGAGACACAAAGAATAGATGAAGGCATAACGTATATCTTTATAGGAGTTCCAGAAGGAGAGAACACAGGAAATAGAAAAGCAGCAATGTTCAAAGAAATAATGACTGGAAAATTTCCAGTAATTATGCCAAACATGAATTTTCATACCAAGTAGCATAAATAAAAATAAATGCACATTTATATACATAATACGAAAACCAGAACACCAAAGACAAAAAGATAATCTTAAAAAGAATTAGAGGGATCCCTGGGTGGCTCAGCAGTTTAGTGCCTGCCTTCGGTCCAGGGCATGATCCTGAAGACCCAGGATGGAGTCCCATGTCGGGCTCCCTGCATGGAGCCTGCTTCTCCCTCTGCCTGTATCTCTGCCTCTCTCTCTCTGTGTCTCTCATGAATAAATAAATAAATCTTAAAAAAAAAAAGAATTAGAGAAGAATATACTGCCTATAACCCAAAAAGACAATTATATTGAAAGTAGACTTCCTAACAGCAACAATTAAAAGTAGTATTCCATTGTCTTCTGACCTTTAAGTGCTAAGAATAAATTATCAACCTGGATTTCTAGACTTATAAACTAAGATATTTTTATTTTATTTTTAAAAAATATTTTATTTATTTATTCATGAGAGACACAGAGAGAGAGAGAGGCAGAGACACAGGCAGAGGGAGAAGCAGACTCCATGCAGGGAGCCTGATGTAGGACTTGATCCCGGGACTCTAGGATCACACCCTGGGCCGAAGGCAGGCACTAAACCGCTGAGCCACCCAGGGATCCCCTAAGATATTTTTAGGAAAAAAAAAAAATCAAGTAGCTGTAAGAACTACTAAAGAATGTTTTTAGTAAGAAGATTGGATCAGAAAGAAGGGCGAGGGTGAAAAAGTAGGAGGGAGGGGAAAAGGCAAATACATGGGTAAATCTAAACAAATAATGATAATTGAAAATAATGATGATGACTAATTTGGAGATTATAAAAACAAAATGGAACCAAAATGCTGGACAATAATAAGTTGTCAGTTGGGAGGAAGCTGATTACAGATCCTTCACAGGATCCTTCCAAGATCCCTTTATTATTTGTGAGAAAGGCAGAAATAGATTACTTTTAACCTGTTTCTTCATTTTTCTAACAAATATCTTTTAAGGGCAGGTAAAACTAATCTATAGTGACAAAAGTCATAATAGTGATTACTCTGTGGGAATTGTGACAAGGAGGAGACATGTGGCAAAAGGGAGACTTCTGGAGGTGCTGGTAACATTCTACTACTTGGTTTGGGTGGTGGTTACATAGTTATATATTTATTTTGTCATATTTCATTGAACAGTCTGCTTATCATTTGTATGCTTCTCTGTATGTAATAAAATATGTACGTATATGCAGTATTTCTATAAATTATAAAAGGAAACTACCACACAGTTTACAATAAAATAAAATTTTGATAGATGGTAAAGCTATAACTTTATTTAAATGCAAGTCCTAAATATGACGGGACAAAGAGAGGTTAGTATTTATATAATTTTGGCTGGGAAAGAACTAAGCATGACACCAAAGCAGAAATCACTGGTAATTTTGACCACAGAAAAGTAAAAAGTGAAATATAATAAAACTTTTATACAATAAAATACTGTGAATAATATAAAACAAAAACATCAAACAAGGAAAAAATATTTGTAAAACTATGTAACAAATGGTCAATATCCTTAATTATGTAGGTAATAAATAAAAATTATTGGGGAAAAAAGGGGAATGCTCCAATTGCAAAATGGACAAAGAATATGAACTGGCAAATCAAAAGCAAATACGTAAATATATAAAATATAAATTCCAGTAAGCCCTGGAAACTGACAAAGACATTAACTAATTTGCCTAAATTGATAAATAGTAAGAGAAAAAGTCAGGATTCAAACCCAGGTAATCTTTTTAAATTAATATTTGTTTAATGAATGAATGATTACATTTTTAACACTAAAAGATGTTTATGTTTAATCACAGACTACAAAATTCAGGTCAAAAACAGAATGTACAAGAAAGAGATTCCTTTCTGTAGACACATTCACATAAGTGTTTATACACTTAGGAAAAAAGGTCTGAAAAGATCAAAGTATAACAATGATGAGATTAGGGGAGCTCTTTTTCTCTTTATATTTTCTGAATTAAAAGAATTTCAGAGGGATGCCTGGGTGGCTCAGTGGCTGAGCATTTGCCTTTGGCTCAGGGCGTGATCCCAGGTCCAGGATGAGTCCCACATCAGGCTCCCCACAGGGAGTAATACACAGTAAAATGTGTATTACTTCCATAATAAAAGGGAAAAGTTATGTTAAAAAGCCTAATAATAGGGGCGCCTGGGTGGCTCAGTCGGTTAAGTATCTGCCTTCAGCTCAGATCATGATCCTGGCATCCGAGGATGGAACCCAGAGTGGGGCTCCCTTCTCCATGGGGAGTCTGCCTCTCCCACCCCCTTTGCCCCTACCCATCCACCTCTGCTTGTGTGCTCTCTCTTAAATGAATATCTTAAAAAAAAAAAAAAAGCCAAGTAATAATACAAAAGGAAAAAGTACACAAATACCTCTAATGACTCCCAATGTATCCATGTGTACATGGCTCAGTATGGATCTCAGGGTCTCTAATCATTAAATTCAACTATCATGCCACACTTCTCCAGTCTCCTTCTCCTGTGTTCTCTAGCCTTAGTTTCCAAATTAATCTTCCCAAAATACTGTGACCCTTTTGTAATTTTACTGCTTAAATAACTTCCAATGATTCTTCATATTCTACACTAGAAAGTAAAAATTCCTCAGCCTCGAATTCAAGGCATTTCACAATGATGGCATTCAGTCAACTTTCTCACTTATTATTGCACATTCCAACTGGGTGACTATTTGCTGTTCTTTTTCTATGCTTGTTGCCTACAGCCTCAGTAATTTGTTCATGTGGTTAAGTCTGCCAATATGTGCTCTCCCTCCTTATGTCTATTTTCTGCCCAAGGTTCAGAATATGCACTATCTTCTCCATGAAACATCTACTAATTTTTCTTAGTCACTCTGATAATCCATGGCTCTATGGTCTGTCTCTTCAGGTACTTATTTTGTTATTTTTTATGTTCTAGCTTTCCTTTTTTTTTTTTAAGATTTTATTTATTTATTCATGAGAGACGGGGCGGGGGGAGCAGGGGCAGAGACACAGGCAGAGAAGCAGGCTCCATGTAGGGAGCCTGATGTGGGACTCGATTCCAGGACTCCAGGATGACGCCCAGGGCCGAAGGCAGGCACTAAACCCTCAAGCCACCCAGGGATCCCTGTTCTATCTTTCCTAATAGACAATGACTTCCTAAAAGTAGGACTTTATCTTACTCATCTTTGTATTCTTCTTACTAAATACTAACTGAATAAATGTAATTAATAAAAAAGAAAAAACTCACAGAATTCAATTACGTTTCAGTATTTTCAGAGTGTCAGTCTGTGGCTATAAGATTAATATTACAGGCTGGTCTTTACTCTTCAGGTCTTTGACCTTAATTAGGTGATTTATGAACCTCATGGAGTTAGAGCTCTCATCTCACACAATTTATTATTACACTATGAACTGATGCACTGGTCTACAGCAGTTTGTTCAGCTTTACAAATTTAAGCTTTATCCTCTAGGAAAGGGAACAGAGTTGTAGGACTGAATTGCTCTCCCTTACCTTTTCGTGTTATGCACTGTGGTTCCTCCCAGGACAATCCTCACTCCAGGAGTGGTACGGTTCAGATTATACACTGTTAGAGCCTCTTCATAGGTGGCTCCTCCAATGATAAACACAATGATATCCTGAGGTCTGCAATAATGAAGAAAGTTAACATCAGAGGATAAGAAGGGAAAAAAAGCAAAGATTTGGTGTTACTATTATATGCAGTTTTAATTTCTAAATCTTTCATTTTTGGTGGAGGAAGCAGAATTAAAGCAGAATAGAATAAAAGGCTTAAAAAAGTTTTAATTATCTGAAATTGGCAGGAAACAGAGCAGGAAATGCTGAATAGTGATTTGCTTTCTGTTTATGAGCGGATGTCTTATAATTTCTGTGCTGTGGATTTCAGAATAGCACAATAGTGTTTGCTGGAACCAAATCTAGAAATGTACTTTTATATTCGAGAGGCTGCCCAAGTACTTCACTGTGCCATGATATCAATATAGCAGTAATTTATACTTGTACTGCACAATTCCTTTCATATAGAAGTCCTTTGTCAAATACTTAATACAGTGTCATTACAATAGCCTCTGTTCAAGGACTTAACGTATTTGGGAAACTATAAGTATATTAGGGTGTTCCCATAAGATGGAAACTAGAGGGATGCCTGGGTGGCTCAGCGGTTGAGCACCTGCCTTTGGCTCAGGTTGTGATCCCAGGGTCCTGGGATTGAGTCCCGCATCAGGTTCACCACAGGACGGAGGCTTCTCCCCCTGCCTGTGTCTCTGCCTCTCTCTGTGTCTCTCATGAATAAATAAATAAAATCTTTTTAAAAAAAAAAGATGGAGGGGCAGCCCGGGTGGCTCGGCAGTTTAGCGCCGCCTTCAGCACAGGGCGTGATCCTGGAGACCAGGGATCGAGTCCCACATTAGGTTCCCTGCACGGAGCCTGCTCTTCCTCTGCCTGTGTCTCTGCCTCTCTATGTATCTCTCATGAATTTAAAAAAAAAAAAAAAACTTAAAAAAATAATAGATGGAAACTAGAAACATTAGTACTTTGAGTATAAAAAGAGAATGGGATACATAAATTAATGGCACTTCTAGGAACTCCACTTCTTAAAATCTTTGTTCTCAAATCCTTTGATAAACCAAGGAAAAAATACCAACCCTGAGAAAACAAACAAAAAACTCTTGAGTATAGTTTTGTTATTGGACATACTAAACTTCAGCTCAGTCACTTGCCTCATTTGGGTAGCACTGTGTAGTTTTACTGTGTTCCAATCATTATCAAAATGGCTTCAAAACAAAAGTAAGGGCCTTCTATTGGCCCCTTCTGTAGATATCAATAAGGAGGGACGCCTGGGTGGCTCAGCGGTTGAGTATCTGCCTTTGGCTCAGGGTGTGATCCTGGAGTCCTGGGGTCCCACATGGGGCTCCCTGCATGGAGTCTGCTTCTCCCTCTGCCTGTGTCTCTGCCACTCTCTCTCTCTCTCTCTCTGTGTCTCTCATGAATGAATAAATAAAATCTTAAAAAAAAAAAAAAAAAAAGGAGACCGTATCACTTCAAAACTGTTAAAGTGGGATCCCTGGGTGGCGCAGCGGTTTGGCGCCTGCCTTTGGCCCAGGGCGTGATCCTGGAGATGCAGGATCGAATCCCACATCGGGCTCCCGGTGCATGGAGCCTGCTTCTCCCTCTGCCTGTATCTCTGCCTCTCTCTCTATCTCTCTGTGACTATCATAAATAAATAAAAATTAAAAAAAAAATTAAAAAAAAACTGTTAAAGTTTACCTGTTTTTCTTTTCTCATGCCATCAAAAGAAGATAAATTACTTAATCTTAGCAAGTAAGTAATTTTATTAAATGACTTATTGGACATTATTTAAAACTGTATCAAAGAGAAGCATCCATTTTGGAGGTTATAGCACAAAATTAAATAGAAACCTCCTTAATTATACAGGCTTATGTATAAATCATGAAAAAAAAACCCCACCCTACATTTCTTTTCTGTTTGTTTGTCTCTTTCTAAAACACCTTAAAGGAATTAACGGAGAGTATTTGTTTTTATCACACTTCATGGAAACATGGAAACAGAATCAGATACCACGGCAAAAATTAAAAATGTTCAGAGTATCTCTGAATTGCAGATTACCCAATAAAAGGCTCCCAATGATGAAAAGGTGGTTATTTTGCAATGAATTAGGTAGTCAATCATGGCATTTCTGTATGAACCTAGAACTTAAAATCATGCTTTTAAGCATTACTTTTTTTTTTTTTTTTAAAGAGAGAGCATGAGCAGGAGCAGTGAGGGGGAAGGAAGAGAGAGAATCCCAAGCAGGCTCCATGCTGAGCATGGCACTTAATTCCACAACCCTGAGATCATAACCTGAGCTGAAACCAAGAGCCAGATGCCCAACCAACCAGCCAGGCACTCCACAAACTTACTTTTTAAGACAAAATAAGCATTTTAGACTAATTCACCTGAAACAATGTATTTAGCACTACCATGCTTTAGGAATTACCTACTGTTACATATTCTATCATTATTTTTGTTATTTTAAAATATACTATTTTTGACTAGATAAATGTTTGCATATAACATAAAATACAAAAGGGGTGAGTTTCCCTCTCACCACAGTGTTCTTGCACCTCAGTTTCTCCTGAGAGGCAAACACTACTACTTGTCTCTTACGTGTCTTTTCAGAGATATTATCTTTGTGTACATATATGTAAATATATGCATATATACATATTTGCATACATATACATATATATGTATAGTGTGTGCACGTGCGCGCGCGCGCGCGCGCACACACACGCATTTAATGTGCATTGTTCTGCTCCTTGCCCTTATCTTGGATCTAGAGTGCATTTTAAATTTTGGTAGATATTGCCAAGATACTCTATAGATGTCATTCCCAGCAACTCAGAAAGTGCCTATTTCTCCACCTCCTTTCAGCACCATGTATTATCAAGACTTTTGGTCCTTTTGGGCAGCCTGGGTGGCTCAGCGATTTAGCGCCACCGTCAGTCCAGGGTGTGATCCTGGAGACCCAGGATCCAGTCCCGCATCGGGCTCCCTGCATGAAGCCTGTTTCTCCCTCTGCCTGTGTCTGTGCCTCTCTCGCTCTGTGTCTCTCATGAATAAATAAATAAATAATCTTAAAAAAAAAAAAAGACTTTTGGTCCTTTTAAGTTGATTAAGTTGATTACTTGTTCTTCTTCCATATACTTTCTTCACTTGGCTTCCACGATATCAGATTCTTGATTTTCTTACTTCATTAGTTGTTCTTTTTCAGTGTTCCTTGATGGCTTCACCTCATCTCCCTGACTTCTTAATGATGGAGTCATTGGTCTTCCTTTCTTCTTCACCTACAATTACTCTCTAGATCTGCTTTGCCCAATGTAGTTGCCATTAGCCACATATGGCTATGTAAATTTAAATTAACTAAACTAAACTAAACTAAAATAAAATACTCAGTCCCTCAGTAGAACTAGCCACATTTCAAGTGCTCAATAGTCACATGGCTAATGACTGACTACCTTATAAAATAGCAGAGATAGAGTACATTTCCATCATTGTAGAAAGTGCTATTAAACTTACTGATTATCCCTAGATGATCACACCCAAGTTGTATGGCTTTAAACACATCTCTCTGCTGATGACTCCCAAATCTCTACCTCCAGCCCAGGTAGACCTATCTCCTAAATGCTGGGCTTAAATATCTATCTACTAGATACTTCTACTTGGTTGTTTAATAAATTTCTCAACTCAAATGTTTAAATTCTGCTCCAAGCTTATTTCACCTATAGATTTCCCCATCTTAGTTGATGGCCAGTTTATCTTTTCAGTTGCTTATGATAAAAACTTTGGAGTCATCCTAACTCCTTTGGAATAAAGCAGATAAGTTAGAGACATAATGAGAGAAAGAGAGGGAGAAATAAGCAGAGGCCAGACCATGGAAGGCCTTGACTCTTATAGGTCATGGGGGAGTCACTGAGGGGTTTTAGGTTAGAGTGATCAGATTTGCTTTTTTGAAGGGCAATTTTGGCAGCTGTGTGAGAATGAATTGGGGGAGGGGTACAGGTGGGAAAAGCTGGAGAACAAAAGGACACTGTAAGACTTTTAGAAAGAGAAGATGAAAAATGGGACTAAAGAAATACCAGGAGTGGAGAGGAGGGGCTGTATATATAGGAGACCAAAACAAACAAACAAACAAACAAACCAACCCCCAAACCACCCCCCACCCCCAAAAAATGAGGACTCTTCAGTATTTAGTGGAGTATTTAGTGGAGTGAAATGAAATACATTTCAGTATTAAATGTGGAGGATGAAGATAAAGGAAGAGTCCATGATAACTAAGTTTTCTGGTTTAGGTTTGAGAAAAAAAAGCAAGACTGATTTCCTAAAAGTAAGACAAAAACATGTGTTGGAGATACCTGTGGAACATCCCAACAGAGATGTCCACTAAGCATCTATCTGGACATTTAAGCCTAATGATTTCCTCAAATACTGGTGACAGCTGAAGCTGGGGAATAGATGAGTTCAACCTAGGGAGATTGTATAGAATGAGAAGAGAATCGAAAGACAGAGCTTTGGAGAGTCTTTAAGCAGCTGCAGGATAAGCAAGATGAATAGCCAGCAAAGGCAACTTAGAAGGAAATTGTCAGAAAGGTAGGAGGAGAACCAGACGGTAGAGGCCAAGGGACAAGTGACTTTTAAGAACAGAAGGGTTAACAGTGTGAAATACACAGCGGGGTAAATAAGATGAGGATTGAAAGAGACCGCTGGGTATGCTGTTGTATAATGAATTTGTAAGAAAAGTCTCATGTATTATAGTGGAGTAAGAAGCCAGGGTGCATGGATTGAAGAGGACAGTGGCTTCATCCAGGAAGTTTGGCTGTGAAAGAAAGGACGCAGGTTAGAGAAGAACCCAGGTTCAAGGGCTTTATACTTATTGCTTGTTTAACAGGAAAAACCCAAGTATGCTTGTAGTCTGTGGGAAAGTACTTAAATGAAGAGAAGCTGAAAATATATTAGACAAGGAGAGAGAGGGAACAAGCAAATAACCATTACAGGAAGGCTTCAGAAGAAATGGTAGGAGTCTAAAACTAGAGTGCTGACAGAATGATCAGCTCTAAGTACCAAAAAAGGATGTATTTCCTTTAGAATGGAGGAAGGACATAAAGGTAGGTATATATAAATAAGTTTATAAATACAGGAAAGAATAAATAATTATGGGGGCTAGACACCGAGGGAGTTAATGTCTGACATTCAATTTTTTTTCTCTAGGAAACACTGCTGTGGGCTGGGGTGGGTTAGGTGTTTGGTGAATGGAAAACATTCAAAACTGCTGTGGAGAGAGACAAAGACTAAGCATGCATAAAAGTTTGACTGAGTACCCGGGAAGGCCCAAGTGAGTTTATAAACAATGAGTTTGTAGTGGCACTAATCTATAATTTGTGTGATTTCCTCTAGTATCATGGAGTAGATAAAGCTAAGTTATTAATCCAGTATTAATCTAGTGCTTTAGGCTGCAGGGAAAGAGGCTCTTTGTAACTTATAGGAAAGCATGACTTGAATCACTAAAATTCTCTACCATCAAGATTTTTTTTTTCTTCAAGTCCTTGCCTCCAGTTACATGTCAGCTTTCTTTCTTTTTTATTTATTTATTTATTTATTTATGATAGTCACACACAGAGAGAGAGAGAGAGGCAGAGACACAGGCAGAGGGAGAAGCAGGCTCCATGCACCGGGAGCCCGACGTGGGATTCGATCCCGGGTCTCCAGGATCGCGCCCTGGGACAAAGGCAGGCGCCAAACCACTGCGCCACCCAGGGATCCCAACATGTCAGCTTTCTCTTGTTGAGAAGGGTCATTTGTTTAGGAAATGCTGCATGATTATGATAGTAACATTTTGCTACCAAGTATGATGAACTCTTCATTTTTCAAGGACTGAATATTCAGGCAAAAATACAAGTTCTCTTCTTTTTTCTCCAACTGAGGGTATTGTTTCAGTTCTGACTAATATTTCTACAGAAGGGGGAAAGGAACTTAAGTTCAGATCTTGTCAGATTCTTTAGGAATAGACCAAAAGGATCTACCAAACTACAGTTGGCTATAATTTTAAATACTGATATGAGTCTCTGTAACTTTTATCACAGTATTACCCTCATGGGTATAGACAATTTCTTTTCAACACCAAATTTTGAAGAATATAAATTTTTAATTCTTCCCACTATATTGGTTCTAGAAGTATGAATGAGCTGATAATGGCTTCTCAAATACTGTCATACTTGGTTTAATATTCATTAAAGAATACTGATGAAGAATGAGTTCTATGGAGAAAAAAATCCAATGTTATAAGAATGTGCCACCGAGGAGACAGAAGACATTCTGCCAATTGTTTGGTCTATGTAACTATCTGGAGGCCAGCCCAGGTAGAAACAGGAAAAAACAAAAAACAAAAAACAAAAAACAAAAAACAGTTGCAGTGTTCAGAAGTAATAATATCCTCAAAGCTGAAATGAAATTCTATTCTCAGAAAATGTGTATTATTTTTATAGTGAGATTCCATACGTAATACTCTTTATGTTGAGAGGCAACCCTAGATTGACACTTGTTATGCAGTTATCTTGAGTAAATACTCATGAATTGCATAGATTATTTCATTAAGAAGATGGGAAGGAAGTTTCTTCCTTGCAAAGGTACAGTGACCGAGAGGAACCAGACAGTAACATTTTTGTCTTGGGCACCTGATCTGCTAAGTCAACTGAAAAAGCAGCTAAGCAAGGATCATTCTGGAGATGTTTCTTCCCTAGAGCTGCCCTCTGCCCATAATTTGCCTCAAGAGTACACCTGTCTCTGTGGAAAAGAAAGGCAAGAACTGGGAAGGAATAAACTCAACCAGGCACTTTTTTTTTTTTTTTTAAGATTTTATTTATTTATTCATGAGAGACACAGAAAGAGGCAGAGACAGAGGCAGAGGGAGAAGCAGGCTCCCTAAGGGGAGACTGATGTGAGACTTGATCTCCAGACTCCGGGATCACAACCCGAACCAAAGGCAGATGCTCAACCACTGAGCCAACCAGGCATCCCTCAAGCAGGCTCCTAGAAGAGCGTTAGAATACTATCCTAATTTAGTCTGATAATTTCAGGGTACCAGAGTATTTTCTGGAGTATTACTGGAGAGGGAAGAAAATGTCACAGATGGTAACTGTGGGTGTAGGTTATATTAATATAAGGACAAAACTTAGATACTGGGATAGACTCTTATAGCTTGACTTAATTGTGTACCTAACAAAGATAACTATGTCACATTTGGTTATGAAAACATTAATAAATGTTTTCCTGAGCCTCCTACTCCTTATTCAAGCTGGCTTAAGGAGGAACAGTGATGGGGAAAAAACAAACAAACACCCTGACATTTTTCCTTTTCATTCCCTTCCCTGGCGAATTTTAAAAGTAGATGTTCTGATGAGGCCAAAAGGAAAATACACAATGAATCATTTTTATATGATGGTTGAAGCTAAGTGGAATATACAAGTGCTCTGTAATTCACCATAGCAACTAAAAGCATTAATTAGTGCAGGCAGCAAACATTAGATAGAAAACAGCAGCCAGTTCATGCTGCATATACATATACAAGAACACCTTGAGAACTCAATTTACATATTATTTTACTAGAAAAATAAACATTTTTCACATATAGTATTTCTGGAAATCATTACTTCTGTACATGAATAAACGAAGTAGAAAAACTTTTAAGAGGCAATATTTTATCTACTTTGTGGACCATTACACTTATGGCTAAAATTCAAATTTTTGAGTACTTATAGAGTATAAAGATCTTATGAGCATTTACTATAGGAAAAAAGGCCACTGGAAAAGGACTGCTGCGGTTATAGAAACAAAATGAATTGCTACCACAAGATTCCAATAAATTTGTGTAAATGTGAAAAAGTACTTCCTTTTTGAACTGATTGTGGAATGCATGAGCAGGTAGCTCCATTTTCTCACCAAATGTTTTTAAGTTGCTTGTTTTTATCAGAGACAAGAAGCAATTCTGGAGCAAGAAAGAAAAATGAGCCTACTAAATAGGAAATGGGGGTGTTTCATCTGCAGGGGAAAGATCAAAACTCAAAACTCAGATATGGCTATACTGCCAAACAGGTTAACCATGAATTTAATAGCTCAGGAGTAAAACAATTCTACAAGCATTCCTGGTTTCAAAGTTGTATTCTTGCCACATCTCCTTTGATATTTCCTAATAATGATAAAACCAAGGACCCCTATCATGATAAGACTTAAATTATCATAAAGATGATTAAAATGAATGACTCTTCTCAGTATGATGATCCAAGATAGTGGCTAGAACTGAGAGCGAGGCCAAGATGATGTAAAGCCAATATATTGTAGAGGGATACCGGCAAACTATAAAATCTAAATTTTCTGGTAACATCAACCAAATTTATTCTCTAGTTTAAATTTTCCAACTATAAATCTTGTCATATCTACTATTATAGATGCCTACACAAGAAATTTGATACCTATTCAACACCAATTTGTAAGGCACTGTGTCAAATATTGTAAAAAACCCAAGTATTAATGAAACACAGTTTTTACTTCAAGATTATGATACTTAAAACAGTATCAATATCTACTGGGAAAGACAGATATATATCTAACTAACTACTGTCTCAATATTTAGAGGTAACCATTATTAACACTTTCTTATCCTTTTTGAAATATTTATTGTATACATGTGCATATATGTGCTTGCATATATATTACACACATATTGTATATATACATATAGTATAGTTAAGCAGACTTGTTTATATACACATACGTATATAATCACATTTATGCTTAGATATGGGTTCTTTTTTCTACACAAAAGGGATATTATAGCATTTTGCTTTTCTACCCAATATATCTTAAAAAGTTTTTTGTATCACCTCATGAAGAGTTATACCATTTTTTTAAAAGGTTTTACTTATTTATGAGAGACACACAGAGAGGCAGAGGGAGAAGCAGACTCCCTGTGGGGAGCCCAATGTGGGACTTGATCCCAGGATCCCGGCATCACAACCTGAACCAAAGGCAGATAGATGCTCAAGCACTGAGCCACTCAGGTGCCCCAAGTTATGCCACTTTTTAAGAAGAATGAATAGCAATGTACTGTAATTTAGTAACCAGTCCTCTATTGATGGACACTTAGTTTCTCTCTTTTTTAAACTATTACAAATAATGTTTCAGCAAACAATCCAATTAATGGGCAGAAGACATGAGCAAACATACAAATGGCCATAAACCACATGAAAACATGCTCAACATCACTCGGCATCAGGGAAAACCTGATCAAATCAAAACCACAATGAGATCCCACCGCATACTAGTCAGAATGGCTAAAATTAACAAGTCAGGAAACGACAGATGTTGATAAGGATGAGGATGCGAAAAAAGGGGAACCTTCTTATACTGTTAGTGGGAATGCAAGCTGGTGCAGCCACTCTGGAATATAGTATGGAAGTTCCTCAAGAAGTTGAAAATAGAGCTACCCTATGACCCAGCCATCGCACTACTGAGTATTTTCCCCAAAGATACAAATGTAGTGATCCAAAGGGGCAGCTGCACCTCAGTGTTTATAGCAGCAATGTCCACAATAGGCAAATGATAGAGAGAGCCCAGATGTCCATTGACAGATGCATAAATAAAGAAGATGTGGTATACACACACACACACACACACACACACACACATATATGTATATGATGGACTACTTACTATTCAGCCATCAAAAACAATGAAATCTTGCCATTTGCAATGACATAGATGGAACTAAAGGATATTATGCTAAGCAAAATAAGTCAATCAGAGAAAGACAATTACCATATGATTTCACTCATATGTGGAATTTGAGAAACAAAACAGGATCACAGAGGAAGAGAGGAAAAAATAAGACGAAATCAGACAGGGAGACAAACCATAAGAGACTCTTAATCATAGGAAACAAACAGGGTTGCTGGAGGGGAGGTGGGTTGAGGGATGGAGTAACTGGGTGATGGGCATTAAGGAGGGCACATAATGTAATGTGTGTTATATACTCTAGATGAATCACTGAACTCTACCTCTGAAAGCAATAATACATTATTGGTATTGGTATAATACATTATACATTAACTGAATTTAAATAAAATTTAAAAAATTGAAAAAAAAAACTCCAAATGTTTCAGTAAGTATCCTTGTTTATGTCTTTGTGGACTTGCACAAATATATCTAGAAAGAAAGCTTTTAGAAGCAGAATTGTTCAGTAGGTCTTTTCAAGGCCTCTGTAGTCTACCTGATGTTAAGCAGGGCCAAAAGGTGGTGTAGGGGTCTTCTGTGCCCCCTCCTATTGTTTTGTTCCAACTTCTCTGCCTTCTTCACCATCTTTCTTATGTTAGAAACTCATGAGGCAGTTGCACTGTTTTCTCCTGACCTCCTTTCCTGGTCACTCTCTTATTCCCAAAGACTTTAGGTCTGGTTTAGTGTCCTTTTCACTGCTGCTCCTTTCAGGATTTTCAGTGACTTTCACATCAACATGGATTACTCATATCACATCCTGGTCTTCTCACCCAGAATGATCTGTTCTTCCATTCATCGTAATCAACATCCATAATTATAACATAAACTTTTTACTATAAGTATCTGTACTGTGAAGTCTTGAATTCAAGATCTTTTTCTCTAATAATCACCTCCTCAATTTCTAATTCACTTACACTAATACTTCTATCTTAATAATTCTTTGACTTAAGACTTCCAATCCACAAAACAAATACTTTATTTACCATCCAATACCCTCCTTCTGTTTTCAATTCCCCAAATCCTGGTTGGGCCTAGCTACCAGCCTTGCCCTCATTTAATCTAGTATAGCCAAAAGTTGCTGGAGAAAACCACACAATTAGACCTTAACCTCTATTTTAAAGATTTCATTCATTCATTCATTTAAGGGGGAAAGTGGGGGGCAGGGACAGAGGGAGAGGGGCAAGCAGACTCCATGGTAAGTGCAGAGCCCACACAGGGCTCGATCTTAAGACTCCAGAATAGTGACCTGAGCCAAAGTCAAGAGTCAGACGTTTAACCAACTGAGCCACCCAGGCACCCCTCTATTTTAGTTTATTATTATTATTATTATTTAAAAGATTTTATTTATTTGAGAGAGAGAGGAAGTGAGAGAGATAGAGAGCACGAGCAGGGGGGAGAAGGAGAGGGAGAAGCAGGCGCTCCACTGAGCAGGGAGCCCAACGCAGGGCTCAATCCCAGGACCCTGGGATCATGACCTGAGGTGAAATCAGATGTTTAACTGACTGAGCCACCCAGGTGCCCCTCTATTTTAAATTAATGACTATAAAACTCTAATGGGCACTCAATTTGGCTAGAAGTCCTAATTATATTTCCCTAGTAAATCTGATTCCTGGCCTGCAAGATGACAGTTTCACAATGTTTTCTCTTTTTACCCACTCCCTCAGCTGATAACTTGACATCATATTTTACTGAGAAAATAGAAGCAATCAGACAAGATGGTCCCATACTCTCACCATCAAAATTGTTAAAAAGAAAAAAGTACTTCTTAAAAAAAAAAAAAAAAAAGTACTTCTGTTTCTATCTGGATCCCCTAGACTTCACTTCTGCAGCTCTTCCTCTTTCTCTTCTGTATTTTTGACTTTACTTTCTTTAGGGTAATTCTTTTTTTTTTTTTTTTTTTTAAAGCCAGTCTTTACTAGGAAAGCTGGCTATTTTTTTTTAATTTTTTTTTTATTTATGATAGAGAGAGAGAGAGGCAGAGACACAGGCAGAGGGAGAAGCAGGCTCCATGCACCGGGAGCCCGACGTGGGATTCGATCCCGGGTCTCCAGGATCGCGCCCTGGGCCAAAGGCAAGCGCCAAACCGCTGCGCCACCCAGGGATCCCTCTTTAGGGTAATTCTCATCAGATTACAGTCTCATCAGATATGCTCTAGAATCTCTTTCCCTTGAGCTCACACTCTCTCCTAGCTACCATCCCATTTCTCTGACAGCTTCATGCAAAATTTCTTTAAAAGTGTGATATACATTTGTTATCTCTATTTTATCTTACATCCTGTAACCCTGATTTGGTTTCCAATCTCACTGAAACTAGGGAATAGGTCACCAAAGACCTTCATGTTGCCCTGATTCTGTACTGTTTTCACCTTTACCTCTCAGAAGACTAGATTCAGGTTACCACAGGTTTCTTGGTCTTTATGACACCATGCTCCCCTGGTTTTCCTTCTACCTTTCTGTCTCTTCCTCGGTCTCCATTTCTGGCTCCATGTCTTCTACTCAGTGCTCGGTCCAGGGCTCTTTTCTTTTTTTCTTTCAGTGATCTTATATATTTTATATCCCATAGCTTTAAATATCACCAAAATCTTGTTGACTCCTCATTTATTATCTAACATTTCTACTTGGTTATCTAATAGGCACCTGCAACTTTGCCCCCCCAAACCCGAGAATTATTCTTGATTTCTCTCTTATGGTAAGAGGGTAAGAGTAGATACCCCCTTTAATGGAGTAGATCCATTAAACAATTCTATCGATTCTTTCTCTCTCAGGCCCCTTAACCAAACCTCTTTTATTCCTTACCTAGACTATTACAACTGCCTCCTAAGTAGTCTCCCTGCTATTTTTGCCCTCAAAAATCCATTCTCAAAAACAAAAACAAAACAAAAAACCAACAAAAAACCATTCTCCCCACAAGGTGATCCTATAAGTAATTCAGTTCATGTCACTTACATGCTAAATTCTTCAATGGTCTCCTATGACATTTAAAATTTAAAACCCCTCTTAACCAGGGCCTTTAACACCCTAAGTAATCCAGTCCCTACTTATTTTTTCAATTTATTTCCTCCTTACTCACTATGCCCCAACCACACTGGGCTTTTTTCTGTTCCATGAACTTGCCAAGTTCTCTCTTTCTTCAAGGCCTTTGCTCTGGTGTTCCTTTTGCTTGGGATGCATTTTAATTGTTATGTGATTCGCTCTGTCTTGTAAATTTTTTTTTAAAGATTTTATTTATTTATTTATTCATGAGAGAGACAGAGAGAGAGAGAGAGAGAGACGTAGAGACACAGGCAGAAGGAGAAGCAGGCTCCATGCAGAGAGCCTGATATGGGACTCGATCCCAGGTCTCCAGGATCACACCCTGAGCTGAAGGCAGCGCTAAACCCCTGAGCTACCCGGGCTGCTCTCTGTCTTGTAATTTTTTTTTTTTTTTAATTTTTTATTTATTTATGATAGTCACAGAGAGAGAGAGAGGCAGAGACACAGGCGGAGGGAGAAGCAGGCTCCATGCACACCGGGAGCCCGACGTGGGATTCGATCCCGGATCTCCAGGATCGCGCCCTGGGCCAAAGGCAGGCGCCAAACCGCTGCGCCACCCAGGGATCCCTCTGTCTTGTAATTTAAAGCTCATCTTAAATAGCATTTCCTCAAAAGAAATAAGGATTTCTCTTATTATTATTTTTTTAGCTGATACTATAACTTTTTTTTCTTTAAAAAATTTTTCATTTAAATTCAATTAATTAACATATAATGTATCCACCTCTCCTCCAAAGATCCTTGGTTTGTTTGCTATGATTAAGAGTTTCTTAAGGTTTGTCTCCCTCCCTGATTTCGTCTTGTTTTATTTTTTCCTCAGTTCACTCCATTTAAAGCAATGCTCCTCACCTCTACAAAGTTATGTTGTAGGTTATTACCCTATTTATTTCCTCAGTAGCACTTAATATCCTTCAAATTTTATTCTTTGTTTATTTGTTTACTGTCTTCAGCATGTCAGTTCCTTAAGGGCAGGTAACTTGTCTTTCTTGTTACTTCTATTTCCCCAGCCTTTATCATGTAAAAGAGCCATCTTTTCCTTTCAGAAGTTTATTACAGTTATAAATATACTATTTATATACTATTATAGTATACTAATATATACTATTCTTTCAAGACTCTTAGGTTAAGATTAGCTGAAATGATAGAAGAATTCTACCAATAGTAACAATTCGCATATCAATCTATCCAACAACGTTCCATTACATATATTAAGTTTTTTATAATATGTGGTCCCAGTAAAAAACACATAAGAATTTATAACAAAGTAGACTTTGTGTATATTTAAAAGTTCAGGCTGATCTAAGTAAGTTGTTCTGGATGAGTTAAGACTAACAGACTACTGGATTAAAATGACAATTAATTGCTTCCTCTGGTTAATACCCCAAAAGCAAGCCTTTACAACAGTTTTTGACATACTGAAGACACTCAATAAAAAAATATTTGTTATATAAAAGGATAGAGCAATTGAATTATTAACTATATTTGTACTTAGGTAATAATGACAAATGCTAACAGATTGCTGACAACTGATAAATGTGCATTTTGCTGGAAGAGCATCATTTTGAGCTTTTGTTGGAAATGAATCACCCAAATTAGAAAGGTATGCTGTTACGAACCAACCATAAATAATATACTCTTCTGGTGGTCTCTGGTGTCCCTTTAGCAATAAGTAGCTAACTCCTTGTTCAATAATTCTTAATTGAAATTCATAAAAAAGTAATATTTTTATTTTTATCATACTAATTAGAAGGCCATTTAATAGAGTTACACTGGTTTTCAAAAAGCCTCTAAGGCAGGTGAATAGCTTTAGGCTGGTTTGCACAGTTTCCACTAAGCTGACATTTCTGAATCTTGATACCAAGGTCCTTAAACATTTTATCTGAATGAATGTACTGTCTGAAATTAACCCCAGATATTCTGCCTCTCAACCTTGGATTTTTTTTTTAAAGATTTTATTTATTTATTCATGAGAGACACGGAAAGAGGCAGAGACAGAGGCAGAGGGAAGCAGGCTTCCTGCAGGGACCCCGAAGTGGGACTTGATCCCAGGACTCCAGGATCATGCCAGCTCTAACAGTGACCAAAATATAAACTTATTTTTTCAAGACTCTTCTGTTAGATTAGCAAAAATGATAGTTTCTACCACCAATAGTAACAAATTCGCATATCAATCTATCCAAACAACGTTCCATTACATATATTAAGGTTTTTATAATATGTGGTCCCAGTAAAAACACATATGAATTTATAACAAAGTAGACTTTTGTGTATATTAACAGTTCAGCTGATCTAAGTAAGTTGTTCTGGATGAGTTAAGACTAACAGACTACTGGATTAAAATGACAATTAATTGCTTCCTCTGGTTAATACCCCAAAAGCAAGCCTTTACAACAGTTTTTGACATACTGAAGACACTCAATAAAAAAATATTTGTTATATAAAAGGATAGAGCAATTGAATTATTAACTATATTTGTACTTAGGTAATAATGACAAATGCTAACAGATTGCTGACAACTGATAAATGTGCATTTTGCTGGAAGAGCATCATTTTGAGCTTTTGTTGGAAATGAATCACCCAAATTAGAAAGGTATGCTGTTACGAACCAACCATAAATAATATACTCTTCTGGTGGTCTCTGGTGTCCCTTTAGCAATAAGTAGCTAACTCCTTGTTCAATAATTCTTAATTGAAATTCATAAAAAAGTAATATTTTTATTTTTATCATACTAATTAGAAGGCCATTTAATAGAGTTACACTGGTTTTCAAAAAGCCTCTAAGGCAGGTGAATAGCTTTAGGCTGGTTTGCACAGTTTCCACTAAGCTGACATTTCTGAATCTTGATACCAAGGTCCTTAAACATTTTATCTGAATGAATGTACTGTCTGAAATTAACCCCAGATATTCTGCCTCTCAACCTTGGATTTTTTTTTTAAAGATTTTATTTATTTATTCATGAGAGACACGGAAAGAGGCAGAGACAGAGGCAGAGGGAAGCAGGCTTCCTGCAGGGACCCCGAAGTGGGACTTGATCCCAGGACTCCAGGATCATGCCCTAGGCTGAAAGCAAGCTCTCAACAGCTGAGCCACCCAGGCATCCCACAACTTTGGGTTTTTTAAAAAGATCTTTTTCTTTCTGTTGTTACCAAATTACAGAGGTTTTTTTTTTTTTTTTAAGAACAAAATAGAAAAAAATACATTTTATCATGTAAAAGAGCCATCTTTTCCTTTCAGAAGTTTATTACAGTTATAAATATACTATTTATATATTATTATAGTATACTAATATATACTCTTCTTCCAAGACTCTTAGGTTAAGATTAGCTGAAATGATCGAAGAATTCTACCAATAGTAACAATTCGCATATCAATCTATCCAACAGCATTCCATTACATATATTAAGCTCTTTATAATATGTGGTCCCAGTAAAAAATACAAAATAATTTATAACAAAGTAGACTTTGTGTATATTTAAAAGTTCAGGTTAGTCTAAGTAAGTTGTTTTGGATGAGTTTTGTTTTTATTAAAACTAACATACTACTGGATTAAAATGACAAATTAATTGCTTCCTTTGGTTAATACCCCAAAAGCGAGCCATTCTTAGCTCCTGTATAACAAATGGCCTTTGTTAATTAGGTCTCAGTTTGTATGCTGGCCACATTTGGCAAAGTCCAGTCCTCACCAAAAATAGTAACAACCTGTTCTGGATGGCAATCAAGCAGCAAATCTATTTTTGGCTTTAATGTTTGAAACTCCAAATGTTAAATGCCATGGAACCGAACCTTATATGGCATAAGTAAACTCATCTGAAACTAAAGGACAGAATACAAGTATTTGGGATACTCCAAAATACCTGTTTCTTTATTCCAAAAGAAATAATCTTTCAGGCTTAGCAGATGAATTTAATCCTGACACATGTAAAACCAAAAGAATCTCAGAACTAAAATAACAGAGCAATATAATCTTAGTTGTAGTCTCTTACAACACTCTACATTTCCATTTTCTTAGTGTTTCTGGTTTTTATTATTAATATCTTGGTTATCTTACCTGTCTCTGAGTGTGCTGGGGCCTAGATAAGGATACAAATTTTCCTTAAGCTTTCCTTTGATGAGATGGTCCAGAGTCTCATGTAGGAAAGGTTGATGCTGAGTATACACATTTTCTACTCCCTAAGGGGAAGATGATTCTTATATCATTTTTGGGAAATTTGCAATATAACAGTTAATGATACTCATCAGAAAAGGACAAGCACTCAACAGGGATTTCATGGGATAGATTCCAATAGGGATTTTATGGTTAAATAATTTTTTTAAAAGATTTTTTATTTATTTATTTATTCATAGAGACAGAGACAGAGAGAGAGAGGCAGAGGCACAGGCAGAGGGAGAAGCAGGCACCACACAGAGAGCCTGACATGGGACTCGATCCGGGGTCTCCAGGATCACGCCCTGGGCTGCAGGCAGCGCTAAACTGCTGTGCCACCGGGGCTGCCCTGGTTAAATAATTTAAAAATTTCTTTTCATCAAGAGAAATGTTCCAATCTCATAAAAATGCTTTGTAATTTAAGCCTAGCTATTATAAAAGAATTTCAAAAATGGAATTGCTTAAATCCTTTATCATCTCTTTTTGTGAAAATGTGATATGATACGCAGAGCAAATAAAAGGAAAAGACCATGTAGAATAGGAGTCTAGAAACACTCAGGAAAATGGAAATACTTCAGGAAACATAAGAAAGGCTTGCAGATTAAAATTATTATTATTATTTTTTTTCACTATTTTAAGAAAATATTTTTATTATTTTTTATTTTTTTATTTTTATTTTTTAAGATTTTATTTATTTATTCATGAGAGACACACAGAGAGGCAGAGACCCAGGCAGAGGGAGAAGCAGGATCCATGCAGGGAGCCCGACATGGGACTTGACCCTGGGTCTCCAGGATCACGCCCTGGGCCCATGGCAGGAGCTCAACTGCTGAGCCACCCAGGGATCCCAAGAAAATATTTTTAAACGATTTAGAGTGGTTTGCTTCATCTTTAATTTCCTTCAAAGAAAAACTACCAAACAAATCTTAAAAATGATAAACAAGTGGAGTAATACAGTTATGACTAACAGAATTGTCCGTCATTTTACTCTTGGGTATTTCCTGGAAATATTTCATTATTCCCTGTTCAGCTGCTTGGTCCAATGCTGATGCTGCTCCAATATAGAAAGCATTTGAAGAAAAAGCTATCAGGAGGATGTCTGCTTTAATTTCATTTAATTGACATAGTACTAAATCAGCAACAATCTTAAAGTTACTTTGAAGATCATTTTTATTCACTGTTTCTCATTTAAGAAAGCAGAAGGGACATGCCATACCTTCAATCCTTTGAGGAACTGTTTGGTAATAGCCACAGCATCTTTGGGGCTGAAGAGGTCACTTCCTCTGACCCGTTTACCACCATATTCAACTACTGCAGACACGAGCTAAAAGGAAAAAAGAGAAACCACCTTTTACTGCTTAGGGATCAGGAAATTAATTTCATAAGAAAATACCCTTATTAAGGAAATTAAGACATGAGAGGACAGAATTATACATTTCTGTAAGTAAAAACAGCAGGACTTCTCATTTGTCAGAACTAAGAATATAATAATAAAGTTGCTACCTGTTTGGTGGGATTAATATATAAATTTGATTACCTTTCGATACTTCTCAGAAACACCTTTGTTCCTGAGGTCCATCATTAGTCCTGGTAGGCTATTGCTGCTGTGTCGCTCATAATGTAGAGCATAAAGCATCACCAGGCGGGCAGCATCAAACTCTGTCACTTTGGGGTTCTGCAGGAGCCTCTTTACATTCTGAAAAAAGAAAGAGCTGATATTTCTCTCCCCTTCACCTGCGTGATATATAATATCTTAGGTCTAATAATTATTGAATGGCAGTGATATATCTGAGTTCATGAATAAGATTACAACTATGGCAATGTACGGGTCCTAGGTTTAGCAATTGTTTCAGCTACAGAAAATTAAATGCCTTTGCCTAAGACAAGAATTAAATAAGGAAAAAAATTCCCACTGCAATTGCTTTAGGACAAAAATGAATTTAACTCCTTTCTTTCCTTTGATGAGATGGTCTATGGTCTCATGTGGAAAAGATTGCAATTTCCTTGCTAAAACAAGGAACACAGATTATTTCCACTATTTCAATCAATACAGCACACAACAGAACTGATCTGTTGACTTGTAAAACTATTGCTTAGTGTTAGTGACTGCCAGAGATATGGAGACAAGTTGGTAGAATTTTATGTAGGAAGACTAGGCTTAATCTCCAAGAAGCATCAGATGTAACAATATGTCTCAACATGGCTTCCAGAGATATGAGTATGTAAAGCATGTAATCTCTAAATTGAATACTTAATGATCTTAAGAGGACAGGTACTGACAGCAAAGGCTGCTACACAAAATCATTTAGGTTCTGTCAATCCTCACATTAAGGGACTTCCCTAGAGTATGTATTTATATTTATTATGCAGCAGAACAAATTAATTCAAGCCGAGAGATACTTTGTGATCCTCCTCTAAACATAAAGCACCATGCCAGGCACTGGAGGTGAATTAGACACAGTTTATGTCCTCAGTGAGTTCACAGACAAGGAGGTGAGGAGAATGAAACAATTACAGCCTATTCTGCTACAAAGCACATTTCTTGAATGCATTTTAACTCCAGGAGATCATTGAATATGGGAATGGTGTCAGTTTAACATGCAAACTATATTGATTTATATGTAGTTTTTCCAGCACGTTAGTATTAAGAAGGAAATAGGGATAAGCTTCCTCTTGAAAGAGGAAGCTTTAAGACTATGTTAGGAAAAAAGGATGTAAATCCTATACCAGTGTTTTCTGCAAGAA
Source organism: Vulpes lagopus (assembly GCF_018345385.1). Taxonomy (NCBI): domain Eukaryota; kingdom Metazoa; phylum Chordata; class Mammalia; order Carnivora; family Canidae; genus Vulpes; species Vulpes lagopus. The sequence goes on from NC_054828.1 coordinate 74,768,849, forward strand.
GTAGCTGGTTTTGGGTTGTCTGGGTAGCTCAGTGATTGAGCATCTGCCTTTGGCTCAGGTGATGATCCCGGGATCCTGGGATTGAGTCCCACGTCAGGCCACCGACAGGAGCCTGCTTCTCCCTCTGCCTATGTCTTTGTCTCTCTCTGTATCTCTCATGAATAAATAAACAAATCTTAAAAAAAAAATTAGTAGCTGGTTTTATACCTTTAAGGACTGCTGTATTTTCCACAGTATTAAGCTATCTGGGTAAAGGGCAAGTACAAACGAAAAGGATGCAAAGATATTTCTCTGAGTTAAAAAGCAAAAAAAATGACAGCCAAAAAACGGACGGATATCCCCATATTATATTTTTAATTTTGGTGAAACTAGTTTGTATGAGAAGCAAAAGTTTCTGTGACCCTACATCCTGAAGAATAACCAGGAACAAGGAAGGCTACAATGGATGAACTGAGTATATTTCTGGGTGCAAATGCCTATGGAGATTTAACTGTGCTAATATTTTTATTAGGCTTATCATTATTTTTATGAGGGCACTGAGTATAAAGTTATACAGATTTTTTTTTAGCTAGGTAGATTTTAAGTGACCTGCTTATAACCCTATTTTCCCATAACACTTTTTTATTTTTCGTACATGATTTTGCAGAATAGGAGATTTTTCAGAAAAACATATGTGGTATTATAACAGAAACATGTTTGCAAAAAACAAAACAAGAAACAAAAACTGAGAAACAGTGCAATGCGGGAAAGGGGAGAGAGGGAAGAAAAGTACACTTGGTTGCTGAGGAATCCAGAAGGATTTCATAAAGATGGTGACATTTGCAAAAGGCCCTAAAGAATCAGTAAGTGTTGGAATTAGCCTGGGAGACTCTCTTAACAGGAACATGGCAGGGATCCCTGGGTGGTTCAGCGGTTTAGTGCCTGCCTTCAGCCCAGGGTGTGATCCTGGAGTCCCAGGATCGAGGCCCACATCGGGCTCCCTGCATGGAGCCTGCTTCTCTCTCTGCCTGTGTCTCTGCCTCTCTCTCTCTGTCTCTCATGAATAAATAAATAAATAAATCTTAAAAACAAAACAAAAAAACCCAGGAACATGGCAATCAGAGAAAGAAATGGGTTCAATTGAAAGACTGACAAGAGCCTTGGAAGGCACTGGATTCTGGGGACATAATAACATCCAAATGAAGCTTTCCAACTTACAAGATGCTTTCCTGTACCTTATCTTTTCATGCTTCACAACAACCAGGTCTAATGTTTAAGAACTCTTCTGTTCACACCAAAGAGCACTATGATGACATGGGGAAGCTCCCAGGTGGCTCTCAAGTAGGAAGGTCTCTGGGGAAGATTCCTATTGTTGCTCTTCTAAGTGAATATTTCACTAGCATCATCTTTAAGGAATCAAAAGGGAAGAAATTTCTCTTCTATAGATTTAAGCCTTGTAGTCATAAGAATTTCCTTACTTTTTTTTCTTTTGTGGTACCCTTTCCAGAGCAATCACAGAATACAGACTATTTAGAATATCTGTTCAAATTCGCCACTAGTTTCTAGGACAATATGAAGAAATTTCAGAGTAAAAATTATTACCAAGTAAGAACACCCTATTTCCTGTCTCTCAATCAACTTAGCCTAAGTTTAAAACATCCATCTGGGATCTCTTTTTATGGGCACGATGTTTCAATTTCTGCCCTTGGGGTCACTCTTTTACCTTAAATCTACTCAATTTCTATATTTTTTAGCAAATCTGAGATTCTCAATTAACTATAAAAACCACAGAACTGGGGATCCCTGGGTGGCGCAGCGGTTTGGCGCCTGCCTTTGACCCAGGGCGCGATCCTGGAGACCCGGGATCGAATCCCACGTCAGGCTCCCGGTGCATGGAGCCTGTTTCTCCCTCTGTCTGTGTCTCTGCCTCTCTCTCTCTCTCTCTCTCTCTCTGTGACTATCATAAATAAATAAAAATTAAAAAAAAATTTAAAAAACCACAGAACTGGTATAGGTGGGCAGCCCTGGTGGCGCAGTGGTTTAGTGCCGCTTGCAGCCTAGGGCGTGATCCTGGAGACCCTGGATCGAGTCCCGTGTCGGGCTCTCTGCATGATGCCTGCTTCTTCCTCTGCCTGTGTCTCTGCCTCTCTCTCTCTGTCTCTATGAATAAATAAATAAAACCTTAAAAAAAAAAAAAAAAAAGAACTGGTATAGGGACAAAGACTGCTGCAATAAGCCTGTACCCTCCTCCTTTGTAGGTTACTTTTACTTGCATCTTGACTCTTGGCTCTTTCCCATTAAAGAATCCACTTCTCTTCCTTGAGATTTGGTGCTTGTTATTTAGAGTCCCTGGTCTGACTCTTAGCTCTCCCTTGAGGACGTGGCCCAGATGTGAACCAAGATTACTTTGAGTAGATTATTTCGCTTACTTTTGAGCCCTTAGAACCCAACCCATGACTCAGGTCAGTGTTCCAGTGAGGCTTATCTATTTCTTCATGGAAGGAAACACGTAGGTAACAAGGTAAGTTCTTTCTTCTCTTTCACTTTATGTAAGTTCTTGAAGAAGAAGGGCATTTTTGTCTGCCTAGATCCCATATTATCCTCTGACTTGATTTTGAACATTTCACTCATGGCTACTTGACTCATCAACTTGATTGATAGTGGCATACATTACATTGAAATTCCAGGGTACTAACGAGGGAAGAGGAGAAAACAATCTGAGGGACTTCTAATTACACAGCAGGTATCTGCTACGTGGCGGTACTTATGTGTTGGAAATATGAGTGAATTACATAATGAACTTCAGACTTCTATTTTCTTAATAAATTTTCCATAAACCTTGAGACTTTCAAAAGAGAAAAGTATACTTCACATAATAACAATGGCTGAGTAGAGTGAAAGAAAACTCTTGTCCTCTTAAGAAGATAGGATTCAAACACAGAATTCAATGAATTCTAACATTCATATAGGCCTAATCAAAGAACAGGAAAAGGAAAGCAAACACAAGGTCTCTGAAGGTCAAGTTTTAAAAAGAAGCTAATGGTCCCTCAAAAAACATCAGTTAAAAAATAGTTTTTTTCTGATATTTAAGATCTTTTCATTGTTTGGGGCTACTTTTCTATTTTCTTCTACCAAAACTATGATGAAGCAGCACAACAAGAACACATTTTTATAAAGACATAGTTACACCACTGTATAAATTACAGATGAAGTCAGCAACCAAAAATAGTTTTTATTTTTTGTTTTAATTTAACCTGAAGAACAAGAACTCTACCTTGGTATGTACTATCACATTAATGTAGTAAAATCATCAATGAATAGCATGATAATAAGCCAGCAGATTAGAACAGCAGGATGAAATTGGCAGAAGCCTTCAACATGCTGATATGATAAAAAAAAATGAGTCTAATCTAACAGTTTGAAATAAAAGTGTTGTGGAATGATTAAGAGGTTAGCTAGGAAAAATGACAGAAAGTAGGTAGGACCAAATTCCATTGACTGGTAAATATATCTGTCATATTCTTTTCCTTAATGACTAGTCAAAAGAAGAAAATTAAAATACTTAGCTTTGCTGTAGGTCTTCTGCTGGTCAACACTGTCTGAAACACTGGCTAAATGTTGGGTTAGAGAGAAAATGATCATTTTTATTCTTAATTGGTGAAAGTAAAATTGTCACCTCGATGTGTCCCAAGCAATTTTCCTATAATTTTAATGAGAAGCAGAAAACCCTTCTCAAATCAGGGAGAAAGAGATCCGAGGTGATGAGTAGATGAGAAAACAATGTCCTGGTTGCCATAAAGAAAATAGAATATATTAACAAATAATAGTACAGATAGATAATGGTGACAGTTCTACTTATTGAATGTTGTTAAGTACCAGGTACCATATTAATTGCTTTACATGTACTAGCTCACTGGACCCTCACAAAAATCTTTAAGTACTATGATTTTTCTCCATTTTACAGACAAAAAGACTAAGACTTAGAGTGGTTATAATTTTCAAAGCCAAGCCATCAAATTCCCAAACTCTCAGCCACTACTCTATACTGCTTAAAACAGAACTCTTTCTCTTCATTTTCCTAACAAGTATTTATTGAGTCTTTACTATATACCATTAATAGGACGATTTGAGGTCTTTTACCCAAGGTCAGGAAAGAAGTATATAAAAATAGAGGAATTCTTCTTTCCAAACAAAAAGCTATAATATGACACATGGGGGAAAAAACTGCTTACTTTCTGAAGATATTTCTCTTCATGGCATTAAAAAAAAAAAAAATTCCTCACTAATCAAATGAGTCTTTTCCAAGGCTATGGATAGGTTTTAATGATAGTACATTGCAGTTTGGTTCTTATGAAAATTCTTCTAAATCAGATTTTTATTAGTCTGTAGGGTAACTGGTTAGAAGTGGCAGCAATTTATAGGTTAATTTTTAGCAATAGAATTTTTTTCCCTTCACCATGATACAGTTACTATTCAATAAAGCAAATCCCATCCCTACTAAAAAACCTCAATTCATTGCTTTATGACATATTATCATCTAAGGTCAGGCCAAGGAATGCTATAACCAATCTAGGGGTCAGGCCCCTGGCACATACTCACTACCAGACAAAAGCTCCATTTATAGACTATTTAAATCATATTGCCAAAGAAATCCTTTATGGTGGGGGAGTCCAAGTCAATTGCTCACTGTAAAACCCTAATTAACATGGGCAAGAAAACCTTCAAAGGATAACTTTTAAAAATACTATGAATGGATCACAAATGGAATTCATATTTTAAAGTATCTATTTTTTTCTTTTAAAGTGAATAAGAAATAAGGTTTCTTTTTTTTTTTTTCTTTTTTATTCATAGAGACACACACACAGAGAGAGGCAGAGACACAGGCAGAGAGAGAAGCAGGCACCATGCATAGCCTGACGTGGGACTCGATCAGGGTCTCCAGGATTACGCCCTGGGCTGCAGGCGGCGCTAAACCGCTGTGCCACCAGGGCTGCCCAGAAATAAGGTTTCAGGCAAGGAATTATAGCAACCTTGTCTGCTTTCCATACATAGAGAGATACAAATAAAGATACTGGAACTGGCTAGTGGTTAAGTTTGGTTCTATTGTTTCAAAGGGAAAAATAAAATGATAAACAGAAGGAAATTTACATTTAATTACAGAATAAAATTTTGTTTTTATTTAACAAGAGAAGAAAATCAATTTTCTTGGGAAAGATAAAAAGTTTTCACAAGAATACTTCTATGGGCCCAGAAAACAACTGCAAACTGTGATGAATAGTACTGTTTCAAGTAGGTTGGTCACTAAATAGATTGTGATACATCTTTACAAAGGAATGCTATTTAGTGACTGAAAAGAGTGAGTGTTTAGGTTCTGATCTGGAACAGTCTCTGAGATAAATGGTTAAGTAACAAGGCAAAATGCAGAACTATGTGTATAGTATGGTATTGCCTGAATTAAAAAAAAAAAAGAATGAGGGGGGAGGGAGTGAAAGGGAGAGATACACATATCACACAGACTTGTGCAGATACAGGATAACTAAGGATGCATGTGAGACTAGTAACAGACTCATTTTTTACTACATATCTCTTTCACCAAGTACTTATATTACCTATTTAAGAATTAGAATTCAAGGGTGCCTGGGTGGTTCAGTCGTCTAAGTGTCTGCCTTTGGTTCAGGTCATCATCCTAGGACATCAAGTCCTGCATCGGGCTCTCTGCTCAGCTGGGAGTCTGCTTCTCCCTCTCCCTCTGCCCTTCCCGACTGCTCATGCTCCCTTCCTCTCTCTCTCTCTCTCCCATAAATAAATAAAAAATGTTTTAAAAAACGAATAAGAGGAACGCCTGGGTGGCTCAGTGGTTGAGTGCCTGCCTTCGGCTCAAGGCGTGATCCCAGGGTCCTGGGATCGAGTCCCACATCGGGCTCCCTGCTCAGTGGGGAACCTGCTGCTCCCTCTGCCTGTGTCTCTGCCCCTCTCTCTGTGTCTCTCATGAATAAATAAATAAATCTTAAAAAAAAAAAAAAAAGAATTAGAATTCAATACAATTGAAAAAATAATAAAATCAGCCTAAAAGTTCTTTGAAAGGATTAAAGAATATAGGGATAAAATTCAGTGATGACTGAAGCCCTTTTCATAAATATAAAGCAAACAGCATCTTAAGAAACATTCAAAAGTAGCAACTCTAAATCCCAGTAAGGACCTTGCTATAACTAGAGCAATCACAGGTAGGTGGATTTCCTTGTTTTAGTTGTACCATATATTTAAAGCATTATGCTTAGAAGAAGGGAACCAATATTTACCGAGCACCTATCATATAAAAAACATTTTACATATCTCACTAAATCCTAGTAACAATCTAAAGTTTGAAATCTTTATCTGTGAGGCTTGGGCAAAATAAGTAATTCTTTCCCCCCAAAATTCTGATATGTAGAGACAGAATAAAGGTCAGGACAGTCTGGCTCCAAAGCCTGTATTGTTTCCATTATACCATTTTGGCTTTATTTTGTAAAGTCAAGTTGAATTGCAGGAGGGAAAGAAAGAGATTGGGTTGTAGAATATAGGGTCCTAGTATAAGGACATGTACTTCTTATGGTGAGTGCCTGAGAAATGTAGACCTCTCAAAGGACTCTCATTCCCAAGTGACTTCTTGCCAGTGATACCACATTGCCATTTCTCAGGAAGCTTGGAATTATCAGATTTGTTCTGTCTTGTTATCTTTATATCCAATCTGTCGCTAAATTGTTTTTTTCCCTTTGAACTCTCAGATTTGCTTTTACTGAGCATTTTTAGTACTATCACTGTGAGTCTACTGGCCTGACTTCAGTTTTTTCACCTCTAAAGCATCCTTACTAGATTAAATTGCCTAAAATACTGCTTTAATTATATGGATTTTCTGTATATGGCCCTACAATGGATCTCTTTGCTTATCTCAGCAAGTGCAAATTCCTCTCCCAAGTTTCTTCATAAACTGGTTCCTGTTTACAAATTCAATTTTATCTCCTATTTCTCTTCCACACCCACTCTCCAACAGGTCGCACTGTTTATTATTTTCTGCATATTTCTACCTCTTTGCTTTTGCTGTTATCCCTGACTGAAATCCTCCTCCAGATTCTATTCATTCTTGGTGGTCCATCTTAATATCGCCTTCTCTAAGGAACTGTCCTTAATAGCCTCAAATCTTATTTTGAGGTTATTTTGACTTAATTAAATATTACCTTGAAATACCACCTATGTATTTCTTGTGCTTTAGTTTTATCGCTTTGACAATGCTGTACATTTCTTGAGGCCAAGGTCTGATTATGTCTCTTCTCTTCTAAAATGCTCTGGTTGCTCTCAACATTTTAAGATTAAAGCCCAATCTCCTTTTGACGGTCATAATCAGGCCCCAGGCTGTCTTTCTGGCTTATCTTAGACCATTCATCTTGTACCCTGCACTAGCTACACTAAATTATTCTCTGTTCCTTTCATTCTCTGCCCCCGCCCCCCCCATCTCCCATCTCTGTGTCTGCATTCTCTCTGCCAAGAATTTCTCCTCTCCTCCCTGGTTGGTGCACTCTACTCTGTTTAGTGCATTCCTCCCTGTTTGTCCAGACCTAAGTCTTATGTCTTCTTCTTTAAGAAGCTTCATCCTTAGGGGAAATAGCTGTCCTTCCTCTGTATTCCATATCCCTTTGTAAATATATCTAGTATATTAGCACTTGTAGCATGATAATTCCTGGTTTAAATTTCTTTCTTCCTTACTATAGTGTGAGCTCTTTGAGGAAAAGGAAAAGAGGTCTTCTTCTTTGTACCTCTGGATCCTTATAGCACAATGTACACGTGGCAAGCATTTACATGTTCATGGAATAAACAGCAGGTGTTCAATAATAAAAAACTTAAGATAATGCATTTTAATATATATTGTATCTTTAAAATCATCCTTACAACATGAGATAAATGTCACTATATCTATTTTACAGATAAGGAAACTGGCTCAGAAATTAAGCCAACAGCTCCAGGTCACTAAGCCAGTAAGTAACAAATGGTTAAATCCAGATCTTCTGATTTTAGTTTAGTATTCTTTCTAGCAGACTAGGATGCCCTCCTCAATAGTCAACTGCCTGAACCTTTTGCTACTGCACATTATTCTTCTCCTGTGGTTCTTATATCTATCTTAAATAAAATTAATCTGTGTTCTTGTCTCAACTCCTTGTTAGATTATAAATTCCATGTTGGTGAAGAAGAATTACTTGCCTTTGTATCTCTTGCTCTGCCTGGTACAGTGCCTTACACATAGTAGGTGCTCATCAAATTGGACTGAATAGATACCTGGAGAGCACTAGAATGGTCATTTTGACAGGCCAGTTCTTGCTCAACTTCTGAAACCTCCAGCAGATTCCGCTCACTGACCAACCGAGACAGCTCTCCAACCACTGTCACATGCTTTGATACAGTCCCAGACATCTTCTTAAACTGTGGATAATTCTCAACAAAGGCCTGCCATGGGAAAAACACCAATTGGGGGTTCTGTTATTTCTTGACTGAGGACAGACATGTATGAAGGGAAAAAGCAAGCAAGAATTGTTCTGTCCAGACAAAGGCATCTACAACTTTAAATCCCATGGCATTTTGCTTATGTTTAAAAGGAGAAGAACTGGTATATGTCAGTAGACTGACTCTTTACTCCAAATGTGACTGAAGAATGGAAAGAAGCACATGGCTTGTTATGAAGTTTTCACTATATTGTTTCCTAAAGAGAAATAGTATAGAAAATTATCTCAAACCAAACAAAATGAATCAAGGCAGAAATCAGACTGAGAATATTCCAGAAATGTTGCTTACATGAAGAGTTCCAAAGTCTTGCATGTTAGTCATCCATGAACATGTTCAATTTACCTTCATGTCTGCTATTGATTCTAGTTTTTGCTGTTCTTTTGGTTTCTTCTTCTGAAAGTCTTCCATGAGATTCTTTATATTGCTACCAATCTCAGCAAAGTTCAGGTACATATTCTGTGAAAAAGGAAGGTGGAAACACAATTCTATCAATGAGTCTGACTTTCAGACCATTTAAAAGAAGTGAAATAGAATTCTGAAGGCAGAATTGAAGGGCAAGAAAATTCCATTATAATGACCAAATCTGGACATTGGCCAGGACTCTGGTGATGAATACCATTACTATTCTCATAAATGGTTACAGAAGGGAAGGAAGTAAATACATTGGGTTCTAATTCTAAAAGTACAAAGCTAAAAATGTGATTTTGATGAAAAAACCCCAAAACTGTTAAAGTGTCAGAATCCAAGTCTTCCGCCCTCTCTTGAGATGCAGTTTATCTACAGGATGCCTCTATTACCCTTCCACATGAAATCCCATACCTGTTCTCATTCAAACAAGACAATACTGGCCTTCTTACATTAAAAAAAAAAACAAAACAAAAAACTGAAAATAATTAAAAAAAAACTTTAATCACTTACGTTAGCATAGAATTCATCATTTTCAGCAGACAGGACCACTTCTCTTAAGTCTTTACTGATCCCTGGCACTCTGGAAAGATCAATCCGATTGTTGTTTATGCCCAGTAGTTCATGAACCATGGCCTGGTATGTCCACTAAATGAAGAATTATGACAAAAAAATTGGTAACTGACAAAGCATGGAAATAGTAAATCTTCAGGAAAACAAAAACTGATAATATTCTTAGCAACTAGTCTTCTTTACATAGAGGTTCTTTATTTAATTCAAGTTTTATTAATATTTTGTGTTCTACTAAGCACTGATTCATGGTAATTGGTTAAACTAAAAGTCAAAATACTTTTAGATTTTACACTTTCAGAAGAAGAGCAGCAAGATTAATATTCCTGATAGAAAGAAAACAAATTAGATCTATCATTAGCTCCAGTTTTTGCCTGTGAATTAAGAGTATATTTTTGGCTTCACAGATAGGGCTATATTGGTACTGCAGTTACAAGCTGTACCATTTCCTGTACACTTCTGTGGTTTTCTGCAGCATGAGAAGTGTGTTCTTGCAGATCTGAGTGGTGCTATATTTATCCTGGGAACACTAATACTATCAGAAACAACCTTGTGAGTTGATCAACACACACATATTCAGAAGCTTTGCCTCTGAATCTGTTTTATTTCATATATTTACTTAATAGAATTATGAAAAAAAGGATTGGTTCCCATTCTTATAAAATATGAACTTATTTGGTGAAAATGGAATAGAGAAACCCCAAATTCTGCCTTCTCACTACTTATTGGAGAATGGGTTACTTTAGTTATAGGTCCATTAGACAAAACTAAGTATTTTCCAGCAAATTACCTTCTAAATCTAGAATGTAAATGATAGAAATATTTTATATATTTTTACTTCATCTTAAGTAATCTAGATTTACTAAGAAAGAACTTAAGGTTACAAAAGAAGGTGCTTCATTTCTTAAAATACTTGCCAAATGAATCCTTAAAGCAAGTTTCAGGGGTGCCTGGGTGGGTAGCTCATTCAGTTAAGTGTTCAACTCTTGGTTTTGGCTCAGGTCATGATTTCATGGGTTGTGAGATTAAGCCCCAAATTGGGCTGTGCGCAGCGAGGAGTCTGCTTGAGATTCTGTCTCTGCCCCTCCCTCTGCTTGCATGTGCACATACCCTCTCTCTCAAATAAAATCTTAAACAAAGCAAGTTTCATGGGGGCACATAAAATAAGTACAACAAAATAGTTATGCTCCCATAGACAGGATCCTGTGCATGCTTCTAGCATTAGCACTTACTCTATAATTAAAATGATCAGTTTACTTCTCTCCCCATTGGATCATGAGCTCTTTGTGAGCAGACATTGCATCTTTTAACCTTTACCTCTAATACTTTAAAGTAGGCTCAACACTCAGTATGTGGCCCAACACAGGACTTGAACTCACAACCCTGAAATCACGACCTGAGCTGAGATCATAAGTCAGATGCTGAACTGACTGAGCCACTCAGGCACCACATTACTTCCAATACTTAATATAATACCTGGCACATAATAGGTCTTCAGTGAAATCAGTTGAATGAATGGTTGTTTTTCTTTGGGAAACAGAACTACAAGCAATCATTTTCCTTTTTTATATTATCAAAACTTCTTAAGTAAACATGTATTAATTTGTATTTTAGGAATAGAAGGCTATCCTATCATAGAAAAGTTGCACTCCACTGCTACAGATTTCTCCTATCATTAACATGATTTTAAACTAGGAAGAGACTGAAATATAGGCTATGCCTTTCCCCATGAATTCAAAGTCACTATTAATAAAGCCTCTACTTTGTATAAGGTACTATTTTTATACTTGCAGAAGAACACATGTAAGACACAGTCTACCTTGAAGGAATGTGTGAAAATAATCAAAGGTCCAACATGGCAAGTGCTGCACAAGACATAAGAGAGACACAAAGTTCTGGAGTAATTTTATGCAAAAAAAAAAAAAAAAGAAGAACTGACCAAAACAATGAAAGGTTTCAAGGAGATGTTTTGAGTGGTTTTAAAGGAGAATGTTGATAGGTGAAGAGAGAAGGTATTCCAAACAATCCAGCATTTAGACAGAGGTTGCAACATGAAAAAAATGATGGCTGGAAACCATGCGGCATATCTGCACAGTAGTGAGCTGTAGGTTAAGGTTGGGCCATGCTGTGAGGGCTCTTGGATGCCAAGTTCAGGGATCTGTATTTAAGCCAGTAGGAAAATGGGAACCAAATGAAGATTTTTTTTTTTAAAGATTTATTTATTTATTTATTTATTCATGACAGAGAGAGAGAGAGAGAGAGAGAGGCAGAGACACAGGCAGAGGGAGAAGGGGAGAAGCAGGCTCCATGCAGGGAGCCCAACGTGGGACTCAGTCCGGGGTCTCCAGGATCACACCCTGGGCTGAAGGTGGCACTAAACAGCTGAGCCACCGGGGCTGCCCCAAATGAAGATTTTTAAGCCAAAAGTAGTAAGATCAGGACTGTGCTTCAGGAAAAGTGATTTGACAACACTGTGCGTATGAAATATATTAGAATAGAAAGAAATTAAAAGTGGGGAATCAAGGCCTGTTTCAGCCATCTTGGAGCTGTGGAGGCCTGCTGGGAACAGGACTGCTAAAATGATAAATATGCCTGGAAGGCTGTGGTTCAAGGCCATCTTTCCTGGCTATAAGCAGGATCTCCAGAACCAGAGGGAGCACACAGCTTTTAAAATTGAAGGTGTTTATGCTCAAGATGAAACTAAGTTCTCTCTAGGCAAGAGATGTGCTTATGTGTACAAAGCAAGTAACACAGTGACTCCTGGTGGCAACCTGAACAAAACAAAAACAAAACAAACCAGAGTAATCTGGAGAAGGTAACTCATATAAATAGTGGCATGGCTCATGTCAAATTCTGAAGCAATCTTCCTGCTAAGGCCACTGGACATAGAACCCCTGTGATGCTGTACACTCAAGGATTTAAATTTACTGAAAAGTAAACAAATAAAAGTGTAGATTTGTTCTCTTATAAAAAAATAAAATAAGGATGCTTGGGTGGCTGAGTCGTAAAGCGTCTGCCTTTGGCTCAGGTCGCAATCCTGGGGTTTTGGGATTGAGCCCCACATTGGGCTTCCTGATCAGCAGGGAGCCTTGCTTTTCCCTCTCCCTCGGCCTGTGGCTCCTCCTGCTCTCTCTCTGTCAAAGAAGTAAATAAGTAAAATTTTTAAAAATAAAAATAAAATAAAAAATAAAAACGAGGAATTGGTAGATGACTATTTCAGTATTCCTATGAGAGATTAGGGTCTACACAGAGGTAATGACAGTAAGAATGAAAAACTGCAGGCAGACATTAGAAAAGGAGAAGCTACAGAACCTAAAAGTTGCCTTGATAGGGGTGAAGGTGGTGGCAGAAAGGGACAGGAAAGATGAGGCAGAAGAAAGAGTCAAAGATGACTGTGGCTGGAAGAATAGTGATACCAAAACCTCAGGAAATACAAAGCAAAAAAAAACAAAAAACAAAAAACCTGAAAATAAGGAGGCAAATAAGTGGACCACACTGTTCATTTCCACATCTGCATTTTGATGAATACCACTTGAAATCATGCTTCTATTATGCTAATAAAGGGTTCTGCACCTGGTTTAGCAATGGGGTGATGGCATCATCACAACGATCTAAAATAAGCAGCAATGGAGGCACCTCAGTCCGCCGGAACTCAAACAGTTCATATTCTTTAGTTATTACTTGCTGTGGACGAGAGAGATAGATGGTTTGGTCAACCAGTTAGTTGCAGACAAAAATAATAAAATTAATACATAAAAAACACATTTAACAACAGTTCTTTGCACCTTCATAGGCCTTCAGAAAAGAATTCAAAAGCTTGACAAAGTTTGGTAGCATCCTGTTTAAGAAGTTAGGATCAAAATAAGTATTTAACTTACTTAGCTTGCAAATGTTTCCTGAGTTAAGCCTAAGCATTTTAGTTCTAATGTGTTGCTTTTGATTTTTTATTACAAAGATCTATCTCTTTGCCAGTAAACCCAACACATCACCTCCTTGGTTGTAGATAAAATATTGCTATAGTTTCTGAAATACGATAAGGAAATGAATGGTCTTAATGTTTTGGTACTGGGGATAGGGGAAGCCATACCTTAACACATTCTGCAAGTCTCTTTGCTGCCTCTGATGAAAGCTGATAACGAATCATGGGACATTTCTTCAGAGATAAAAGGAGAGCTGTCAGTCCTTGAGTTGTTCTGGATAGCTGGACTGGATCCCAATTTCTACCCTTTTTGTTAAAAATGTATATTCAGAGAAAATATTTGAATTTTTTTCTTACAAGTCCAATACTTGCTGAATTAATTCCCACCTGATAAATAAACTTATTTTTTTTATCCTTTCCTTCCATACCTGGCAGCAACCCAAAATATTGAGGGAAAACAAATGTGGATTCACAGCAATATAATCACCATAAAATTCCTGCAAACAAAGCACCAAGATCAGTCAGTTATTTAATAAATTCCAGCTGTATCATAACAGTAATATCTTCATATGCAACATAATACTATATGATATAATCAAATTTGAGGAAGTACAGGTGTCAAAGACATACAAAAATTGATTAATAACTGAGTAGCAATAGTTAATGTGGGGGAATAAAATAATTCTAAAACAGTAACAATAGTAATAAATCTTTTAAAAAACAAAAAGCAAAGTTGTAGAAGTATATATATTACATTTCTGGAGACCTCTGTGAACACTTAACAATTAGTAAAAATAAGACACTGCTATAGGGTATACATTGTTATACAAAGATGAGAAAGAATGTTGCTGTCTGGTGTATTTTTTTTTTTTTTTTTTTTTTTTGGTCCAGTGTATTCTCATGAGGGAGAATATGACTTAAAATAGGTCATTCCTTTTTTTATTCATTTATCATCTAGCACATCCTTCTGAAAATCCAAAACTTATTTATTTGCTGCCCTATTCTTCACTTAAGTGATAAATATATTCAAACATCTATATAAATGTATTCAAGAACACTAAAGCATTTAAGAAATAAAAGGTAACATGATACGTTCTGATGTGATGTACTATATAGCATGCAGGATATTTAGGAGTTACCAAGTTTTAACCTAATGACAAAAGTCTGCTTTATAAACACAAACAGAACTTTAACAAACCTCATTCATATTCTTTACTTCCTATTCTTTTCCAATCAGACATAGCCCTGTAGATGAACATTCTTATAATGTGGTTCATAAAACTAGCATAGAATACATCTGACTCTGTTCCCAACCCTGTGAAACCCTCCCTATCCGTTAAGTAGGATCCAGTACCAATCCAATCTCATTTCCACTGAATCCTTTAATTCTGTTCCCAATGTGATACTTCTTACAGAGTTTCTAAATATGAGTATAGTTTGGTGCAATGCACATTTATGTCTGACCAATTTATATCTGATCCCTTCTTCTGAGACAGCACCTTTCTAATTGTTAGACTCAAATCTTTAAAAAGGGCCAATATAAGAGATGTGCTAGAGGACCAATATGTTTACCTGAACCTCAGCCACAACTTCTTGTTCATCAGCTTCAGCTAATGACTTCACATCACTCTTGCTGATCACATTACTGAAATCTGAAACAGACATATGAGCTGTGGCTGACTCAAAGGAGATCACTTTTGTTGCAATTAGACATAAAAGAACCTAATGTATACATTGTGGTATATGTCAAAGTTGAACACCTTCAAAATAAAATGAGTAGCACAAATATATTTAAATCTGTAAGTTCAAAATAATACTTAAAAAAAAGACCACCGTGAAGGTAATGGAGGATGCCAGGGAACCACGTCATTATATTGAAAATAGCAAATAAAAGGAAAGAAGTAAGCTTTTATTCTTTTATTTATTTTATTTATTTTTTTTATTGGAGTTCAATTTGCCAACATATAGCATAACACCCAGTGCTCATCCCATCAAGTGCCCCCCTCAGTGCCCATCACCCAGTCACCCCAACCCCCTGCCCACCTCCCTTTCCACTACCTCTTGTTCGTTTCCCAGAGTTAGGCGTCTTAAATGTTTTGTCACCCTGACTGATATTTTCACTCATTTTCTCTCCTTTCCCTTTATTCCCTTTCACTAATTCTTAATTCCCCAAATGAATGAGACCATATAATGCTTTTATTCTTTTATATACAAAACTATACAACAGATAACCAAATAGTAGATGAGGGGAAATTTCTCTTTATGGAAATATTCCAGCTAAAAACCAAAGAAGGAATGAAAATGATGATTGAAACATCATCATTTTTATCAACCCCTAGTGCATCAATGGATGAACCTAGGCATTAAGCATCAACTGATGCTAATATCACAGTAAGAGACCATCAATGAAAGCACACAACACTGACAATGAAATATTCTTGCCAAAAAGAAATCAAATCTAAATCTAATTAAGCTTCTATATCCAAGTACCAATTTACAGAACTAGAGGCTAGAGGAATATTTTATTTATTTACTGATTAGATTTATTTATTTCAGAGAGAGAGAGAGAGCAAGAGAGCCTGCATGCACATGAGTAGGAAGGGCAGAGGGAGAGGGCGAGAGAATCTCAAGCAGACTCTACACTGAGTGCAGAGCTGGAAGTGGAGCTCGATCCCATAACCTTGAGATCAAGATCTGAGCAGAAAACAAGAGTTGATATTTTGATGTTTAATGGACTGCATCACCCAGGTGCCCCATGAGTATTTTAAACTACAAAGAATATGTTAAACAATCCTATGGGGATGCAATCAGCAAGAGGCAGGGTGTGAGAAACTTTAACAGAACAATATAGTTTTTTCAATAAATAAATTGCACTTGAGAGAGAGAGAGAGAGATAGAGAGAGACAAAGAAAACACCTATAGAAGATTAAAGAAACTTAAACAACATATCAATCGATGTGTGGCTATTATGATCATAATTCAAATCCAAAGCAGTGAGAAAACAAAACAAAACAAAAACAACAACAAAAAAAACATTAAGGGAATCTGAAATTTGAACATTGAGTATTTGAAAATAGGAACTATTTTTTATTATTTAGATATAATAATGGTATTTTATTTTATTCATTGCTTATAATAATGGTATTTTAAAAAATGAGTCCTTGTGTTTTAGAGATGTATACTGAAATATTTAGGGATGAACTCCTAAGTCTTAGATCTTCAAAATAATGTTGGTGGAGGATTAGGTGGCAATATAGCTAAAACAAAATAGGCCATGGCAAAGTAACTTTTGAAATTGGGTGATGGGCACATTAGGATTTATTATACTATTTGTATACATTTGAAAACTTCCATAATAGAGAGTTCTTTTTTTAATAAAGGGAGAAGCCTATTATACAATATTTTTAGTAGACATAAAAATACAAAAATTATAAATAAGTGAAGTCTGCAGAAGGCCAGGTTAGTGATGATATAAGTTGTGCTGAAAGGTTGTAATGAATAAAATCACTACATACAAACTCATTTAGTTTATTTTAATCAAATAAAATTGTGAAATTGATTGCTTTATCCAAGTTCCAAGAGTCTGTATTTCCTAGGCTTTAATGCTACCTTTATATAATTTTTATCTTCTACTTCATAGATTCATAGTGCAAATCAAATAATCTTTAGAACCAGGAGAATAAACATTAGATTATTGGTTACTAATCTCAACTGCTGCATCAAAGAACTCTCTTTAGAGGAAAAAGGAGTCTTTCATCTTATGACCTACTCAATTTTTAACTGAGACTCAGCACAAGAAGTGATTCCATTATATGTCTTAAATTTGAAACACAGGGAATTTCTCATATATATGTATATATATATCACTAAGTACAAGTTTCTACATTTTTCTAAGTACCTAGCTTATGATCAGACTAAAAATACTTCAGTGACTACATGCTTATCAGAATGGCTAAAATAAAAACTAAGAGCAACACCAAATGCTCATAAGGATAGAAAAAAACTTGAGGCTCTTGGGTGGCTCAGTCAAACATCTGCCTTCGCTCAGGTCATGATTCCAGGGTCCTGGGATTGAGCCCCACATGGAGCTCCCTACTTTGTGGAGAGCCTGCTTCTCCCTCTCCCGTTTTCCACCCCCTCCCGCTTATGCTGTCTCTGTGTCAGATAAATAGTCTTTAAAAAAAAAAAAAAAGGATACAAAGAAACTGGATCACCTGTACATTGCTGGTGGAAAGTAAAATGGTATGGTCACTCTAGAAAACACTTAGCAGTTTCTTAAAACACTAAACATGGAACTAGCATATGGCCCAGCAATTGCTCTCCTGGACATTAACTACAGAGAAACGAAGACTCATGTTCACTTGAAAACCTATACACAAATGTTTGTAACAGCTTTATTTGTAGTAGCCAAAACTGAAAAAAACACAGATGTCCTCCTATGACTGAATAGTTAAACTGCAGTACATCCATAACACGGAATACTACTTAGTAATATAAAGGAATGAACAATTGATACATGTCACAACCTGGATGAATCTCTACAGAATGCTGAGTGAAAAAAGCCAATCCCAAAGGGTTATATATTGTATAATTCCATTTGTATAACATTCTTGAAATGACATTATAGAAATAGAGAATAGGTTAGTGGTTACCAGGAATTAATGAGGGAGTTGGGTTGGAGGGAAGTGGATCTGGTATAAAAAGGCAATATGAGGGATCGTTATGGAGATGGAAATGTTTTGCATCCTAACTAGAACAGTGTCAATATCCTGGATATGGTATTGTACTATAGTTATGTGAGATGCTTCACTCGGGGAAATGGGTCTAAGAATAAGTGGGATCTCAGTATTATTTCTTACAACTAAATGTGAACCTAGACAATTGTCTCAAAATAAAAAGTTAAATTATAAAAGCAAGCCTATGGCTATTAGCCAAAAGAAAAAAAACCTACTAGGATTACAGAAACTAAAAAAATTGCCAATTTTTACCTCTTGAGGTTGTTTTAAGGGCTGAATGAAATAATATGTGAGAAAGTTCTTTATGAAATATAGTCTCATCACAAATATTAATTTTTGGTACCATTATTTAATTTTGGCATATAGTGTAGAAAGTATATATATCTTAGAGTATAATCTAAACCTTAAAACTCCAAAGCCTTCAAGTAAGCTTTAAAATTTCTCAAATGCGGGGATCTCTGGGTGGCTCAGTGGTTTAGCATGTGCCTTTGCCCCAGGATGCGATCCTGGAGTCCCGGGATCGAGTCCCGGAATCGAGTCCCATATCAGGCTCCCGGCATGGAGCCTGCTTTTCCCTCCTCCTGTGTCTCTGCCTCTCTCTCTCTCTCTCTCATAAACAAACAAACAAACAAACAAATAAATAAATCTTTAAAAAAAATAAAAACTAAAATTTCTCAAATGCCCTCCATACTGAGAATTAAGGTTTGTCCTTGGTTTTGGAAATGGCACCAAATAAAATACACCAACTAATCCCATAAGGATCAATAATGACATCTAGAGGAGAATACATGTAACTTAAACAGAATGTATTACATCAAAAAAAAATCATATAAAATGTATAGTAACCACAAACCTAATTTATTTCCAGGACTCTGCCCGCCCCCCCAAAAAAGTTATATACATAAGAGATACCTACCAGATGACTTGTACTTTCAAGTATTAAATAAAGTGGCAAAGGGAAGTGGAATGTTTTCATCTGGAATGTAAGTAAATCTCTGCTTTTCCAACAAATTCAAGCATATTCTCCTCCAAGTAAATAATCAGCTTCTATGCCTCAGTTCATAAAAGTATAAAATACAAATAAATAAATGCTTTTATCTTTTTTTTTTTTTTTTGCAGAGGTAGGATGTGAAATTTGGCTACTTATAATTTTTTGACATACAAAGAATCTTGATAGGTAAAGTAAAACTTAAAAAAGCAATTTTCACCTAATCAATCAATAATGAAAAAAAAATCACACTTAGTTCTCTAAAATAGAATGGTCACATGACTTTTAATATTTTGAAAGGATATAAAGAAATCAGAATTGTATAGTAATGAATTCAGTTAACTTATTGATGATATGTAGTGCCCAATAGAACAAACTAGCTAGGATACAGTTACATGATGGAATGGGTGAAATAATATACTTACAAATAAAGTATATACTGTATTTTGGTCTCCGGAGCTCTTGAATCAGATAATCCACATTCTCCTAGAAAAAATAAACAAATAATATGTGAGAATTGTTTAAGTGAAAGAATAATAAATATTGTCTTTTGACTTATTTAAGTATTTATTGAGAGTCCATGGAGTGCTGAGGTCTAGATTTAAATGTATGTTGTGAGGATGAAGGCTGGCAGAGAAAAAGAGGTATGTTAAATATAATGATCAGGAATCATCTATAAAATTATGTAGCTGCATCACCTTGGCCAAATTAAGATGTAAAAATATTAAAAACACAAATGTTGAAGTACAACATAAAATTGATAATAACTATAAATTTGCCTCAGGCTGCTTGTCTATAAATTACTCATCTAATCAAAATTCTTAGAATATCTAGATATTTCTAGTTCTTTAAAAAATCAACATTCAGGGATGCCTGGGTGGCTCAGTGGTTGAGCATCTGCCTTCAGCTCAGGGCGAGATCCTGTGATTGAGTCCCACATAGGGCTCCCTACATGGAGCCTCTGCCTCTCTCTCCGTTGTCTCTCATGACTAAATAAACAAAATCTTAAAAAAATCAATATTCAAGAGAAAATACACTTAATTGTATTCACTTTGGCTTTTAATTTATCAGGACCTATAAGACTGCACCACTGTAATGTTTATGAAGATTTCTGTAAAAAGCAGGCTGACCTTTCATATTGTTATTTATTTATTTTTCAAAAATATTTTATTTATTTATTCATTCATTCATGAGTGAGTGAGTGAGTGACAGAGAGAGAGAGGCAGACACAGGCCGAGGGAGAAGCAGGCTCCATGCAGGGAGCCCGAAGTGGGACTTGATCCAGGGACTCCAGGATCACGCCCTGGGCTGAAGGTGGCGCTAAACCACTGAGCCATCCCAGCTGCCCTCATATAGTTATTTAAAAATAAAAAATGAGTGGCACCTGGATGGCTCATTTGGTTAAGTGCCTTACTCGTGATTTTGGCTCAAGGTCACAATCTCATGGGTTATTAGATAAAGCCCAAGGTCAGGCTCCACACTCAGCAGGGACTCTGCTGGAGACTCTCTCTCTCTCTCTCTCTCTCTTTGCCCCTCCCCCCCCCACTCACACTTCCTCTCTTACTCAAATAAAATAAATAAATCTTTAAAAAGAATAAAAATAAAATGTGAAATTTAGAAGTAAAAAGAAGTTGATTTTTATATGGTCAAAACATAAGCATTCCAATTACAGAAGATCATAATGCAGGTTTTAATCTATTTTAGGTACCATTAACACATAGTTAAATTTCTATATGAATTTGGTCCCCAGTCCAAACATGAAATACAGTTTTGAATGTTTAAAAAAAATACATACATTTCCTTAAAGAATTAAAAGTAGTTTAAGCAATGCACATTGCTTTTTAAATAGGAAAAAGGTTTTTAAAATTGCCATTTAGGTTAAAAAATACATTTAAATATTTTTTTTTTTCAATTTTTATTTATTTATGATAGTCACAGAGAGAGAGAGAGAGAGGCAGAGACACAGGCAGAGGGAGATGCAGGCTCCACGCACCAGGAGCCCGACGTGGGATTCGATCCAGGGTCTCCAGGATCGCGCCCTGGGCCAAAGGCAGGCGCCAAACCGCGGCGCCACCCAGGGATCCCAAAAAATACATTTAAATTAACTTTATAATATAATCAAAGAAAATAATTTTTAAGGAACACATTTTTAGTTTGAGAGAGTATATGTATATAATTGTGAAAGATGTTTCTCTAATGAAAAAATCTTAGGAAATGTTGGAATAGATAATCTCTAAGATCCCTCTCAGCAACAAAATTTCATATGAGCCACAAATGTGAAACTGGAAATAACTCTAACACAGTATTAATATGTTAATTAATTCAGGAATTATTTACTTTGGTCCACTATGTAGAAGGCATAATAGTGTGAAAAAAACAGATACCATCTCTGCTCTCATTGAGCTTATTGCTAGTAAGTAAGATAGGCATTAATCAAATGATATAAAACTTCAACTATGACAAGCAACAGGGAGAAGATATTGGTGCGATAAGTACTTATAAGAGGGGGGTTTGACTTGGTCAACAAAACCAGGGAAGATTTGCTGAAGGAAGTAAAGAAATTTCAGAGGGAAGAGCCTATGCAAAGGTCCTGGAGCATGATGGAATAAAGTGAACTGAAAGATTAATGTGGCTAAGAATAAAAGGGGGAATGGTTTGAAATGAGGCTGTAGGTATGTGGAAATAGTGGAACTAGATCACACAGAACCATAATTAAGGAGTTCTGCCTTTAGCATAAAAACAATGAGAAGTCATTCAAATTTCAAGTGGTGGTAACACGGTCAGATTTATATTTCAGAAAGTACGTAATATACAAGCATCGTCAAAAGAGTGCAATTGGAGTTGAAGATCATGAATATAAAGAGAGTATACAAAAATAAGATTGAAATAGTACAGGATTTTTACAGGAAGACTCAAGCCAGACTTAGAAAATGATGGATGAAATGGATAGAAGGCTAAAGAACCTTTAATTAGGGGAAGAGTACAAATAGAGAAGAGGATTGAGCATGTAGAGGGGTGAAAAAAGGCCTAGTTGGCTATAGTAGAGGAGCAGAGATTGAACAGAGGAGGCTGGATACATATGGGCAGACCAAACCAGCTCAAGGAGGGATTCGAGGGCTGGACTACTAAATATTGATTTAATTATGGCAGTAAAATCAAGCCATTATGTTCCTGTGCATAGATGTGAATAAAATGATATAAACTCAAGATATTGGTGTACATACATAAGTATATAAATATATAGGATTAAGCGGCAATGGTGTTCAGTGTGATAGTATGGAGGTTAATCCAGGAATAAAGTGATGTGGTCTCTGTTAGAACCAAGTAGCCAAGAACCTAGAAGGCATCTTGTAGGAAAAATTGACTGAAAGGAGTAAACTGAAATGTGGAAAGAAGGGGAGTCAAGGTTATAACTCTGATGAACCAGGGTAATTATGATGCCACAAATGATAATACAAATTTATTTTGCTTTCTTCATGCTTTCAGATCATCATGTTCTGTATTTGCCTGGGCAAATGACAGCTCAGTACCTTCGTAGGTCGAAGAAAACAAATTGCTTTCAGGTGTTTCATGATCTCTCGATTTTGAGAATCAATGCGTTCAAAAAGGTAAACTTCCTTCTGAAGAATCTCTGATTGTGTGTAGACCATACTCACTATGCCAGTCTGTAAAGAAAAATAACTCATATTATACTAGTCAAAAATAATATAAACAAGCAGCAACATTCAAGACTTAAAATTTTTTTTCATTTATACTTGGCTGGATAACATAAATATTAACATATGTAATAACATTTACTGAGCATCCAGAACATGTAGGTATTGTACCGGAATGAAAAACATGTTCTCTCTGAACGCGGAGAATCCATAAATTTCGAAAAAAAATTTTCCATCACCTTATAGTGTTTTTTTAAAAAAATAATTCTTTGACCAACAAATAATAGCCTATCGTCTCAGCTCGAGCACTAACAGCTGTATTTTAGAAACAAGCCTGAGTAGAAATAAAAGTCTTCCAAGTGCCCTGTCTCACATATTATTTTTTGGCAGAGACATTTAGGAAAGGACTTCTGATTCCAGTAAGTCGTTGAGGGGGCGGGGTGGCGGGGGAGGAAAAACCTCTGGCAATAGTTAGAGCCATTTACATTGACAACACAGTAGACAAGCTGCATACAACCTTTCAGTTTCACACAGGACCGACCCTCGCTTCAAAATTCTTAGTTAAATCCTAAACCCTACGGTGGAGCGGGAGTAGCTATGAGGAGGGAGGATTCCCTCACACACTGAGCAAAAGCAAACTCACCGTCTCCTTATCCATGAGAAGTACCTTCATACCCGGTCCGCTGTCCTCTATCATTTTGGAAATGTACTGCTTCACAGCAAAAACCACGTTCATGGTGGCGAACGGACGGCGGAGCCCCACAGCCCTTCTGGTCCCCTTTTTTCTTGCTAAATTAACCCCGGGCCTCTTGGCCGGCTCTCAGCTGCTTCCTCCCCGCTGAGCTTCGGCTGCCGGAAATCCGGGCATCTCCTCGGGTGCTGGGAGTTGTAGTTCCGCTGCGCCGGGCCGGTGCCACCGGAGACCCGCCCCCCCTTCCCTCTCGGAAGTGAAACATGCCCACCCCCAGCCTGGTGGTGTCTTGAGGCCTGGCTCCCGACCGCTATGGGCCTGGGTCCGGAGTGCCCGGCTGCGGCCGAAGCCTGTTCTGCTGGCTTGGGGACAGGGTACCCGCTCGCCGGGTGGAGGAACTTGACATAGGGCTGGCTCGGAGGCAGGAACGGCAGAGGGTGACCGCGGTCACTATTTGCCATGAATACTCGGGTGGCCCGTGAGGAATTAAGGGAAGAGGGATGGTGTGGTGCTCCCGGCCGCTCGGTAAGGTGTTGGCTAAGTAATGGTCGGATTCGCCCTTCCTGGCTTCACCGTGTGGTGAACAAGGCCAGGACAGTTCTGCCAAGGGAGGCCCGAGTTGGTTTTCTGCAGACCGAGGGCCTCCTGAAAGGGAATATTTGTTGGAAGAGCGTACAAAAGAGAATGCCTTTGAGGGATGTTTCTGGGGAGGCCCCAGACCCCGCCCAGGGCAGGGAGCTGAGTCGGCCCCCGAAGGCCTGGAGGGGGGGCGAGGGAGAGGGTGAGGCGGTGGGGCCCCGGGTTGGGCGCCCTGGGCGGCTGGCCTCCGCGGTCTGCCTCCTCTGCCTCTCTGTGTGTCTGTCATGAATAAATAAATAAAATCTAAAAAAAATAAAAATGTGAACTTTAAAGTGGTTATAAATGAGAAAAATGTAATTGTATAGAATTCTAATATTAACTTAAAATATTACTTAAAATTTAAAGATCAAAAAATCTTTCAGCATCTTACAAGATTATCTTTTTATTTTTTATTCTTCCAGTATAATGAATGTATTCCCTAATATCAACCACATATTCCACATTGCATTCCTGGAATTAAATCTATTTGGTTAATTCAATTCATTCAATTCAACAAAATGTATGTACCTAATATATGGCAAGCACTTGACATGTGTTAGGGAACCGGCAATGATTCCTCATTGAGCTTATGGTCTAGCAGATGTCTATGATCTATTTTCCTTTCAGCCCACTGCTGAATTTAAATTGCTAATACTTGATTTAGTATTTTTATTTTTATATTCATAAATAAGATTGATGTCAGTTTTTTTGTGTGTGCTATACTTTTTCCTTTCCTTGTCTTGTGGTTAGGTTAACCTTATAGAAATATTTTGCAAATGTTTCTTTATTTTCCATGCTATAGGAATGTGTAAGACACAGATGAATTAATACCTTTCTTACAGCTTTTCTATAACCTGCCCGTAAAATCACTGAGACTTGGGGTCTTTTCTTCTCCTTAAATTTTTTTTTCAATTGTGGTAAAAAATACACAAATAAAATTTACCATCTTAACCATCTTTAAGTGTACAGTTCAATGAAGTATATTCACATCATTGTGCTCTTTTCCTTTCAAATACATTTATTTTACTATTCCTTTCACTATTCTTGTTTTAAATACATTTCTTTTACTTTCTAACTGCTTCTATGGTTAGTGGGCTATTTTGATTCTCTAACTCTTTTTTGGGGTTACCTCTGGCTTGTATTTCCCAGAAATTCCCCGATTTTAAATGTATTGCTCTAAAGCAGTACACAGTAAATTCTTATGCTTTCTAAGTCTTCACTATTTCCGTGATTATGTCCTCTTTCCATCACCACTGTTGCTTTTTTGGTTTCCTCTCCTCCATCTTTTTTTCTCTTAAAATTTAAAGCATATTTAAAATACATTACGATTAAAAATGAACTAGTAAAACACCTGGAAATCCTGTAAGTTATCAATATTTGAAATTTCACCTCTACTCTCCTGTGTCACTTGGTCTTTTTCTTTTACCTATAATTTAGATTTCAGTATAGGATTGTTTTTCCATTTTACGCATTTTTTTTAGAAAAAACAAGGCAAGTCTTGTCTATGAAATTTGTGCTTTTTTAGACAGTAGTCAGCCTGTAAATAATACATGGCAAGAAACTGCATTCTTTTATTTATAGTTGGACAATTATAACACTTTAGAAGAACAGGAAAATGCCTATTTTGATAAGGCTTAGTAATTTATTCCATTGCTCATGAAGTTCCATTGATGTCAGTGGCAGTGTTATTTTGTACATTGATAAGATACTTCCATAAACATTTTGTACAAAATAGTTATAGATTTAAAGGATGCTGTGATAGTTCTAAAGTTTGCCAGCCTATTGTGTGAATTAAATGAAATAATGTGCAGAAAAAATGTGCCTGGCACATACTAAATGCTCAGTAAATATCAGCTTTAATTAGTTAATTAGTTAATTAAAAATATTTTATTTATTTGAGAGAGAGCAAGAGAGAGTGAGAGCATGAGTGAGGGGGTGGCAGCGGGACAGAGAGAGAGAGGGAGAAGCTGGCTCCCAGCTAAGCAGAGAGCTCCATGTGGGGCTTGGTCCCAGGATCCTGGAATCATGACCTGAACTGAAGGCAGACTCCTAACCGACTGAGCCAATCAGGCATCCCTCAGCTTTAATTATTTAAAATCAAAAGGTAGGTATAACTTTTAGCTTATTTTTTACATATGACATTTTATTCCCCTTCGACAAGAAAAATTTTAAATATAATCTAATTTCAGAATTTGTAAACTACAGTTTCCCAATATAATTTCCAGAAGTTTATCTTGCATTACTATACAATAATAGAAGTATTGATGGGAAGAATTGGGCTGCTCCTTCATAATTTGTGAACCATACGATTTTCACCAAGACAAAACTTAGGAGAAATATGCTTCAAGCTACTTCAGAGGCTTAGTGAATACCCAACCTCAAATCAAACAGGGTTTGTTAAGCTTTTGTCACAGTTGGTGGTTTAGTACTGAACTTTATGGTAGCAAAAACAATTACCTTAAAACATAAAGGAAAAATTATTTGCTGGGTGCCTGGGTGGCTCAGAGGTTGAGCATCTGTCTGCCTTTGACTCAGGACGTCCTGGGGTCAAGTCCCACATCGGGCTTCCTGAGTGGGGCCTGCTTCTCCCTCTGCCTGTGTCTCTGCCTCTCTCTCTCTATGTCTGTCATGAGTAAATAAATAAAATCTTTTAAAAAGATTATTTGCATGAAGGATTCTGCCTGCACATTCAGTAGTTTGGGTGGTTTCATCTTTCTGATGGTGATGTTAACTTTGATCGTTTGGTTAGGTGGTGTCTGTTGGGTTTCTCCTCTGTAAAATTATTTTTCTCCTTGTAATTAATAAATATGTAAAAACAGATAAAGAGGATTAAGAGGTAAAAACTTTCAGTTATAAAATAAGTCATGGAAATGAAAAGTACAACATAAGGGATATAGTTAACAATATAATAATAATGTTATATGGTGGTGAGTGGTGACTTACTCTTTTTGTTTGTTTGTTTGTTTTTTTTTGAAGATTTTATTTATTCATGAGAGACACAGAGAGAGAGAGAGAGAGAGAGAAAGAGAGAGGCAGAGACACAGGCAGAGGGAGAAGCAGGCTCCATGCAGGGAGCCCAACGTGGGACTCCATCCCAGAACTCCAGGATCACGCCCTGGGCTGAATGAAGGCAGGCGCTAAACCGCTGAGCCACCCAGACATCACCGTGACTTACTGTTATGAGCATTGAATAATGTATAGAATTGTCTAATCAAAATGTTGTACACCCGAATGCAAAATTGTATGTTAATTATACTTCAATTAAAAAATGTATACTTAAAGCAAAAATAAAAATATCATATGGAGAGATGCCTTGATGTATTGCAAATATCCCAGTTCTCATCACACTTGTTATACCTGCAAATTTTAACTGGAATCCAGTATTAGTTCTACCTGAAAGCATTGGTGTTTACCTGATAGTAATTATTTTCCTCATTTCTTCTGCAGTTATTGTGTGGTATTCTTCTGTAAAAAAGAGTGATACTCTTCCTCCCGTGTATTTATTTAATCATTTATTTATGTCAGATCCATGGATATTTAAGAGGATTAATCTTAAGTAATAGGAAGGATATATAGAGGTTGAGAGTGCAGGCTCTGAATCAGGCAACCTGGACTTGATTTTGCTGAATACCAGTGGGACTTTGGCAAGTTACATAACCACTCAGTGTTTCAGTTTCTCATTTGTAGATGGAGAAAATAACACCTACCTCAGGTTGGGATGAACATTATTAAGTGAGATAATACATGTAGTTGTTAGCCTAGCTTTAGTTACTTTTTTCTTAGCAAATATTTTGAATGGTGTTAAATTTTACTGTTTTAAGTTTCCCCAATTACAAACTGAATATAAAAATACTTGACACAGAAATGGTAACTGTGCTTATACTGAGCATAGCATATAGACTTGTTGATTTACTATGTTATACACCTGAAACTAACATAATGTGTGATAGATAATACCTCAATTAAAAAAAAAAAAGGAATAAGGACGTCTGGGTGGTTCAGTCTGCTAAGCATCTGCCTTTGGCTCAGGTCATAATTGATTTGCAAGGGGCTCCCTGCTCAGCGGGGAGCCTGCTTCTCCCTCTCCCTCTGCCTGCTCCACTGCTTGTGCTCTCTCTCACTCTCTCTCAAATAATATCTTTAAAAAAATAGCAATAAACAAATACATTTTCACATGCTTGCCTTCCCAAGAAATTATTAAAATTCACAAAATCAATTTAGAAGTGTAATGTTAATGAAATGCATAATAAGTCATTTCAAAAAAAAAGATTGAACTAGAATTTTGCTAAGATCGCTTTTATGATCATAATTCTGTTCTTGGGTTACTGTGTCAGAAACATAAATGAGCATGAAATGTGATGAAATTATTTTTAACATTTTAGATGTTTCAAGAGAATAGGCAAGCCATATGAAGTAAATACCAGAAAATGCATATTTTTATAAATCCTTACATTTCATTAGTGGTAAAGGAATTTTAATTATATTTTTAATATCGAAATAATCCCTTTAGAAATGGCTCATTATTGACTTGATCAAGCATTTGATCAAGATTACTTGTTTTTCTTCACTAGAAAGAATATTTAGTGATAAATATTCAAATATCCTATTTGAAACAAATTTAACGTAGGAGGATATTCAAGATTTCTCTTTATATATATATATATTTTTAATTTTTGTTTATTTTTTTGAAAGAGAGAATAGAGGGAGGAGCAAAGGGAAAGGGACAAGCAGACTCCAGCTGAGCCCTGGAGTCCAACTCTGGGGCTTGATCCCATGACCCTGAGATTATGATCTAAGCCAAAATCAAGAGTTGGATGCTTAAGTGACTGAGCCACCCAGGCACCCTATCTCATAATAATATTAATAAAGAAAAGCACCCACCTTTTACTGAGCTTTTAGCCGACCCCCTTTACAAATATCCCAGCTTTTGCAACTTTCCTTTGAGGTATCATCTCCATGTTACAGAGAAACTGAGGTTCAGAGAAGTTGAATAACCTCTCTAAGATGACACAGCAGCGAGTTTAGAGAAGCATATCTTTTTTAAAAAAATTATTTATTCAAGTAATTTCTACATCCCACATGGGGACTCAAACTCTGAGATCAAGAGTTGCATCCTTTTCTGACTGAGCCAGCCAGAAATCCCTAGAGAAGCATAACTTTTTCAGTGGGCATTTTACCATGTTTCTTTATACATATCCCTTCTGCACATCCTTTTTTAGAAACAATTGTCATTTCTTTGAGGATAGTGATTTGTTGTTGTTGTTTTTTTCTATCCTTTTCACACAGAAGTTACCCAGTAAATATTTGATGTTGGTGATACTCATTACTGAGCTAACTTCTACAATGGCACGTTAAATAAAATGTGGAGTTTTACATGGACAGTATAAACAAAGAGATCAAAATATGTATCCAGATGATTTATGCCAGTAGTTTTATTGAATGATATTGGATACATTCTGGGAAAAATATAATGGATTTTCTTTCCAAATTCCCAGGTAAATTTACGGGGATGTAGACTTAACTGTTCTGGCACTCTCATAACAAATGACATGACTTTTATTTCTTTCTACCTGCTAGCCATGATTAGAGAGAATTAACTTCCTAAAATTGTTAAGTATTTACTTGAGAAAGCATCAGCTTTCTAAAAGTATTTGATTTAGCTTTGAATTTTTTCAGTAGTCAGAGAGAGGGCGCCCTTGGACCACCATGAAGTTATAACTTTTTAACTTTTGATGCTGGCAGATTGAGTGATGCCTACAAAATTGGGGGAAAATGTATTGTTTTGGTCAAAATAGATTAGAAAATGGTTTAATGTTGAGTTTAATGTTGCTGGTTTTTGCCTTAAATCTTATTGAATTGTTGCACAAATTGCTTTCCACTTTTTTCATTTCTTAAGGAACTAGACAAAAGCTGTAAGGTTTAAATCAACAAGAATTCAATTTGGAAGATTTGTTTGATATATATAATGTCACATCTAAAATTTGAAGGGTGGAAATCTGACTATAACTTCTATTCATGTCTGATTGCAATTGACAGATCTGTCCATATGAATATGTAAGTGTTAGGCTATGTGCTGAGTACTTTCCCTGCATTATTCTTACAAACAATGACTAAGTAGGGCTGTTACCCTCTTTTTAAAAAGGAGAAAATTGAAGCCTAAGGAGATAAGAAGATTTCCACTAATAAGTGACAAAACTGGGATTTAAATCTGGAGGTGTGAACACCAGCCAGAATCCATACTTCTAGACAGAATACTATACTGCAAATGATAATTTCCTCTGTTCGTGGCACAAAATATACAATTAATGGTGAAATTGTGATTTCCCTCCTTTAATTTCCAATTATTATTGAAAGAATACAACAACATCCAGACTCACCATGGCTTAATTTAGGAATAATTTTGGGAAATTAGACTCTTTATTTACTGGTGATATAGTAATTTGAATTCAGATGCTATAGATGGATTCAATTCCTGGTCAGAAGAAAACTCAAGTTTGCCATGGTAGAATAAAAAGAACACTGAATTGAGAACCAGGTAATCTGATTTATAGTATATTTTACTACTAATATCTGAATGAGCTTCAGAAATGATTTAAGCTTACTAGACCTCTGTCTTTCAAATGAAGGGAATGGACTAGAAAACGTCAGTTCATAAATCCTTGTGTTGTAGATTTTGCATACAGAAATAATTCTCTTGTTTTATATACACATACTGTACGTGCCTTGTTCAATTTCTGGGAGCAGTATATTCATATAAATCTAACGATGTCATGCATCTGCTTTAGCACTGGTACGAAGCCCCACCACCAAAAGATGCATCTGTGGAAGCAGCTAATTCTCAACACTGGTTACTATCGAAGATTTGTGGAGGGTATTTGTTCTTTAAACTAACATTTTCTGAACACCTACTATGTGCTAGTTATGAAAATACAGCATTGAATAAAACAGACAAAATTCCTAACCTCATGAAGTTTACAATCTTAGGACAGTCAGACAAAGAAATAAGTAAAATTTATGGTAATTAGATAATGATAAATTCTACAGAGAAGAGCAAAACAGGTTTAAAAAGGGAGATGGTGGCTATAGGGATGTGTAAGATTTGCAGTTATAGATAGGATAGTCAGAGAATCATTCACTGAAAAAAAAAGTAGACGTTGAGCAAAAACCTGAAGGAGGTTAAAGGAATAAGCTATGTGATCTCTAAATAAAGAATCTTCCAAGTAAAAGGAAGAGCAATTGCAAAACTTTTGAGGTAGATGTGGCCTGTTCATAAAAGCTCAAAGTGGCCAGTATAGCTGGGGCTGAGATGGTGAGGGGCAAAGATAGATTATTGGAAATGGTGTGTTCAGGACTCTATTGTCAGGGCATTGACTTTTATTTTGAATGTGATGGAACTCCCTGGAGAGCTTTAAGGAGAGGATCAGTTTGGCTATTGGGTTGAGAATAAACTGCAGAGGGTGAAGGTAAAAATCAGGGAGCCTAGTTAGGAGCATTTACAATAATCCAGTTGAGCCGTATGAGGTTTTAGCCAGGGAGATGGAAATACCGAGGGAGTGGTTGGGTCCTGGAGACTGTGACAGTATTAGCTGAGGTTAAAATAAAGGATATGTGAGAGAGGAGTCTCAGCAAGACTTAGCCTTAACAATTGGTGGGATGAAGCTGCCATTAACTGAGGAAAAGTAGCCTTTGCTTCTTCATTTCATCTGTGACTACATCATGCATATACCACACATCTAAAACACTGCAATAGCCAACTTTTAGCTTCTTTCTTTTCCAATCCATCCTGCGTGCTATAGGAATTAAGAACAGGTTGTTTGGATTGGGGAAAGGGGAAGGCTAGAACAATATTCAAAAGGTAAACATGCTTTGCATTTATTGTTTTTCCATAATAGGGATTTGCCTCTAGAGTAACTCAGAGTAAAACTACAAGCAACACAATTATTTCCTCTGCTTTATTAGAAATGCTTTTATAATCATGTTAATTAAATTACCTTATATCTCTTTGTAGTTGGTGTTTATACCTTCTGTAAAATAACTAGAAAGCTTTTTTGTTTACATTTTTATATTCTTGAAGACTTACTGTAGGATTGCAGGAAGTTTAAAAATTAGCAGTGAAGTGGATTTGTATTATTAGTCTGATCTTAATGTTACAACATACTGATTATGCAAGATATATAATTAGATTTTTTTGTTACTTAACATAGGCAGAACTGTAACAAGACAAATTGGAGATGATATAAGGTATAAGGTGAAAGCGATTAAGTTACTATCTGATTAAAACATTTAAATCTAAAAAAAAATAAAAAATAAAACATTTAAATCTAATATTGGCAGAATTCTCTAGAAAATTCACAATGCGTTTTGTCTCCTTTTCCCAAAACTTTCCTTCAACTTTGGTATGTATCTGTTGAATAATATTTCTAATTTTGAGAAGCTAGTTTAAAAACAAGTGTTAACTTCTTTCGACAAGAATTTGAAATCTGAATCTAAAAATCCTTGATGTTATTACTGATATCCCTTGGCACTGCTGGATAATTTTTGTTTAAGGAATCATAGCTACAACTACACATAAATATAGTGATATATAATTTATCTATTGTAATACTGAGTTTTTTTCTTTTTAAAAATCACTTTAGGGACCGACGCCTGGGTGGCTCAGAGGTTAAATGCCTGCCTTCGCTCTGGGGCATGATCCCGCAGTGCCAGGATCGAGTACCACCCAGGCTCCCTGCATGGAGCTTCTCTCTCTGTGCTTCTCTGCTTGTGTCTCTGCCTCTCTCTCTGTGTCTTTCATGAATAAATAAATAAAATCTTTTTTAAAAATCACTTTAAAGGCACACAATGGAAGTACCATTTTCACAGATTAATACATCTTGTCTCTACTTCAAATTTTATTTATTAAAAGTTTTATTTAGGGATCCCTGAGTGGCGCAGCGGTTTAGCGCCTGCCTTTGGCCCAGGGCGCGATCCTGGAGACTCGGGATCGAATCCCACGTTGGGCTCCCGGTGCCTGGAGCCTGCTTCTCCCTCTGCCTGTGTCTCTGCCTCTCTCTCTCTCTCTCTGTGACTATCATAAATAAATAAATAAATAAAAGAAAAACAATCCTTATTAAAAAAAAATAAAATAAAAGTTTTATTTAAGTAATCTCTACACCCATCATGGGGCTTAAATTCACCACCCTGATTTCAAGAGTCCCAAGCTCTTCTGACTGAGCCACCCAGGTGCCTGGCCCGGTCTGCTTCAAATTTTAAACTTACATTTTTTCCCTTTTATGAAAATGGAATGAGTATAGATGAGTTATTTTATAGGCAGATAGTAATATTGGGTTGTTCTTTTTTTTTTTTTTTATGAATAAGCTTTCCTCTCTTTTTTTTTTTTAATTAACTTTTATTGGTGTTCAATTTACCAACATACAGAAAAACACCCAGTGCTCATCCCGTCAAGTGTCCACCTCAGTGCCCGTCACCCATTCCCCTCCAACACCCGCCCTCCTCCCCTTCCACCACCCCTAGTTCGTTTCCCCGAGTTAGGAGTCTTTATGTTCTGTCTCCCTTCCTGATATTTCCCAACATTTATTTTCCCTTCCTTTATATTCCCTTTCACTATTATTCATATTCCCCAAATGAATGAGAACATACACTGTTTGTCCTTCTCCGATTGACTTATTTCACTCAGCATAATACCCTCCAGTTCCATCCACGTTGAAGCAAACGGTGGGTATTTGTCGTTTCTAATTGCTGAGTAATATTCCATTGTATACATAAACCACATCTTCTTTATCCATTCATCTTTCGATGGACACCGCGGCTCCTTCCACAGTTTGGCTATTGTGGCCATTGCTGATAGAAACATCGGGGTGCAGGTGTCCCGACGTTTCATTGCATCTGAATCTTTGGGGTAAATCCAATATTGGGTTGTTCTAAGTAGTTTTCTTTGCCACACATCCTTGACTTTCAGGTAAGCAATGAATGAGTTTTTTTGGTCACTGCACACCTGATTTTGATAAGTTTTGTGTTTTTAACTCTCAGAATGAGATTAGCCATCACATATATGTGCAGAAATATGATCTAAATTAAACCTTTAACAACTCTCAAATTTGAAAAAAACATAATTGTGTGAGACTTCTTTTTTCACACCAATTTTTGTATATGTTGTATTAAATCACCAAATGTTTCTGGATCCTTCACTATGAAGAAACAGGCTTGCTGTATCATTTGGAAATGTTATAATGATTATAACTCTTACTGAGCTCATGAACCTAAAATTAGAGAATCTTAAGAATCCTAAGAAGTGAAAGGGAGTGTAGAAGTCATCTGGTCTGATATAAAAGTCTCTTTCATCTCTGGCACAAAGTCATTTATTACCTGCTTAGATATGTCCAAATCGGAGCGAACTCACTAATCCATAAGAAGGCTATTCCATTTTTGAAGAGTTCAAATTGTTAAAAATCTATTCCTTATGTTAGAGCCAAAATCTGTCTCTGTCTAATTTTTACCCTTTGGACTTACCCTTTAAAAGCTATATGGAGGAGTGCCTGGGAGGGTCAGTAGGTTAAGTAGCCAACTCCTGATTTTGGCTTGAGTCATGATCTTAGGGGATAGACCCTTGTGATGGGCTCCATACTCAATGGGGAGTCTGCCTGAGGATTCTCTCTCTATCTCTCCTGATGTCACTTCCCCTATTCTCTCTCTCTAAAATAAATAAATCTTTAAAAATAAAAGCTATATGAATACAATTAAAGTATCTTCCATATGAGCAGCATCTCTTGTGTTCTTCCCATTAAGTCCTTTTTTTAAGAAGACTTTATTCACCTATTCATGAGAGACACAGAGAGAGGCAGAGACATAGGCAGAGGGAGAAGCAGGCTCCCTGCAGGTAGCCTGATGTGGGACTCAATCCCAGGTCCCTAGGATCACCACCAAAGCCAAAGGCAGATGTTCAACCACTGAGCCACCCATTTGCCCCCCCCACCAAGTCTTTTTTCTAGCTTTAAACATCCTGGATTTCTTCAATATTCTTTATATGACATGGTTCTTAGAGTCTTCCTACCTGGCTGACATACTCTGAACTTGCTGAAGCTTAGCAGGGTATCATATAGAGCAATAGTTGTTAAACTTTAATGTGCTAGAATAGATGCACTTGGGATGCTTGTTAAAAATAGAGATTCTGACTTAATAAATCTGAGATGAAGCTCTGGAAACTCTACTTTTAATTAGTATCACATGATAATTCTGATGCAAAAGTCCTCTGGACCTCCCTTTGAGAAATACTGTTTCAAAACGTTGTATAACAGATCTCTGAAATCCTTCCCAAAAGGCCTCAGCTGGTGAGAAAGACAAATGTTTAGAATGACCCTTACAAGACAGAGCAGGGTGAAATTAATGTGAGGTCCACAGGCTGGAGAGGGTATGCAGATCTTTAGACCAACAGATGGGGCAGGTGTTGGGAGTAGTTTGCTCCAAAGTGGGGGAATGGATCTCTGGGTGGAAATGAGTGTGAGGAGAGGGTGGAAGGATATATATATATATATATATATATAGCCAAAAAGAAGTAGCTAAAAAATACCCTACAATACTATCTGCTTGCAAGGTAAACAGAACCCTTATAATAAGTAACTTTTGGGTTGAAAGTAAAAATTGAAATTGAAGACAACACAGAGAATATTACATAGCAAAGCCTACAGCGTACAGGAAGTAGTATTATAAAGAAAACATTCAACTTTAGAAATGCACTTAGAAAACATGAAATATTGATGTTAATCAATGAACCAAACATTGAACTCAATAAGCTAGGCAAAGAACATCAACAATAAACCTAAAAAAAGCAGAGCTATGGAATGAAGAGATGATGAAGTAAAAAACAATTGGAGTGCCTGGGTGGCTCAGTCGGTTAAGCATCTGCCTTTGGCTTATGTCTTGATCCAGGGTCTTAGGAAAGAAATACTAGTCCAGTCTGGCTCCCTGCTCAGTGGCAAGTCTGCTTCTCCCTCTCCCTCTGCCATTCCCCCTGCTTGTGTTCTCTCTCAAATAAATAAATAAATAAATAAATAAATAAATAAAATCTTAAACAAACAGTCAAACATATACTTGATTAGTGTATCCAAACTGATTTCCTGGAAAGACCAACAAAACAGAAAAGTCTGATGAAAAGAGAAAAAAAGATGGAGGAGAGGAAACCAAAAAAGCAACAGTGGTGATGGAAAGAGGACATAATCACGGAAATAGTGAAGACTTAGAAAGCATAAGAATTTACTGTGTACTGCTTTAGAGCAATACATTTAAAATCGGGGAATTTCTGGGAAATACAAGCCAGAGGTAACCCCAAAAAAGAGTTAGAGAATCAAAATAGCCCACTAACCATAGAAGCAGTTAGAAAGTAAAAGAAATGTATTTAAAACAAGAATAGTGAAAGGAATAGTAAAATAAATGTATTTGAAAGGAAAAGAGCACAATGATGTGAATATACTTCATTGAACTGTACACTTAAAGATGGTTAAGATGGTAAATTTTATTTGTGTATTTTTTACCACAATTGAAAAAAAAATTTAAGGAGAAGAAAAGACCCCAAGTCTCAGTGATTTTACGGGCAGGTTATAGAAAAGCTGTAAGAAAGGTATTAATTCATCTGTGTCTTACACATTCCTATAGCATGGAAAATAAAGAAACATTTGCAAAATATTTCTATAAGGTTAACCTAACCACAAGACAAGGAAAGGAAAAAGTATAGCACACACAAAAAAACTGACATCAATCTTATTTATGAATATAAAAATAAAAATACTAAATCAAGTATTAGCAATTTAAATTCAGCAGTGGGCTGAAAGGAAAATAGATCATAGACATCTGCTAGACCATAAGCTCAATGAGGAATCATTGCCGGTTCCCTAACACATGTCAAGTGCTTGCCATATATTAGGTACATACATTTTTGTTGAATTGAATGAATTGAATTAACCAAATAGATTTAATTCCAGGAATGCAATGTGGAATATGTGGTTGATATTAGGGAATACATTCATTATACTGGAAGAATAAAAAATAAAAAGATAATCTTGTAAGATGCTGAAAGATTTTTTGATAAATCTCAACTCCCATTCCTGATAAAAATTGTTCTAACCTAGGGAAAGGAAATTACCTTAATTGAGGGCCATTTGTTAAAAACTTAAACTTCACACTTTATTATGAAACATTAAAAGTTTTTCCATGGATAAGACAAGAATGGCTGCTATACCTGCTATACTATTCAACAGTGTTCTAGAAGTCTTAGCCAATGTAAAAAAAAATAAAGAAATAAAAGAAATAAGTACTAGAAAAGAGGAAACAAAAATCATTATATGCAGGCAATATAATTGCCTATTTAGATAATGTAAGGCAACTAATGAAACACTAATTAGAATTAATGAGTGAAATAAAATGGTTCCATACAAGATAAATAAATCACATCTTCCTGTATGCTAGCAATAACTAATGAAAAAATATAGTGGGAAAAAATTTCATTTATAGGAATAACAAGAGCAAAACCCAACAAGAAATATATGACTTCTATTTAAGATACTGTAAATATTTCCTGAAAGACAATTTAAGGCATTTTGAATAAATGAAGAGATAATAAAATCTTGAATGGGAAAATTCAATTTTATAATGATGTCAATCTCTCCTATTAATCTCTAAATTTGATGTAATCTCCATCAAAACCTTGATTGGAGTTTTTGGGAGGGTAAGGACTTGAAGAAAGAATCTAGACAAGAATAGACAATTAAGAAAAAAATTTTTTTCTTTTAGAGAGTAATGAGTAGCAGATGAAGCTCCAATGTGTTGCTCTGTCAAATATTAGACTGTCAAGGATAAGTAAGATAGTTTGGTAATGGCAAAGGAAAGACATATAGATTGGAATAGAGTAGAATGTACAGAAATAAACCGATGTATAAATGGGAATGTACTCTATGATAAAGTTTATATTTTATTTTTATAACAGATTTTTTAAAAAAGATTTTTAAAAAAGATTTAATTTATTTATTCATGAGAGACACAGAGAGAGAGGCAGGCTCCCCATGAGGAGCCAGACGTGGGACTCCATCCCAGAACCTCTGGATCATGCCCTAAGCCAAAGGCAGACGCTCAACCACTGAGCTACCCAGGTGCCCCAAGTATTATTTGTTTATTTATTCAGGAGAGACACCCAGAGAGAGGCAGAGACAAAGGCAGAGGCAGAAACACGCTCCCTGAGGGGAGCCTGATGCAGGATTTTATCCCAGGACTCTGGGATAAAGACCTGAGCCAAGGGGAGACACTCAACCACTGAGCCATCCAGGTACCCCATAAAGGTTATATTTTAAATCAAATGGGGGGAAAATGGACAGTAGAAGAGGTGTTGAGACCATTAGCTATTCATTTAGAAAAGAAAGGTAGATTCCCACTTCAAAAGCCTATATAAAAAGAATTACAGATGAACTAACAATCAAAATGTACAAAAATTATAAAAGTACTACAAGAAAATAAAGAGTATTTTTATTCTTGTACTGGTAATAGCCTCCCTAAGCAAAACTTAAAAATAAAAAGCCATAAAGCACTGGTAATTTTAGACTTTGTAAGTTAGATATGCATGATAATTGTTAAGTAAAACAATTTTAAAAAATGGAAATAGAATGTATAACTTAGAAACTAAACCAGGAGATAAAAGAAATAAGGAAAACCCAGTCCATACAATAGAGAACAGGAAGTGAAAGAAAAATGGTATGAAAAAAAGTCTAAACAGCACAAAAAAAAAGTCATGGAAAAATAACCAAAATATACTAGTGATTACAAAAATCAAAATAAATAAATCAAACTCATATGTTTAAAAACATTATTTTCATATTATATTTATACTATTAAATATATTTAAAAGCACATTAACTTATTAGATTTTTTAAAAGAGCTATATAATGTTTACCATAGATACATGTAAAATATAAAGATTTTATGTTAAATAATAGCACAGAATGTTTCAAAGGAAAACTATAGGAAAAACCACAGTAGGCAAACACTAACTGAATTAAAAGCTACACAACGTATTCTAAGGCAAAAAGAATTAAGACCCTAATGTGAAAAATAAGAAGTAAAACTTAAGGGATATCTGGGTGGATCAGTGGTTGAGCATCTGCCTTGGTCAGGGCCTATTCCCCAGGTCCTGGTATTGAGTCCCTCACCGGGCTCCCTGCATGAAGCCTACTTCTCCCTCTGCCTATGTCTCTGCCTCTTTCTCTGTGTCTTTCTCTGTGTCTCTGTGAATAAATGAATAAGATCTTAAAAAAAAAAAAAAACTTAAAACTTAAAATTTTGAGTTCAAAATGTGGAAGATCTGTTTTTAAAACAAAGACGGGTTCTTAAACCAAACACCAAAAGCACAAACTTTAAAGAAAAGGAACGATTAACTTTACTATATTAAAATCACACCTTCTCTACAACAAAAACACCATAAGCAGAGGAAAGACAGCCAAATTACTAGAAGACACTTGCATGGACCGTGTTTGAGGGTGTGTGTATGTGTTTACATCTTAAAGGGTTAGTATCCAGAATACCTAAAGCACCTTATAAAAACAGATAAAATTTAAAATGGGTAGATATATAGAATTCTCTGCTTAGTTTAGTTGGCTCAGGATGGGGGAATAACTGATTTATGAGCAATACTTAGGTAAAGACCCTAAGCTTAACTATGAGGCAATAATTTGATCTGGCTCATAAAAGAGATACAGATGCCAACTTTAGTCACAGTATGAGAAGAACACTGTTCAGAACTCTATTCTGTCCAGATTATGACCAACATATTTTTTCCATAATTAGCAAATATTCATGTAATTTTTTAACTAAAAAAAAGGAAAATGTATGATTAAGTTTGAAATCGATGTGATAAAGTGTCAAGGTGTCCGCAAAAATAAATACTTGTTATCCAACTTCCAAATTTTTGTTGCTGTTATCTTTTCTCCCATTTTTTGTTCTTGGAGGTATAAGCCTTTATTGTCACTTTAGTGGAGTTTACACAAGGTAAATAATTGTGTTCGATCCACCATCTATAAACAGTTTTTTGCTCCAGGTTAAGGATGAAGCTATAAGATAAAAAAACTTTTATTAAAAAAAAAAAAAGAGGGGTGGCATTTCATGCTACTTCTTGAATATTTTGAGATCTATTAGGTTACAGCTAGCATACTTTCTTAGGAACTAATCTGCAGGATTATTTTCATTATTAAAATGTTGAGGGATCCCTCAACGCTTTGGCGCCTGCGTTTGGCCCAGGCCGCAATCCTGGAGACCCAGGATCGAATCCGACGCCGGGCTCCCGGTGCATGGAACCTGCTTCTCTCCCTCTGCCTCTCTCTCTCTCTCTCTCTCTCTCTCTGTGACTATCATAAATAAATTAAAAAATAAAAATAAAAAAATAAAATGTTGAGCTGACTGGGCCATATCTTTTTTTTTTTTTTTTTTAAGATTTTATTTATTTATTCATGAGAGACACACACAGAGAGAGAGAGAGGCAGAGACACAGGCAGAGGGAGGAGTAGGCTCCATTCAGGGAGCCCAATGTGGGACTCGATCCCAGGACTCCAAGGTCACACCCTGGGCTGAAGGCAGATGCCCAACCATTGAGCCACCAGGCATCCCGGACTGGGCCATATCTGATCTAACTTTGCTAGCCCTTATTTTCTCTTATATTTTTGAAAATAGTCATAGCTAAAGAAAATGTCTTATTTAAAAATTAACTATTCTGGGGCACCTGGGTGGTTCAATTGGTTAAGTGTCTGCCTTCGGCTCAGGTCATGATCCCAGGTTCCTGGGATCAAGCCCCACATTGGGCTGCCGCTCAGTGGGGAGCCTGCTTCTCCCTCTTCTCCCTGCTTGTGCTCTCTCTCACTATTTCTGTCTCTTTCAAATAAATTTTAAAAAAATTTAAAAATTACCTATTCTGGTTTGTGTCTATAGGATGGGTAGGAGCAGTAGAAAAGCAGGTCACCTTTATTTTTTAAGGCCTGGACAGCACTGTTTACGTTGCTTCCATTTATATCTTACCTGATGAATAATTCAATTCTAGGAAGGAATTAAAGACATATGAGCTCAAAATTTTCAGTTTTGTGGATATTGCTAAATTGTTGTGGAACAAATATTTGTTAAGATGAGTTAATGACTTTAATCAATATAAAAATCACCTAAACCGTATCTTAATTTCATACTTTTTCTTTCTGGATTCATTTTTCTTGTGCACCATCCCATTAAAACAATTTTTCTTTTATTCACCACAGCTTTATGATCGAAACAAAAGTGATTGATTATATTATTGATTATAACTTTGTTATAATGATGGAGAACATAGTTACATGGTAAAGTCTTGCAAGAGAACAAGAGATGGGCAAGTATCAGGCAAAGGTATTTCATGAGAGAGGCAGTGTGATGTCATACAAAGACACTAACTTTGGACCCAAAGCAAGCAAGTTCTCAATCTCAGGTTTGCTACTGCACCAATTGTGTGGCTTGACTCCCTAGACTTCAGGTCCCTATCTGTCCAATGGGCATATTGTTAGCTACTCTGCAAGTGCATTGTGAAGATGTGAATTAAACCCCTAACTAACACAGTCCTTGGCACACAGTGATAATGTTAATTGAGTACCTATCACAATGACAACCATAAACCAGACTTAACCCTTAAAGGAAGACAATAGAAATATACACATATGGCAGCCCCAGTGCTAAGGATATAGTTAGCATGTTGTTTTTCTCTTTTCTAGAAACTGAAGCCCCAGCAGCTGACAGGTCTGTGTTAGAGGATATTGGATGTTCTAAATGTATTTTGTAGGTGAGGGTACCCATGTCACTTACACTTGTACCCTGTGTTCTTCTCTCTGGGGGTCAGGCTTCAAAGATTCAGGCTGCCTTTTTCTCCCCAGATGCTACATCCTCGAGCTTGATCCCTCCTGAATTAGCTCTGGACTGGAACACTGTGTCCCCCATTGCTCACTCCTCTCAGCCTTTTTTATGTTAAGGATGCTAATATAAACCACTTTAGGGAGTGACAAAGAATAAGCACTGAGAAATTACAAAACATGTGAAGGTTTTACAGAAGTGGCCTTTGGGCTGTGGTTCCTGCCTCCTTTTGACATGATAACTCAAGGGTGAAGCTCCCCGTGGTAGGCAGAATAATGCCCCTGTCCCAAAAGATGTCCAGATTAGGAATAGGATCCTTGGAACCTGCGAATATGTCGTGTTAGATGGCAAAGGATAATTAAGATTGCAGATGGAATTAAGGTAGCTAATCAGCTGACTTTAAGATAGAAAAGAGCAGGGGCACCTGTGTGTCTCAGTGGTTGAGCATCTGCCTTTGGCTCAGGTCCTGATCCTGGGGTCTTGGAATCGAGTCCCACAGCAGGCTCCTTGCACGGAGCCTGCTTCTCCCTCTACTTAAGTCTCTGCCTCTCTCCTTCTGT
Organism: Vulpes lagopus; assembly: GCF_018345385.1. Classification (NCBI taxonomy): domain Eukaryota; kingdom Metazoa; phylum Chordata; class Mammalia; order Carnivora; family Canidae; genus Vulpes; species Vulpes lagopus. Next base: position 74,811,395 of record NC_054828.1, read on the forward strand.
GTCTCTCATGAATAAATAAATGAAATCAGGGATCCCTGGGTGGCTCAGGTTTGGCGCCTGCTTTTGGCCCAGGGCACGATCCTGGAGTCCCGGGATGGAGTCCCGCGATGGGCTTCTGGCATGGAGCCTGCTTCTCCCTCTGCCTGTGTCTCTGCCTCTCTCTCTCTCTATGTGTATCATGAATAAATAAATAAAATCTTAAGAAATAATAAAAATATTGTATTATATATTTGAAAGTTCCTAAGAGAATATCTTAAAAGTTCTTATTACAAGGAAGAAGTGGAATTATATGAGATGATGGATGTTAACTAAATCTATTAGTTGACTTACATTGTGTAGTCATTTTACAATGTATATGTCATATACAATGTTATATGTCAAATACATCTCAATAAAATTGGAAAAAGTAAAAATAAAAAAAAAAAAGATAGCAAGAATACCATTGGGGTGGACCCAATGTAATCCTAAGTGTCCTTAAAAGTGGATAATGGAAAAAAAAAAGTGGATAATAGAGGTAGAAGAGAGGGTCAGAGAAAGATATGACAATGTAGGCAGGGTCAGAGAGTTGCTTAAGACAATATTCTGGTATTTTTTTAAAAAGTGGCTTTTTAAAGAAAAGATTCCAGTTATCAGAAAAGATTTTAGGAATGATTCTGATGAAATAACCAATAAAGTTAGCATGTGTTGAGTTAGTGTGTGATTTCTTTTTTCTTTCTTTTTTTTAGTGTGTGATTTCTTAAGCAAAATACTTTTGAACTGAGCAATAAATAGAGTAATGGTCCCTGGAAGGGTAAGGGACTTTTAGGGAGAGGTGCAAGGGTAAAAACTATTTTCAAAACACACTATTGGTGCAAAAGCAATGGTAGCTAAAACCACTAGTCCCTTAACACAACACAAATTAAACGTTGGCACCAAACTATACTATGTAGTGGTCATTATATTCACTGCCAGCCACTTGCTGAAAGAAAGGGAGGGGGAAGGAGAAAAAAAAGAAGGAAGGAAGGAAAGAAAGAAAGAAAAAAGAAGAAAGAAGGAGAGAAAGAAAGACAGGAGGAAGGAAGAGAATAAAAAACAGAAAGGCAAGTTTCACTTAAGACATATTGATGAAGCAGAAAAAATTATGTTATTATTGATCCCTGAGTAGGTGTGCTTTTGATATTCTGAGGGATGAAACAAGAACATAAACACTTCTGCTGTGTATTAAAGTATAATGGTTGTCTTGTGGAAGAACATTTATGCAGTTGCTTGGATTGTGAACTGAACTAGCTGCTTTTTTGACCATGGACGCTGTTTTTACTTGAAAAAATGACTACTGGGGATCCCTGGGTGGCACAGCGGTTTAGCGCTTGCCTTTGGCCCAGGGCACGATCCTGGAGGCCCGGGATCGAATCCCACGTCGGGCTCCCGGTGCATGGAGCCTGCTTCTCTGCCTGCTTCTCTCTCTGCCTGCTTCTCTCTCTGCCTCTCTCTCTCTGTGACCATCATAAAAAAAAAAAAAATGACTACTGATGAATCTGTGGTTGAGACAGGTATATGGTGGATGTTTTCTTGAAATGAACAAAGTGAGCCTGCCACTTCAAGGTAAACAGCTAATCAAATCTGTTGCCAATGATAAAATCTGGGCTTTCAAACAAACATAGGAATTTTGGAAAAATCATACTGCTATTGTGAACTTGATGGCTTCCTAGTACTTAAAGATTTTCTAATTAGATCAGATTCATTAATGTAATATATTGCTATTATATACTGAAATGTGTTAATATTTCGAAGATCTGCATAATTCAGTGACCCAATATTTTTGAAAGGACCAATGTATGATGTTACAAAACAAGCATGAGTAAAAGATCCATTCCAAGAGCAGGATGGACTAATGATTTTTTTTTATTTTTAAGATTTATTTATTTATTTTTAAATATTTCATGTATTTATTCATCAGAGACACACAGAGAGGTAGAGACATAGGCAGAGGGAGGAGAAGCAGGCTCCATGCAGGAAGCCCGATGTGGGACTCAATCCCGGAACTCCAGTATCATGCCCTGAGCTGGAAGCAGATGCTGAATCGCTGAGCCACCCAGGTGTCCCTGGATTTATTTATTTTAGAGAGAGATTGAACAAAAGAGAGAGAGAAAGAGAAAGCAGCAGGAGGGGGAGAATCCTCAAGCTGATTTCCTGCTAAGGCTCCATCTCATAATCCTGAGATCATGACCTGATCTGAAATCAAGAGTTGGACACTTAAATGCCTGAGCCACCCAGGGGCCCCTGGGCTAATTTTTTTTTTTAAGATTTTATTTATTTATTCATGAGAAACAGAGAGAGAGAAGAGAGAGAGGCAAAGACACAGGCAGAGGGAGAAGCAGGCTCCCCGCAGGGAGGCTGACATGGGACTCCATCCTGGTTCTCCAGGATCACACACTGGGCTGAAGGCAGAGCTAAACTGCTCAGCCACTCAGGCTGCCCCGGACTAATGGGTTTTAATGTAACAGTATGAAAAGTTCATTGATATGCTTTCAGATTCCACTTTGCAATAACATTTTAAAAACTACTGCTTATTAAGTTTTGTGGTAGTATCAAAGAAGCATATCCACAATTATTTGAAAATTCCATTAAAATATTCTCCTCTTTCTAACTACATATCTTTGTGAGGCCAGATTTTCTTCAAATATTTCAACCTTTCAAACAACATATCGCAACAAATTGATTGTAGAAACAGATAGGAGAGAGAATCCAGATATCTTCTCTTAAGCCATATATTAATAGATACAATCCTCATAATCAAAAGTTCTTTGAGGTCCTCAATAATTTTTTAATGTAAAGGGGTCCTGAGACCAAAAAGATTGAGAACCACCAGAACAGAGGCTTTTATTTCATGTTGATCTTATGATGAAAGGTGCTAAAATGAGTTATGCTATGAATCTTATTAATACTTTAAATCATGTTGACATTTTTAAAGGCAGTAAAGTAAATATAAAACAACAAAACTGCAGTATTTAATATATACTATTTCTGATAAGTCAAAGCCTACATTTATATCTACATTTTTGGCCTGATCTAATGCTATAACAACCCCATAAAACTTATATAGAAACCCAGGAACTCGCATTCAAGCATTGGAAAACAGATTTCTAGATTATTCTAACAGAGTCCAATTATGGTAAAGCCAGAGGGATGAGCTGCTTCAAATGTTTGCAGCCATGATTTCTTTTTTAAAAGTAGCCCTGTCAGCTGGAGAACAGAAAAAGAACAAACTTGCTGAACGAGGATGGGTTGGAGTAGGCCAGAACTCCCATTTTAATTCTGTAATTGGCATTCCGGCTGCAGCTAGGAGAAGTGTAAGTGTGTGGGAGATCTATAGGGCTGTCATCTACATCAAACTCAAAGTGCTTATGTGAGTAATTTTCAAGTTTCAACTGCAAGTATGATATGGGTTATGACCTTAATGGATAGCAATGGATATGTGAGATTTTGTGTTTATTGTTAGACTTCAACAGACTCTTTCAGTTATCTAATCTATGAATTAATTGTTCATACTTCTTTGTCAAATCCCACTGACATAGTATCATCAGCCCCAAGGTATGTATATGAAGGCCTTTTGAGAAATGAAAAGTGTTAAATGAACGATTTATTATTAATAATAATATGCTTAGAGGAACACCGGGGTGATTCAGTGGTTGAGTGTCTGCCTTTGGCTCAGGGCATGATCCCGGGATCTTGGGATTGAGTCCTGCATCGGGCTCCCAGCAGGGAGCCTGCTTCTCCCTCAGCCTATGTCTCTGCCTCTCACTCTGAATAAATAAATTTCTCTTTTCTCATGAATAAATAAATTTTTAAAAATAATAATATGCTTAGAGACATTTTAATGCTGTGGTTTTGTACTTAGACTAGCCCAGGCTTAAATTCTGGCTTTGCCACTGATGATCATGTAACCTGAAACAAGTTTCTTAACCCATGTGACCCTCAGTTTTGTCCATTATAATACTTATAATACTACTTATCTCATGGGTTTCTGTGAGGATTAATGGAGTAAGGTGCTTACATAGTAAGTGTGCCTAATCATAATAATGCGTACAGCGAATGATAGCTCCTGCAGTTATCATCAACTACAAGAATAATTACACTAATGTTAATTTTATACCTTAATGATAGGAGTTAGCAGAGACTAAAGATATCACATATCTTATTCTGTTATTTACCAAGAGCAAGTTCTTTGAGGCATAGAGTCACTTGGGTAATATTGGATATCATTTGAGGACATAACTAGTATTTTTATCTTCCCTCCAACTATTGCACTTACTTGTCTGGATAGCAGGGAAAAGAATGAGGTTTGATGGCCAGAGGAAAAAAGTATTTTGTCCTCAAAAAGGCCATATTTAAAAGATGCATATTATTGTTAAGTAGACCTTTTCTGGGCAAAAGCTTAAAAGGTGATAATACCAGTACCCATAACTATTCAAGGAAATGAGCTGGCAGGAATTTAAAGCAGTATAATATTTTGTCAGGCAATTTAGCAATACGTGTTAATGATCTTAAAAATATTCAAAATTTGGCCCAGTGTTTCTATCTTGGGGAAATTTTTCTAAGGAAAAGAGATATATAAGAAAGATTTGTGTTTATGGATGTTCTTCACAGCATTGTTTACAATAGTGAGCTAGAAACAAGTTAAACGTGTAATAATAGAAATTGCTTAAGTAAAGTATAGCCCAGTCATAGAGTGAAAGAATATGTAACTACTAAAAGTCATACTGAGGGTAAATACCTGAAATGCCTTCAAGTGCTTAGTCAGTAAATCAAATGTGCGATGTATCTGAGTCTAAGAAACTAGTGAGTGGTCTGTATTAAACTGGAGAGTTCATGCTCCAGCTAAAGGCATTACAATTCAAATATAGGGATGCCTGGGTGGCTTGGTGGTTGGGCGTCTGCCTTTGGCTCAGGGTGTGATCCTGGGATCCCGGGATGGATTCCCTCATCAGGCTTCCTGCAGGGAGCCTGCTTTTTCCTCTGCCTGTGTCTCTGCCTCTCTCTCTTTCTGTGTCTCTCATGAATAAATAAATAAAATCTTAAAAAAAAAACAACAATTCAAATTATAAAACACCACTTTGGTCAACAAAAGTCAAAGTCTGAATTCTGCCCACATGTTTATCAGCTTGAAACAGCTACAAATGGGGCAGCCCTGGTGGCCCAGCGGTTTAAGCGCCGCCTTTGGCCTGGGGTGTGATCCTGGAGACCTGGGATCGAGTCCCACATCAGGCTCCCTGCATGGAGCCTGCTTCTCCCTCTGCCTGTCTCTCTGTCTCTGTCTCTCTGTCATGAATAAATAAATAAAATCTTAAAAAAAAAAAAAAGAAACAGCTACAAATGGAGAATATTAAAATGTGGGGAAATATACATGAATTATCATGTATCATGAATTAATATATACATATATTTTATTTATTTAATTTTATTTTTTTAATATATTTTTAAAGACTTTATTTATTTATTCATGAGACACACACACACACACACACACACACAGAGGTAGAGACACAGGCAGAGGGAGAAGCAGGTTCCATGCAGGGAGCCTGATGTGGGACTCGATCCCCAATCTCCAGGATCAGGCCCTGGGTTGAAGGTGGCGCTAAACCACTGAGCCACTTGGGCTACCCTATATACATATATTTTGAAGATTTTATTTATTTATATTCATGAGAGACACAGAGAGAGGCAGAGACATAGGCAGAGGAAGAAGCAAGCTCCCTGTGGGGAGCAGGATGGGGAATTCAATCCCAGGACCCCAGGATCATGACCTGAGCCGAAGGCAGACGCCCAACCACTGATCCACCCAGGTGCCTCTATTTATTTATTTATATTAAGTAGGCTCCCAAGGTGGAGCTCAACACAGGACTTGAGCTCATGACCCTGAGATCAAGAACTGAGTTGTGATCAAGAGTAGGACACTTAACTGAAGGAGGCACCCAGGCACCCCTACATGGTATACTTTAAAGTGACAAAAGCAGGGGTGCCTGGGTGGCTCAGTAGGTTAAGTGCCTGCCTTTGGCTCAGGTCATGATCTCAGGGTCCCACATCTGGCTCCCTGCTTAGCAGGGAATCTGCTTCTCCCTCTCCTTCTGCCCCTCTCCCTCCATCCCTTTCCACTTTTGCTCTCTGCTCGCTCTCTCTCATGCTCTCTCTCTCAAATGAATAAATAAAATCTTAAAAAAATAAAATGACAAAAGCAAATAAGAAAAGTACAGGTAAAGGATGATTTCAGTATTTTTTTTATTTAAAGCAGGCACGTTTATAGACATATCTCTTTCCTGTCTGTTGGTTGGTCTGTCTTAATTGTCTGGAAGTACATTTGTCAAAACAATAATAGCAAAAGCTCACATAAACCTTACTATGTGCCAGGGATTGTTTTAAGCACCTTACACATGTTAACTCATTTAATCCTCAGGACAATTATAGATACTACCACTCCCCCCATTTTACAACTGTTAAAGCAGAGACACAGAGAGGTTAAACAATCTGCCTGAGGTCACACACTTAAAAGCAGTAGAGGTGGGATTCAAACTGAGGCAGTAGTCATGTTATATTAAAACCAAAAGGTTAAAAAAAATAATAATAAAAAAATAAAACCAAAAGGTTTCAACTTGTTTGAGTTTTTTTATAGTTTTTATTTTCTTTACTTTTTTTTGTGGTTAAAATTTTTCTCTAATGAGCGTGTACTTTTTTAAAGATTGTATTTATTTGAGAGAAAGAGTACAAGAGCACAAGCAGGAGGAGGGGCAAAGGAGGAGGAGGGAGAAGAAGGCTCCTCGTGGAGCAGGGACCCTTGATGTGGGGCTGGATTCCAGGACCCTGAGATCATGACCTAAGCTGAAGGCAAATGCTTAACCGACTGAGTCACCCAGGTGCCCAGAGCAGGTATTTTATAATCAGAAAAACCACCATGTCTTATGAAAAGCACAGATTTATTGCCTAGGCTCGTGTTCTCTTTGGCTTCTCCAATTACTGTTCTCTGTTAATGAAAATTGGTTTGTCCGATTTGCTACCTGAAAACTTAGGCCCCGAGGAAATAAAAAAATAGGACAGATACATTTTATGGAGGTGGAAGAAAGAGCGCGTCAGTAACAGGCTCTGTGGGACAGCAGAAGAGCATTGAGCCAGAAACAGCAAGACTAGGTTAATGAGTGCAATGCGGATAGCTGTCACTGCAGAAAAGTTTTATTTGGACCTGGCCCTATACCTCATTTAAAATATGGTAATATTATTTAATATATCACTTTCATGTCACCTAAAAATTTCTTTAACAAATATTCATTAGGTTCCTCCTTGCTAGGCATAAATGTGCAATGAAAAAATCATATAAGGCACCGGTAACTTAGTAAGGGAGATATGGGACTACTAGAATATGATCATTACCACTAAAGAAATACTGTGTACCTTGAGAAGTCAAAGTTGATAGGGCTTAATTATTTTTTCCAGCTTTATTGAGATATAATTGATATAAAACATTGTGCAAATTTAAGGTTTATGAAGTGATAATTTGATACACATATGTTGCAAAATACTTACCACAGTAAGGTTATTTAACACCTCCTTTACCTAATTACCATTTGTTTGTACATATGGTAAGAACATTGAAGATCTACTCTCTTGACGACTTTCAACTATATAATAAGTATTGTTGATTATAGTCACCATGCTATACATTGGATCCCCAGGGAGAACTTCATTTATCCCAAAAGGCTTTGACCCTCTGCCAGGTTTTAAATACTTGTTCTAGGTACTGGAAAGATAGCAAATGATGAGACAAACACGGTCCCTGCCCTCAGAGAGTTTATGTTTCAACACTGAAGACAGAGAAATAATCATAATGTAGCCTCAAATAAAAGCACAGAAAGAAAGAAAATGTTCCAACTCACATTATAACCTGGCAAAGCCAGGATACAAAAAAACATACTGATTTACCCCATAAAAGAACATTATAGGTAACTCTTCACTTATTAACACATGTGTCTGAAATATTAGCAAATAAAATCAGTGTTGTATTCAAAGACCAGTCATCATGACCAATAAGATTTATTCCAGGTTTATAGAATGGTTTGATTTTGGAAAGTCTATAGATAGAATTCAATAGATTAATATACTAAAGAGGGAAAGATCATTTTAAGAGATGGATAAAAAGGGTTTGATAAAATGCAATGCCATAAATAATAAAAATCCTGGGGTGCCTGGGTGGCTCAGTTGGTTAAGTGTCTGCCTTTGGCTCAGGTCATGATCCCAGGGTTCTGGAATAGAGTCCCATGTAGGGTTTCCTGCTCAGCGGAGAGTCTGCTTCTTTCTCTTCCCTCCCCTTCCCCCTGCCTCATACTCTCTCTTACACTCATTTTAACTAACTAAATAAATGATAACTCTTTAAAAAATAATAAAAATCCTTAGCAAAAAAAGGAATATAGAGAAAATCGCTTAACTTGATAAAGAGTTCTTAATGTAGAAGCAGACAATATACTTAATGGTGCAACTTTAGAAGAATTCTCAGACAAGGGAATCCATCAGCACTATTCAACATTATTATAATTCAAATCAATGTAGTAATATGAGAACAATAAGAGGTATACAGACTGGAAAAAGAGAATTGTCTTTATCTGAAGATGACGTGATGATCCACATAGAAAAGAAAACAAATGGGCAAACTATTGAAACCAGTCGGAGCAGGTTGACAAGATCAATGTACAAATATAATGTTTCTCTTTACCAATAGTGACCACTTTGAAAATGAAAGAGTAAAAAAATTCCTTTCCCACCAGACATAAAGAAGTATAATATAATAATCTAGTCTAATAGTCTAACTCACATAATTTAATAATTAAATGAGCAGTAACCACTATGTCCACTAAAGAAAAAAAAACTACATAAATTAACAATAGTAAGAATTGCTAGGGTGACAATTACAGAGCTGCAAATATTGGTGGCCTTTGGTAGAGCAGTTTCCATGACCTGGTGGGAATGGAAGCCACAGTTAAATGGGTTCCAGGGTGAATGGAGGTTGAAGAAGTAGGGACACAAGATGAGGTGTACGCTTTGAGAGGCTTAGCTGTGAGGGAGATGCAGGGTCCAGTGAAGGTTTGTTGAGGCTGGTTTTAGTTTTGTTTGCTTTTAGATGAAGGTGGTAGGGGCTGCATAGAGGGATCCAGGAAAAACAGAGAAATGAAAAGTATGGAAGACAAGAGAAACGGGATCCTAATTGTAAAAGTTCCCTGAGGAGTCAGCAGGGGATGGGACTTTGTATAATAACAGGGGTGGGAATTAGGGGGATTAACCTTGAGTAGAAGAGGCATTTCTTGTAAGCCCAGAGGGAAAGGCTTTTAACCAGAAACTTGGGGAAGATGGACAGATTCAGCTGTACCTAGGTTTGAAAGTGCAGGGCCTGGAGGTTAGGGCAATGCCTTCCACTCATACCATGGCCTCAATTCTCTCTGTGGAGTGGGTAGTCTGGTCATCTGAGAGGGAGCAAAGTGATGGTGACAAAGGGAAGATGGTGGTGAGTGTTGAGGATAGTGACTGAAGGAATCAGAAAAGAATTATAACTTTAAGTTGATATTTAAATTTTTATGTTGGCATCGGTCCACAGGTGTAATTTACTCCCACTGTGCTTAGAATGCAGTAGTAGAGAAACTAGCTCTTAGGGATTACATATAAAATAAGGATAAGAGGGAGCCAGTGAACCAACAGTTTCCTTCAAGGACCCAGGCTCCCTGGAAGAAAGTGTTGCTGAGAAATGTCTGATGGACTCAGAGGAAATGAAGACATTAGGAACATGAGATGGTTCTGGTGGCAAGGGACGGGTGTGGAGAGTACAGGTGGTGAGAGTACAGCTATGAGACAGCTGGAGTGATGAGAGATTGCTGCAGGTTGTGGATTACTAGACTTAAAGAATCCAGAGATGACAATTTGGTATAGTAAAAAGAACATAAGCTTTGGAGAACCCATTACGGCTTCCTTGCTATATGGTTGAGGATAAGTTACTTAAATCTCTCTGATCCTGTTTCTTTATGTGAGAAATGGGAAGCCAGTAGAATGCTACCACCAAATTGCTTGTCCCCAGAGACTGTGAAGGCTGAAAGAATGAAGAACCTCTGCTGCAGGCAGCTGCAAATAAATATGTTTCTAGATTTGCTTTGGGGTAAACTATTGAAACTTCTGGAATCTTTAGTGAGTTCATTCTGAAGCTGTTGGTAGTACAAATCTAAAGCAGCCTTGAGTTATAGGATCATATCTGCAGTCATTTGTTGCATTTATTTAATCTGCTGGAAATAAGTCTTTAGAATATTGAGAATAACATCATTCAAGTCACTGTGCAAGTATAGTTACAATTGTTAGCACTCCAGAGCCTGCCAGTGTCAGAACTTGGAGAAATGGGTTTAATCAATCAATACTTTGTGAGTGGATGGTCACCTTCTCAACATGCCATAGAATTTATCAATGAAAGCTTCTTGCTACAATTTTGATAAAATTGTCTGATTCAATGATCTGTGTAAGAAATACATTCTCTTGTATCTTTTGAGACTTGAGAAGAAAGTCGAGTTTCCTAACTCATCATTATTAATTATTCACTATATTCATTGAATAAAACTGATACTAAAGATTATTAATACATAATTTAATTAATAAAAACAATATAGTCCTAAATTTTTCTTTTACTTGACTTTTCTTCTGATCTGGCTTTGCCCAGGTTTTCTTGGGAGTCACAAAACCTTGCATTAGGCCAAATGATCTTGATAGAATTTAATCCAGTAGTTATTATAGTTCAAGCAGGAGTATATAGAGCTGCTAATGCTTGCTTGGATCCATGTGCTTTATTTTATGCTGTCTATTGTATTAAGGATATCATTGTCAGCTGTACCGTAGGGCCTTGCCAAACCTGTTTGATTTAAAACAGTTAACTCTTTGGGGCAAAATGGTTATGGATAGCTGATTTAGTGAGAATATGAATATTGTTGGAGAGTACCTGCTATGTAATAAATTAATATATTTTCTTATCTCAAGAAATTCAATGTCATATTATGGTTTTGTGACTTGGGTATTGATATATTATTTTGGCTACTTCAGAAAGCTCTTTTTCTTTCCATACAGGAAATTTTATGGAAATGCATCTGAGAAATTCTTTTCGTGTGTTAGCTAATTAACCATCTTAATAATCTGAACATACCAAATCAATTGAAAAAGTTTCTTTACTTTTCTACTCAAAATATCCCATGATTGAATAGAATATCATGGAATTTATATATTTCATAAGGAAGTAATAAAGAAAAGAAATATTTCCAATTTGGAATTTTAAGAAAATGTACTTTTTCTTGGCATTTATCCTTTTAGCACTAACGGATACTAGTAGAGTAGCCAATTAATTATTATAAGGAAATTTCTGTGGTAAATAAAGTTGGAAATGTTGAGCTGATCACTCTACTTTTGTGCCATGGCTTACCTATTACATATATCTATGGTATTGTCATTATTTATTTCCTCTCTGCCTCCCCTTCAGAGAATGAACACCTTACAATTAGGGATAATGACCTAATCTTTACTGCTAGAACCTAGCTAATGGGGTGCCTATCAGATACAGAATGTACTCAATACATTTGATTTACAATGCATTTGGTTTACCTATCTGAAGCCTGAAAGTCAAAGATTATTTAAGCAAGAGCACAGCACATGATTAATGGCATACGTTGGCTATGCACATAGTATAGCTTTGTCTAGAAGTTTTAAAATGTTAATACCTTAAATCTAAATAAATTTCAAATATTAATATGCTTTTGATTACAAATGACAGAAATCCCAGTGGAATGAACTCAGCAAAAAGGGGGATATATTTGGCTCATTTTGTCAAACTACAGAAAGGGCGGGAGTAGAGTTGTTTTCATAGATGACTGGCTCTATGAGCTTTGGTATCTATCATCTAGAATCTCATTTCTTTCTCAATACTTCTCTCCTCTGCCTCTCTGTGTTGGCTTTAATCTTTTAAATTGCTGTAAACATATCTCATCTATAGGCTTAAGTAGCCCTGAGTTTATATCCTTGGGACCTCATAATCTGAGAAAAATCCAGTTAGAAAATCCCAGGGAGGAGCTCTGAGAGGTCAAATATGGGTTATGTGCCACTTTTTTTGTGTGTCATCTTTGAACTAATCACTGAGGTCAAGGTGGATGAGATGTTATGTTTGAAACAATCTGGGTCAGAAGCTCATCTTTGACTAGAGAAGTATCAAATTGCCAATAACTATTGTTATTGTCCCCAATTGGGACTTGCCAATAACACTGTGGCAAGTCCCTCCAAAATCACAGGGTTGCAGTAGGAAAGAGAAATTTCCCCAAAGAAAAAAGTACTGTTGTAGTCAGACAAAATAATAAATATTCATTGCACTAAATTCATTCACTAAATATTCATTAGTAAAATAATCTCTCATTTTAACTTGGCAAGTGGCCACCTGAATTAAATAATACATTTATATGCTTTCTTTGCAGTTGGATGTGGTCATGTGACCAAGTTTGGACCAATGGTGAAAAACAGAAATGTGTGCAACTTCAAGGAGATGTTCTAAAAGGCGGAACATGTCTTCTTCGTTCTTTCCTCCTCCCTTTGAAGAATACTGGAAGGCTCTTACTCCAGTCTCACTCAAAGCCACACTTGCTTCAGAGCTCTCCAGATCCCTTTGCAGCCCTGTAACTAGACTTGCTCAGCTTTGCTTCCCTATACTGCTTTGTCCCAAGTATGAACACAAACTCTTGACCACATTTCCTTCTCCAACCATATAATTTTTTTTAAGAGAGAGACACGGAGAGAGAGCATGTGCAGTGGGGGAGGGGTGAAGGGAGGAGGGAGAAAATCTTAAGCAGGCTCCAGGCCCAGCATGGAGCCCAACCTGGGGCTGGATCTCAGGACCCTGAGACCATGACTGAGCCGAAATCAAGAGTTGGACGTTTAACTGACTGAGCCACCCAGGCACCCCATCCAACCATATAATTTTTAAGGAGGCTTCCATGTTCTTATATAACTCTATTTCTCTGGCCAGAGTCATTGGTCAGGGCAAGACAGCTGACCTAACCATAATAATTCACCATCCCCCACACTAGTCATAATCTATTGGTCTGGCAATGGTCACTTGACCCAATGTAGTTCAGTTAGAGCCCTTCCTCGGGATTTTTATTTGGACATGGAAAGCTGGTCTCAGGTGCTCTCTGGTGGAGAGCATTGCGAGATAGGAGGCTCTGGAGTTGCTATTACCTCTTGTGTGAAAGATACCAGTATTGGGTGAGAATAAAGCTCAAATGTAGATAGAAGTCATGATGAAGCCAGGAGAGATTTCTGGAAACATTTCAGTCTTTGGTTTCAGTCAGTCACTTCTTCCTCAGGGCACTCATATGTAGAGATTTATATCTCTCAATTACAGAAATTTGTTTTCAAATCTATTTATGTCTTTACAATTCTTGTCATATAATGTCATTTAGGCTAAACTCCCAAAAGATCAAGGATAATTTTTCTAACTTTTGTGAAGAGCATGGAAAACAGCATATAGATCAATGTCTTTAACCTCTTTAGTGTTCTTCACCAAGCCATCTGTTCCTAGGCTTTATCACCCTGTACTCAAATCCTTTATCCTCTTTATTGTTCTCTTCCTATTTAAGCTAATGTCCTCTCATAAGCCTGGGAGATCCTTTATTCCCCAGGGTGCAGAGGCAATAATCAGGACAGGCTCCTGCCAGAAAGACTGTTACCTCAGGCATTATAACTTGTCCTGGTCTCATCCTTAACAACGAAAATGAAAATGGCTGTATTTGAAGGGGCTCAGGTGCTCAGAAAAGCTAAACAGAGACTAGACGTAACCTGTGGAATGGAATATTTATTCCACAACTTGAAAAGTGCTTTTAGGGGTACCTGGGTGACTCAGTTGTTGAGCATCTGCCTTTGTTTGGCTCAGGTCGCAATCCCGGGGTTCTGGGATCCAGTTCTGTGTCAGGCTTCCCACAAGAAGCCTGTTTTTCCGTCTGTCTGTGTCTCTGCCTCTCTCTGTGTCTCTCATGAATAAATAAATAAAATCTTTAAAAATAAAGAAAAGAAACGATAAGTACTTTTGTGATTATGCTACATAGTGGTGCTCCATCAAGAAATAATTGCTTTTCATATCCCTGGCACTGAGCACTAACTGATGTGTCAAAGCTAGGAAAGAATAGAAACTAATATAATATTATATGTCATCTATACATCAATTAAAATCAGGAAGGAGTAGTATTGCTCTCAGCTAAAGAAGTTGAATTCTGTCTTCACTCATTAACTCGCAGAGGAAGAAGTAAGAAATGTTGACGTCCCTCGGTCAGGTTACTATACCTTTTAGTGTTTGAAGTCAATACTTCCTGATTCTGCTTTCAGAACACAGACCAGGAAAGAGGAGTTTCTCTGTCTTTTCTAGTCCCCCACTGCCGGCTATCATTTAATTGTGATAAACATCATGCCACAACAATGGCAAACAATAAAATCTTATTAGATGCTAATGTTCTTAGCTGTGGCTGCAATGTTCTTAGCTGTGGCTGCGTGAGAATGTTCTGGTCTTTCAGATAAGAGACTCTTCAGACTCTTTAATAAGAGGCCACCTTGAGATTTTTTTTTTCTTTTGGGTTCTTCAAATTATATACCATAAGGGGCGTCTGGGTGGTGTAGTCAGTTGGGTGGCCAAATCTTGATTTTGGTTCAGGTCGTGGTCTCGGTTGTGAGATCGAGCCCTGCATCAGGCTCCACGCTCAGCACAGAGTCCACCAGAGATTTTCTCTCTCTCTGATCCTCCCACTCCTGCCCTCTCTCTCAAATAAATACATAAATCTTAAAAAAAAATATATATATATATATACACACATACACACACATACGATTGGATATAAGATGACTCTAATGAGATATAGAGAGGTGAATAAACCTAAGGGTAAATGGAGAGTGACTCCTAAGCTACTTGCCCAGAGGATAGTCTCTCATCTGTTGTTAGTGGTTTCCGGAGTCTGTTTTAGAGGCCTGGTGATGTCATTATATGGCCTGTGGTTCTCTTTATGCCCACAAGTCTACTGTCTGCATTTCTAATGGGCTTCAAAGTGATGTACTATTGTTGGTCTGAGAGCCACATGAAGTACTTGCTCTGCTCATGTGAGCCCAAGTAGATGTGGCTCTTTTAGACCATCCTAGTTACCAAGGGCTGCAATTGTTCCCTCAGCTAGATCAGCTGCTTTTCAGACTCAGGCATACAATTTTATAGCAGTCACGGGTGAAGTCTGTGGACTAATCCTGATCATTACTTCCACTCTGAGTTCCAGACTCAGGCTGGGAAATAAGAAGAGTAATACAGAGGGGGACGGAGGTGAGGGGACAGAGAGGCTAGATTTTTCTTCATTTTTTAAAAAAAGATTTTTATTTATTTGTCTGAGAGAGAGAGAGAATGTGAGCAAAAGCATGCATGAGTGGGGGTAGGGGGTAGAGGAAGAAGGACAAGCAGATTCCCCGCTGAGCAGGGAGCCCAATGCAGGACTCAATCCCCGGAATCTGGGATCATGACCTGAGCCAAAGGAAGATGCTTAACCAACTGAGCCACCCAGGTGCCCCTTTTTCCTTCATTTTTTGATAAGAAACTATTGTTGTTGCTAAATGGTCTATTTGGTGGTAAGAGAAAGGTCTAGAGAAACCACTGTGTCTTGTAATGTTGGTGAATTTTAAATGTCCACATTCACACCTTTCTCTCCTTCTGCCTCTCTTGAGAAAAGCTGAGTTTGCTGGCAATGTGCATATTTTAATAAGTCTTACATATTTTTCATAAATATTGTCGACAAATTAATAGATTGATTTCATCATCTGAAAAGTATTTATTGAGCACCAGAGTCTGAATTCCACCAGTCTGGTGCCGTCATGTGCTCTTTCACTAAACCTGACCTGGGCTTAGCTCATGTTTGCTCATCCCATAAAAGGGAGCTCTGGGACTTGGTAAACTCCAGTATAATGATTTAGGCAGGTATGAGGTGAAAGGGTCCAGTGCTACAGAGTGAAATAAAAGGAATTCTGACCTCTGATGTCATCTTCTATTTCAGGCTCTGAATTTGACCCTTGGACTTGATGACAAGATTTTGCTTCTCTAGATTAATACTTAACCCCTGCCATACCTCCCCAAATATAGTTTTACACTCACCCTCTGGCTTCATTCCCTGCCAGCTGCTGTGAGTAAATACCTCACTTAGGTCCTCCCTGCCCTTAGGACCCTCCTGGGCCTGGCCTGCCTTCCTCCTCACCCCCGTTGGAAAAAAAAATCAGACACTGAAACATTAACAAAACACTACTATTCGATATAGCAAAATGGAACGTGTTTTCTATTAAAGTATATGACCCAAAGGGTGGGGGAATCTGCATCACTTAAAAAAAAGTATTAGGGTCCCCCCTACTTTGAGAGAAAGGAATATAAAAGAGTCAATTCATTTGTTGTTGAATAAAAAATCTTTTAAACAGCGTACTTGGGGCAACTGGGTGGCTCAGTCGGTTGAGTATCTGACTCTTGATTTCAGCTCAGGTCATGATCCTAGGATTGAGCCTCTGACAGGCTCCACCTTCAGTATAGAGAGTTCCTTTGTCTGCTCTCCTGCTGCTCCTCCCACTGCGTGCACTCTCTCACTCAAATAAATATTTTAAAAAATGAACCATGTATTTAAAAGCTGTATTAATTCTCATTTACTAGAAGGCTGGCTAATGGAAGTGGGAGGAGAGAGATTGAGGCCAAGCTGAGAAGAGGTGGGGAGGAGCAGCCCCAGCAGACAACAGAGCTCTGCCAGAGAAGCCCAACCAGAGGCCAGGATCCACACCCTCCTTTGGAATCTAGGAAATCAACAAATGCCAACAATTATTTTGTTACACCAAACATTTTTAAGAAAAAGTGTGATTTTTTTTAAAAAAAGATTGATTTATTTATGACAGACACTGATAGAGAGAGATTGGCAGAGACACAGGCAGAGGGAGAAGCAGGCTCCATGCCGGGAGCCTGATGGCGGGACTCAATCCCCCGGGACTCCAGGATCGCGCCCTGGGCCAAAGGCAGGCGCTGAACCGCTGAGTCACCCAGGGATCCCCAAAAGTGTGATCTTTAGATACAGATAATTATTTGATTGGGGTCTACTTGGTTTTGGAGAAAAATTTCCAGGTAGATCAGTAGCTATAAATAAAAATCTAGATTAGTAGTCAAGGCTTTTAATCAATATCAGAATGTTTTTTATCTTCTTTTTCTTTTCTTTCTTTCTTTCTTTCTTTCTTTCTTTCTTTCTTTCTTTCTTCTTTCTCTTTCTTTCTTTCTTTCTTTCTTTCTTTCTTTCTTTCTTTCTTTCTTTCTTTCTTTCAATTTGAAGGTCAAATTGGTTTTATTAAGCAATTCATGAATCTGGCAGCATCCCATCTAGCAAGCAGAGGGGAGCTCCCACATATTTTCACTTAAATATATAGTTCTCTAATTCCAAGTATTTTTATTTTAAATAGACCCATCTCTGATATTTGTGGGGCCTGGGGCAAGAGTACAAATAGAAACCTATACACTGTATGTCTAAATATTTAAAAGCTAACAAGTGGGACGCCTGGGTAGCTCAGTGGTTGAGTGTCTGCCTTTGGCTCAGGTCGTGATCTGGGGTCCTGGGATCAAGTCCCACATCAGGCTCCCCGTAGTGGGCCTTCTTCTCCCTCTGCCTGTGTCTCTGCCTCTCTGGGTCTCTCATGAATAAATAAATGAAATATTTAAGAAATAATAATAAAAGCTAACAAGTTGTTAGATAAAATATTTTTATCCTATCTTGAAAAATACATTTTCATAATAACTTGGAAGGCTAAGTTCAAACTTAGAATTACTGAACTCCTGGCTTTGTGGCCTGGAATATGGCAGTGTGGGGTGAACTGGCCCGTTGCTGATTGTGTTCACCCTCAGGAATCAAGAGCCAGGGAAGAGGCCTACACAGGCCCTGGAAGCTGGCTCAGAATATTTGGACCAGGAAATCCAGACTCCCAGGTACCCAGAGGGTGCTCTCAAAAGGGTTCCTGGCCTCCGGATGTGCTAGTCTCCAGATCTATAGACTTCTCATCTCATGGGGAGAGATACAGCCAGGAGAAGGTCAGAATGGTGCCATTTCAGATTCAGGGCTCAGAGTACAGAGGCCCCTTGTATGAGCCTGAGGGTGGTATGATTTGTCATTTGGGAAGCACCCTTTATAATTTCTATGCTACTATTTAATCCCCTGTCCTTCTCTTTTGTCTCTTTTCTGGTCTCTTATATCCTCTCAGAACACACAGAAGCTACCTATTGTTCTGCTCAGATACTAGTTTTACTAAATAGGACACAAGGATGGTGTCTTCCATTATTTCTTTGATTCCAATTCCCTCCACTAATTATCTGGGACCTTTCTTATTAGCAAATCTTACCCATGGGAGGTCTGTCGTGAAAGAAGAGTGTGGGTGGCAATAAGTCTTGGGAAGAGACATGATGTTTTCTTTTTACTGAGGAGAAGGCCTTCAGAACTGTTCTCAGGATTTGTGGCAGATTCCACCCTTTGGGTAGAGGGGCAGTGACCCCAGCATCATTTGCACTTGAAGGGGAGAACACTGCTTGCAGGCCACAGCTGGAGGACCCAGAAAATGCATGGAACAGGCCTCTGAGCAGACCATCTTAAATGAAAAAAAAAAAAAAAAAAGTCAACATCATCATCACTTAAGTCTTTATTTGGTGGGCACAGAGCATCACACAGGGGCCCTGTCATATTCACAGGGAGAGAGAATAAAAAGGAAATACACACTTCTGATCAGATTGTAACCCATGATTGTGTGAAGGTTTTGGTGAGATTCAAAGGAAAAGCCCATTCTCCTGGAGGGTTAGAAGCCCCCTCCTCCATTCTAGGGATTCTGGGGGTGAGGGAGTGGGTGCGCCTTGTGATTTTTCCTTGTTACTGATTAGTTCAATGGATATATCATTTTACCCTCCCTAGCTGGCAGTTGCTGTTTTGCATCACATTGACCCAAGATGTAAAACAACTTCCATTTTCCCCAGAAAATATTTTTCACATAGGATATTAATATATGTGTTAGGCTTTGCTGAAGAATTGGAGGCAATGGGGAAGTTTTATATCACAGTTTTGATTGGTCCTTTCTTTTCCTTCAAAGGCTCCTCATTTTCTTGACCATGGGGCTTCCTTTTTATAATTTGACTTTCCTTATTTTATTATAGCCAAGGACATATTAATGTGTCCTTCTGCATAATGGATCATATACTCAGTTCCCATCCTGAGACTAAGAAGAACCAACAGAGGCTTGCAACAGCCACCACTCCCTTCTCCCAATTCTGTGAGGAGAGGAAGCAGCATGAGGAATATTTTCTTTCCTCTATGAATTATATCATCTCCTTTAAAAGGCAACATATATAATCAGTTTTGGTTTAAATTACATATTTTCTTTCTCAGTTTACACAATGGTCCCAAAGGAATCTATAATCTCTCTAAATTATTTTAAGTCCCTCAGGGATATTTAGTACCAACTATATTTAAAATAATAATAATAATAAAATTATAAGTATATTACAATTCATAAATGTAATTATATTATTTTATTTCATATGATCAGGTAAGCACATTATTTATAGTGTTATTACAATAATAATTATTATGGCAGTAGATAATTTATCTTCAAGGACAATTGAAGGCTTTTGAGCAGGAGAAAACTGCTGATTGACCAGACCCTAGTTTTATTATTATTATTATTATTTTATTTTTTTTTAAATTTATTTATTTATGATAGTCACACAGAGAGAGAGAGGGGCAGAGACACAGGCAGAGGGAGAAGCAGGCTCCATGTACCGGGAGCCCGATGTGGGATTCGATCCCGGGTCTCCAGGATCGCGCTCTGGGCCAAAGGCAGGCGCTAAACCGCTGCGCCACCCAGGGATCCCTATTATTATTTTTTTTTAAGTAGGTTCTGCACTCAATATAGATTCCAACTCATGACCCTGAAATCAAGACCTGAGCTGAGATCAAGAGTCAGACGCTTAAACTATGAGCCACCCAGGTGCCCCAACTAGATCTTAGTTTTCAGCAAGGCATGAAGGATGGTAAGAGAAGAGAGAGATGAAAGGCAAGAAAAGAATTGTGGAGTTATTTTACAGTAGTTTAGATCAGAGGTAATGAGCTAAGATTGTGGTTGTGGAGAAAAGATGTAACAACTCAACATAGAAGTATTGACAATGGACTCAGACATTAAAAAAACAAAACAAACACTAGCCTGGGTTTAAGCAGGGACACTAGTAAGAAGCCGAATCTGCAGTTTAACCTCACTGTAGTTTTGTGTTTGCCCAATGGTGAGGATACTCAATGGAATAGGCCAGAGGAACACCAACTCACTGTATTGTGCTTCCGTAGTAAGTAACCATCATATGCTCATTCTGAGTGTTCGAAGCTGTTTGCTGCATAATGGCCTATAAATACTATTCATCTAGAGAAGGAGAGGAGGAAGAAACTATGGATCAAAAGGAAAATCTTGTAGGAAGCAGGAAATCAATGACAAAGTGACTGTATGGGTAGCAGTAATCAGCCCCTTCAGCTCCTTTTAGGAATGAGTGTCTGTAGTCAAAGGCCACATTGTCTTTTTAGTCTACATCACCTTCCATCTTTATTCCTGGATAAGGTGAAGGACATGTGTCAAGCAGAGAAGGATTTAGATTACTAAGGCCTATTCTTGCTCATGAAAGCTTCCTAAGGGCAATGATTGTATCTTTGTATGCCTTGCACATGGTGGGCACCTAGAAATATCAACAGAGTTCACTGAATTGTATTAATTTCTGTTTTGTTGAGCTTGTATTGGTCCTGTGGAGGATCTAGACAAGGAGGCAAGTGGTCTGGTGTTATATTTAGGATCATTTACTGGCAAGTCAGAGCAGAGCTGCCAATTGTGTGTGATCTCTGGCCCAGGGGAGGGGTAGAAGGGACCACCTGTGGGGAGCTAGAAATTGTAGCAGGGCCAGTATCCCTGATTAGCACTTGTGACCTTTGTCTAACTGGGTCTCATTATCCAGCCCTTTAATTTGCCTTCTTTTCTCTTCCCATAGTCAATGCTTTCTTTTTAGATGTGTTCGGGTCTTGCGCTTTTCTCTCAGATGCTCCTACAGTACTTTACTCATCCATAGATCCTTCCCTAGTTCTTGGTCTTATCTACCAATTTCTTCTGACTTTAGGTTTTCATCTCTTCAACTGGGAAGGTTCCCTAACACCCTAGGGTGTCACCCAAGGTAACCTAAGTAATGGTAATACTTCTCAATTCCAGATTTTTTTCCAGCTGAAAAAACTATTATCTGTTTACTTCTATATGAGGAGTTGCTATGATGCACAGGCTTGTTCACATAGACCATAAATAATGCGGGAACTAATGCCGATCATTTCAGTAACCTGGAAGGTGACAGACACATCACTGAGATAGGGGCAGGGGCACATCATTGAGAAAGAGTCTAGTAGATGCCAACTAGATATAGTCACTCAACCCCAGAGCTTTCTAATGCAGGGGAGAAAAACATATATTCATAATTTAGGAAAACATTCTTAGTGTGCAGTACCTATAGAGCTCAATGTGCACCATTAGTCACAGGAAAAGGGGCAATATGGTGCAGTTTCACATCTTCTATCCCCTGAATGTTCTGTCAGTTTCCAGTAGGCTGAATTTGGCCTGGTTCCCAGCGCTGACCTAGTCAGGAGACACAGTGACTTAGTCACTCCATTGCCCAGCCTCTCCTCATTGCCTCAGCCAATGTTTTGGCAGTCTAATTATTTGTTTTTCCTCCAAAGCCAAAAAGGTGTGTTCCCTGTGAGGAAGAGATGAAGCTGACCCACCTGGCTGGCATTCCAATCAGGTAAGGTTGCACTTACTGTCTTCAACGCCTCAGGAACTGGCTTCTCTTCCTTACCAACCTGTTGCTAGGCCTCTGATGGCCAAAGAAGCCCATTCTTACATCCTCAGGGGATTTGTCAGAACTAGAATAGGAGCAGGACAAATCTTGCCAAGAGCCCTTTAGATAATGTCCTAACACAGCTCTCCAGGGAAACAGCACTTGCAATAATTGAGAGCTGATAAGTCCTATTTACAACAAAGTACCTCCCATGATCTTTAGTGCTCATAGGGCCTGGCGGCAGGGACTTTCTACCAGAGTTCCCCTAATGCTAGGAACCCTTTAGAAGGTGCAGGAACAAAACTGGTGTCACTGAACTCTTCTTTCTAGAAAAAGAAGAGTTTTTAAAAAATTTATTAAGTAAGAGTTTTATTATTCCTAGGTTTTTTTCATTAATTGATTAAATAGTTCACTTATTAGGAAATACTTGTGAAAACTAATAATTCAAGGCAACTGTCAGATTCCAATTGGTAAAGGCAGTCATAGTTTGGGATTTTATATGAAGTCTTTAAGGGGAGATGATACAGGTTGGGCTTTGAACTCTAGGAAGAAAATTTATGGACAGAGGCGAGAAAGCTGGGTGGTAACATGGTGGTGTGTGCTTCCTGGCTTACTAATGCTGATTGCACATCTCTTTTCCAACTTCATGTTCCGTGACATCACATTAGTAGCATGAAATTGTCAGGGATAGGCATATTTACACCACAGAAATTGGTAAATGCTAAAGCTTGGGATTTTTTCCTCCTAAAAAAGCTGGTTGTTAGTATTTACCAGCACATCACTGGTGGTAAAGGATGTAGAACACAAATGTAGAGATGGAAATTGGCAAGCCATATTCTGGAGTTAGGACTAGACTGGGGTCAGATTGTATAGGATCTTACAGGGCAGGCTAAAGAATTTTAACTTTATCCTATAGATATTGAGGAGCTGTTGATGGGTTTTTATTTGGTGAGATGTTTTTGGTTACAGATAATAGAAAAACCAAATTCAAAATGGCTTAAACAATGAGGAAGATGTATTATCTCTGTATAATAAGAATTGATATATTATTCTGTATAATAAGAATTCCAAGGAGGACCCTCAGGGTTAGTTAATTCAGCAGTTCACCCAAGACCTATGTTTTTCATCTTTTTGCTTGGCCATCCTTACTTAGTATGTCATCTTGCCCCATAACCAGCATAGATAGCAGTTCCGAAGAGTCCTTTCTTATTTCTCTGTGTCTTTTTGTAAGAGCAAGGAAGTCAAGTACATTTCCTTGAATCTCACATGGCCAGAACTTTATCACATGCCTAGACCAAGCACTGACAAGGGGAATGTAACCTCATGATTGGCTTAGATATGTCGGTGTTTCACGCATCTCCTTCCCATTCAATCTTTACCCCTCCAACAGAGCCAATCTCCTCTGAAGCCCATAGTTACGTTCAAAAGGGTGGCTACTTGAACCTAATCAGGGTTCTATAAGCAAGGAGGAAAAAGGGGGATGGACATTTGTTAAGTAAATGGCATGATGCTGCCGTGATAATCTCTCAGTGGGGCACAAACAGATGGAGGACCTATGAATACAGAGGTCCAGTTACACTATCATAAGTCTGAATGTGACTCTATTTTTTTAAAAAATAGGCTCTGTACCTAGCATGGAATCCAATGTGGAGCTTGAAGATCAAGACCTGAGCTGAAATCAAGAGTTGGATGCTCAGCCGAGTCACCCCAGCACCCCTGGAGGTGAATCTATTTAAAAAGTCTGATACGTGCTACCAAAACAGTGGCTCTCAACTATTCATTCATTCATTCATTCATTCATTCATTCAATATTAATGAATGGCTACCACAGGTCAAGCACTGTGCCAGGTATTATAGATAAAATGGTGAACTTATCTTACAGAGCTTCACAACCTAATGGATAAAGCAAATATCAAAAAAATAATCCACAAGTAAATGTAAATTTATTACTTGGTTAAGTATTACAAAGGAACCCAGGATATTTGTTTTCTCTTTTTAAAATTGAGGTAAATTTACATAGTGAAATGCACAGATCTTAAGCATACAATTTGAGGTACATGTGTGACAGCTACTCCATCAAGGTATGGAACATTTCCATCACCCTAGCAAATTTCTCCATTCCCTCTTTCAATTCAATACCTACTTCCCTCCCACCGCCCGCCTTAGGCAACCATGGTTTAATTTATTTTATCAGGATTACTTTTGCCTGGTCTCAAACTTCATATAAATGGCTTCTTTTGTTCAATGAATGATTTTGAGATTTATCCATGTTGTTGTATTTAAATAGAGTTCATTTTAAAATTTGTGTCCCATTGTTTGATTAATTTGTCTATTTTTCTGTTGGCAGACATTTGGGATTTTTCATTTTGGGTCAATAATGAATAGAGAGGTTTTGAATATTCATGCATAAGCATGAATATGGATTTTGTGGATACATGTTTTCATTTCCATTGAGTAAATACCCAGGAGTGGAATTGCTGGGTAATAGGGTAGAAATGTGTTCAATGTTATAAGAACCATGTATGTTAGAACAAATAAAGGAATTCAGTAAAGTTGTAAGATACAAAATCAATATTACAAAAATCTGTTGCATTTCAATACACTAACTATGAACTATCAGAAAGAGAAATTAAGAAAACAATTGCATCGAAAAAAATAAAACACCAGGAATAAATTTAGTCAAGGAGGTGAAAAACCTATACACTGAAAACTATAAGACATTGATGAAAGAAGTTGAAGAAAACACAGAAAGATGCTCTGTCCTCATGGAGTAGAAGAATTAATATTGTTAAAATGTCTATACTACCCAAAGCAATCTATAGATTCAATGCAATCTGTATCAAAATTCTGATGGCACTTTTCACAGAAATAGAACAAACCATCTTAAAATTTGTATGGAACCACAAAGGACCCTGAAGAGCTAAAGCAATCTTGAGAGAAAGAAGAACAACACTAGAGGTATCATGTGCCCTGATTTCAAACTATATTACAAAACTATTGTAATCAAAACAGTAAGATATTGGCATAAAAACAGACACATAGATCAATAGAACGAATAGAGAACCCAAAAAAATGCCCACACATTTATGGTCAATTAATGTATGACAAAGGAGGCTTTTTTGCTTTATTTCACACACACAAACATGTTTTATATATAATGTTTATTTGGAACATTACTCAGCCATAAAGAGATGGAATCTTGCTATTTGTGACAACATAGATAGACTTTGAGGGCATTATGCTAAGTGAAATAAATCAGGCAAAGACAAATACGGTATGACAATCACACCTAAAAAAAAAAAAAAAAAAGAACGGTGGATATTTAAAAAATATTTAGATTCCTGGTCTTCAGTCCCAAAAATTCTCAGTCAGTCTGAGGTTCCTAGGCACATATAGTACATTGTTTTGAAATTCCACAGAACCACTGGTTTAAATTACAGTGGTGGTAGTGGAAAGGAAGTTACTTTGGTTTTCTGTTCCACCACAAAAACATATAAATGCAAACAATTGCTGTTTTTTTTTTTTTTTCCTGGTTAGCTGCAAAATAGCTTTCTCTGAACATTTCCTCCCCACTCTGTCCATTAGCCGCAATGTTGAAATAGTCTCTCCTTGACTCCTAACTCTGGGAAACGAACTAGGGGTGGTGGAAGGGGAGGTGGGCGGAGGGTGGGGGTGACAGTGACGGGCACTGAGGGGCGCACTTGACGGGATGAGCACTGGGTGTTATTCTATATGTTGGCAAATTGAACACCAATAAAAAATAAATTTATATATTAAAAAACTCTTTTTTTTTTAGTCTCTCCTTGTAGTTTTTCTGGTGAAATAGTCTCTCCTTGTAGTTTTTCTGGTGAAATGCAAAGTTCTGTTTTTTTCTGCTCTTCCTTAAAGTGAAGTGAAAGCTCAGGGAACTCCTTGGAGCAGCCCTTAGAATTGCTAGGATAAGTAAATAAAATCAGGTCCTTAGGATGGAAGAGAACTTAGTACTGCATGCAGATGAGGATGTGTGGCTGGTATACTGGTAGAATTTTCTCTGCTATAACTTTTTTTTTTTTTAAACTATTCTTTTACCTGGCAGCAGAAAATAATCAGCTGCGTTCTGGCAGCTGACAACATCAGACAGCTGTTTCTGCACATTCAGCATAGTGACAGCCCAAATGGCTGCAGATCACTACAGAAGAGGTTCCCAGTTTCTAGGCAGAGAAACTGACACATAGGAATAGGAAGGGAGTCACTTAATGGCTTAGGGGCTGGCTGAGCTGGGACCAGAACCCAGGTGGCTTGGCTCCCAGCCTGGCTGACCACACTGCTACCCACATAGCCTGGGCTGACCCAAAACAAGCAGCCCATTGAGCAATTGCACAAACAACAATGAGTGATGGATGGTCAGAGCAAGAAACAGCCACAAAGCAACTGCAACCCCATCACTTCCTGGCCCCTAAATTTCCAGGCAAGCCTGTAAATTTGTGGTTACTTAATTGAGTTTGGCCCAGCTTTCAAATTTGGAAACTTTGTGGTCACTGCCAAAAGTAAAAGTCTGTCTTACAATGGGAGTGGAGAGTGCCTCTGAACTCTGTACCTGGTTCTAATAAGGTGGTAGTAGTGGAGTTAAGACTAGAAGGGCATTAAAAAAAAAAAAAAAGGCTAGAAAGACAGGGTCAACAAATTAGCATAATTTCTTCCTGGGAGGGCTTTGGTGAAACAAGTCAACTTTAGATTTTTGAGGCTCCTGATCTGTGGATCTGTCCTCCTACCTCAGATTTAGCTAGCAAGGGGTGATTGTAATCAATGGAGTTCAGTTAGAATCTAATTAGATGACCAAGTCTCACTCTACTCTCCTCCTCAAATTTGCCACTGAACAGTAGCCAAAATTTGTAGTCCTCACATGCTTGAAGTCCAGGCCAAATGGCTCTGCTTGCCAATTTGTACTGTTGGTCCTGGGTGTGCCTCCTGCAAGGCACTCTGACCTGCTTGGCCTTGGTATGGCCTTAGGCCCAGCCCTAAATCAACACTAAACCTTGGGTGTCCCTAGGAGATAGAGCTGCCTGTCTAGGCAGCTTCCTGTTTCAGGTGTCCACTTCTAGTCACGGAGCTGGATAATTCCAAAATGTCTATGCTCCACCCTTCCCACTTAGAAACTGAGGACTTCAGGAAGTACTGAGGGGAAAAGCTGTGATACAGTATTTGTTTTTAAAGAGGCCTTGTGGACACAATTTAAACAATAAACATTTTGAATATGCAGATCAGGTGCCACAACGTTAGGAATCTGAATAGAAATTTAGGATTCCTTTGGTCAGATTA
Organism: Vulpes lagopus; assembly: GCF_018345385.1. Lineage (NCBI taxonomy): Eukaryota > Metazoa > Chordata > Mammalia > Carnivora > Canidae > Vulpes > Vulpes lagopus. Next base: position 74,838,645 of record NC_054828.1, read on the forward strand.
TAGGAAGGGCTGGTCCCATTTTGTGTTTGTCATAAAGAGTAGATTAAATGGATCTTTACTAGAAATAGTCCACACTCTTCCTTTTATTTATTTAATAAATATGGAAGGTCTGCTATATGCTAAAGCTTATGTTCTCATAGCCATAGCCCATTGTAACTCACATAGCACACATGTGAGTTATTTTATATAATAGTTTCCTGTATTTTACTAAGGTGTAAAGATCCTTGATGCCTGGGATTATGTCTTATTCATTTTTGTGTTCCTAATATCAAGGAGCATGGTACCTTGCACATAGTAGGGACTTAATGAGTTTGAATTGAATTATGCTGTAAAGCTCTTAAGAGGAATTAATAAAAACAGCGACACTTAACTTTTTCCGACTGCGCTAAGGCAGACATGTTATCACTGTGCAAGTATTAAGTGTTTTTAGAGAAGTATGTTCACTTCACGAGTGACGGAACAAGACTGCAGACCTGGGTGGAGACTGGTCTGGTAGCAGCATTGTTAATGCTCCTCTGGTCAGTCCAGAATGACTGTGAGGAGTCACTAGAATTTCGGTCTTCTCCTTCCAAATTATTTTCACCCCTCTCACCTTTCCAGAACTACCTGCCTCTTTCCGCTTCTTCCCAAAGGGCTGGAGCCAACTGACTCTACATCAAAGTCTCAAGAGCCTACTCGTCCCCTCCCCTCCCAGCTCCGGTTCAAGAACTCTCCAGATCAGAGGCCTTAAGAACACAGGCCAGGAAAACACGGGGTCACACGCAGGGCAGGCGCCAAACTGGCCGCAGCCCTGAGAGCGGCGCGGCAGGCGGGGCTGCTACGGGGCGGGGCGGGGCGGGGCGGGGCGGGGCGGGGCGGGGCGGGGCCGGGCGGGCGGAGGCCTGGGGGCCGCTGGGGTGTCACCACCAACCCGCTCCGGCCGGAAACTGGCGCTAGTTTCCGGCCGGACGGCCGAAAGCCACCGATCCCTAACCAGCCGCCGGAGTCGGAGTGGAGACGGGGTGTGGAGCAGGCAAAAAGCCACTGGGGGAGGCCAGTCCCGATCAGTGCCTTCTGGCTCCAGCTTCTGATCCCGTGCGGAGCAGCAGCCGCGGTCGCAGCCTCCGCCACCGCCTCCGCCTCCATCGTCGTCAGGGGAGGGGCCAGCCGGACCCCGGGGTCACAGCAGAGGAATGAGGAGAGGCGGCCGGGCCCCGCGCTCCGCCCCGGCCTAGGGCCTTGCCCCGGGAGCCGCGAGGGTAACGGAGCCCCCTGCCCTGTCACCCTCCCCCGTCCGTCCCGCCCCTCCCGCGTCTTCGGACTCCCAGACCCTGACCCCCTGATCTCCACTGTCCCCCGTCTCTTTTCCGATGATATTCCACCCGGCGCCACCGCCTCCCGGCACCTCTCCGCGCCCCGGCTGTGCCTGCTTCGTCTCAGCCTTCCCCCGTTACTCCTCCCTTCAACCTGCGCCCCGCGTCCCCGGCCCCCTCCCCGCGCCCGGCCTCCCTCGCCAAGCGGTGCCGGGCGGTCTGGACGGTCCTCCCTCGTTAGCTAGACTTTCCGGGAGGGATGGTGGAATTTGAAGGGGGTTGAGCGTGCGGACTGCCCCCTATCCTGCCCCCATAGTAGGATAAAGTTCAGTGTGAAGTCTCTAGAAAAGTACAACGAAGAGAAAACAAGCTTGTTTTCCCCTATAGATAGACAAACTGAGGTGCGTCCAGTAATGGAGGAAGGGAGCGAAGAAGGTGTGCGCGTGTGTGGGTGAGAGAGAAAGGGAGACTGATTGATAAATTCTAGGGCAGACTTGTGAACTTGAGAAAAAAAAGTTGCCATGAGCCGATGGAAACTTTAGAAGCTGATGATGAGTAAGCTGGGGGCTGCGTGATCTCACTCCTCTTCTCATAATTACTAGGTTAACGGTGTGGCTCCGGTTGGGATGGAATGGGATTTGTTTACTGGGCCGGCGTATTTTTAGCTTGTCGGCTCACAAGGACCAGAGCTTTGAGTCTCCCTGAGTCTCTCTCCGTCTCTGTCTCTGTCTCTCTCCCTCCCTGTCTAGGTAGTCTGTCTAACCTAGGTGGTTCCTCTGGGCACGATACTGAGAAATTAAGTTGAAAGAAGTGGACTGGTGAGATTATATGGAAGAAAGTCTCCCCCATGCTCTTCAGGGGGGTTTCCTTTTCATAAATGCAAAAGCAGGGATTAGCCGGACTTCGAGTTTTTTTTTTTTTTTTTTTTACTCATATGTAAAATGCTTTTTAGAAAAACCAGAAGCTGGTAATTTTTCAGTCTTGGCTTGTCATGCTGTATATTTAGGAGGTCTTTGAGGAGGTTACATCCCTTTGTCTTTCAGAATCTATAAGATGGAAAAGGACAAGAAGAGGTAGTGGCAAGGCTAGTCCAAAAAGAGCAAATCCTGCATTTTAAAAAAACATTTGGAAAATTTCTTTTCTAGTAAACGAGAGAGCATTCCTGGTGGAGTGAGGATAGCAGGGACTTATGCTGGGTGACTAGGGAGAATTAGGCTTATAATTAAAAGTTTGCCGTGCATAATTTGTAAATGAATACATTATAGGCAAACAATTATACTCTTTGTCCTCATTGTTTTTCTGAACAGTTCTTTTAAAGTTTAGGAACCAACCTGCTGTGCTAGTCTATTGATATTTTGAGGGCTGAACAGAACTGTAAAATAAATGAATTTGATGTTGCTCCTCTGAAGTGTGAATACCAGTCTTGTTCTAACTTCACTAGCTACCCGCATGCCTCAGAGCACCTCCCAGAGTTAAGTGGCCAGTTACTATGTACTTAGTGCTCACAAATGAGTACAAATATTAGCTCATGCTAGGAATAATTGAGAAGGTAAATATGCTGAAAAGATCTTCCAAAACTGAAATAGATTGTTTTTTGATTTTTTTTTTCCATTTTGGAGTATCAGCACCCTTCTGCCAATAATTATCCATTAACATGAATAATTTAGAATTGAACAGATATCCACTTTGGGCATTATGCATTCAAGCAGGAAGGAAAGATGGAAGGAAGATAATTTCCAAACTATTACTAATTTTTTGTTGTTGTTGCCTGACTCAATCTATCCCTTTCATTTAATGCCAAAGACTCCCTTGTGGGGGGAAGAATGTAAACCTTTGCCAGAAAAAGGGCTGTCTGCTGATTTGTATAAGGCAGGCTGAATAGTAATGAATGGTAATTGTTAGTTGGACTTGATGGAGTTAGGTCACTAACAACTTGGAAATATTCCTGAAGCTTTATTTCCTTAATCTCCTACTTTTGGGGACCCCTACTGAAAAAAGATTTAATTTGGAGGGAAAAATCAAATTTTTAAAAATCACACACACCCAGAGTTTGTCAACTATCAATAATTGTCTTAATTTGTGAGTCAGTTTATGCCAATTATTATTGATGTCTGGAAAATTCTATTTATATCAATGAGATAATTAGGGGAGATTTTTGAATCAGTACAATTTGAAATAGGATTGGAAGCTGTGGATTAAAGTCATAAAGAGGCATGACCTGTGGAGTTAGATAGAACTTGGTTCAAATCGGGATCCCTGGGTGGCGCAGTGGTTTGGCGCCTGCCTTTGGCCCAGGGCGTGATCCTGGAGATCCGGGATCGAATCCCACGTCGGGCTCCCGGTGCATGGAGCCTGCTTCTCCCTCTGCCTGTATCTCTGCCTCTCTCTCTCACTGTGTGCCTATCATAAATAAATAAAAAATTAAAAAAAAAAAAAAAAAGAACTTGGTTCAAATCTTGATTATGGCATTTATTATGTGACCTTGGACAATTTACTTCTCTATCCTTATTTATAAAATATGTATGAGCAGTCAAGCAAATTAAATAGTTATTCTTTGTTAGGAGTTTATGAAGAGAAAAGAACTTCCATTCAGAAAGTATATTTATTTCTATTTATATCAACCTCCCCTGCATTTATTATTTGGTGGCTGGTGGGGTAGGCTGGGGATGGGGATTGAAGCAGTTGAATAAGTAGGAATAGCATAGGGCAGCCTAATAGTCTAGCACTATTGCCATTTTTCAGAAGGCATTGTTTGGGGTTTTGAGATTCAGTATATGTAACCCAGTGAATTATGATTAAAAACAGTATTAAAAATAAATTTTCAGATTGTTATGGGCACTAAGTGCCACTTGTTAAAGTTTTCAAGCTTCCCAAGCATGCTTAAGCATGCTAAGGATCGGGGATCCCTGGGTGGCTTAGTGGTTTAGCGCCTGCCTTTGGCCCAGGATGTGATCCTGGAGTCCTGGGATCGAGTCCCATGTCGGGCTCCTAGCATGGAGCCTGCTTCTCCCTCTGCCTCTTTATGTCTATCATGAATAAATAAGTAAGATCTCTTTAAAACAACAACAACAACAACAAAAACTACTTCTCTTAAAAAAAAAAAGCATGCTAAGGATCCTGGCAGATCCTTGTGAGGCTCTTTGTAAAGAGCACCTCCTCTTTTACCCCAAACATTCTCCCATCAAGGGAAAATCCTGAGACCGTGCTTTGAAGTGTGGCTTCAGCAGTGTCTTCCCAATAGAAATTTGGGAGCTGTGAAATCTTCTCAACAGCCCCTGATAAATTCAGGTAATTAAAATCTGTGTAATTGGGGCAGCCCAGGTGGCTCAGTGGTTTAGAGCCGCCTTCAGCCCAGGGTGTGATCCTGGAGACTCGGGATCGAATCCTATGTCAGACTCCCTGCATGGAGCCTGCTTCTCCCTCTGCTTATGTCTCTGCCTCTCTCTCTCTCTCTCTCTGTGTCTCTCATGAGTAAACAAATAAAATATTTTTAAAAAAAGATATAAAAAATCTGTGTAGCTGGAATATAGATGGAGGGCAGTTTTAGGAATGCCAGAACTCAGTTGATTTTTTGATATGTTGGAAGGTTTTTTTAGGAAAAGATTTATTTATTTGATAGAGTGTACATGAGCATGAGTGGGAGTGGCAGAGGGAGAGGGAGAGAGAATCTCAGGCAGACTCTACGGGGAACACAGAGCCTGATGTGGGGTTCAGTCTCAAGACCCTTGAGATCATGACCCAAGCCGAAATCAAGAGTCATATGGTCAATGGACTGAGCCATGCAAGGCACCTTGCATTTTGTTTTGTGAAGTAAGAAATCCTGGCTACATAATGATTGAGCACTCTTGTGGATAAAGCTCTCTCCAAGCTCCAGTGACAGGCTTTGGGAAGATAGAAAAGATATAAAGACAGGTTTCCTTGCCCCTGGGACAGGGATAGGGTTGTGGAAGGTGATTTATATAAATGGGAAGGCACACTATTACAAGCTTTAATATTTAGAGCATAACATATAAACAAAACCAAGTTTAATGTGCTATAAATAGAGTATATAAAGGCTAGAAAACTTGGAAGTAACAAAGAGTCTGTGAGATTAATTAGGGAAGATATCTGAATCGGCAAAATTTGCAATGGACTTGGAGGCTGTGGATTAGAGTCATAAAGAAGCATGGCCAATGAATTTAGACAGACTTGGTTCAAATCTTGACTATGTGATCTTAGACAATTTACTTGTCTATCCTTAACTGAAATATGTGTGAGCATTCAAGTAAATGAATAGCTGTTCTATGTTAAGAGTAGAAGAAAATAAAAGATCTTCCAGGCAGAAAGTATAGAATGCAGCATGCAGTGATGGTATGAATGACTAAGTTGTGTTTGTTGGGAGAATAAATGAGAGGGACTGGAGAGAATGTGGGTGGTCAAGTCATGGGTAGAGCAGGCAAGAGGGTGGAGGGGACTCAGAGGCCAGACTGTTGGGTGTTGATGGAAGGGTCAATAGAGTCATTGTAGGTTCTTGAACAAAGAATAGATTTAATGAGAAGTATTGAGCCTTCTGGTCCAGGAACTCAGGGACAAGGAATCAGGCAGGCACCGGTACATTGTAACTCTTCGGTTTCTCTTCTGGACCATCTTGGCCTAAAGGGATCATCTAGGAGACATAGGATTCCTTGCAGAAGTTTTGTGGTCATACATCTTACTAACTATGCTGAGCTCTGCTTGTACCTGTCTCAAATTGTACTATGCACTTGTGGGCTAGTTGGATTATCCTCAATAGTTTATGGTAAGGAAGTATCATGTTTTAAGTACATTTAACTTTCAGTTATCTCTGCTATAATAGTGAACAGTAGTATAAGTAATTCAGAACTTAATATGGAAATTTCTTGGTTAGAAAATCATTATTTTTAAAGCCAGATTCATTTTAATGTTTTGAGGATCATACTGATGTCGAAATGAATTTGCATTTCTAAGCCTATATTACCTGATGGTGAGGAGGTTATACTGATGACGAAGAAGAACAGTCAAACTTTGTTTAAAGATTATGCCTCAGAAATCCTGTAAATTGGATAATCCATTTATGAATAATTAAGACTGGGCTATATGAATATATTAATGAAGTTTCTTTTCAAAATCTGTGCAGGTCCAGTGTGGCCACTTAGGCTGTATGCCTTATGCCTAAGAGCGATTTATAGATGATGCCTATGTTGTAGCCAGAATGAGTCTTCAATCACAGTATCTGGAGGAATCCTATTGTGTCATGTTGCATTGTTGAAGATGAAGGTGGCCTTTCAAAGGACTTGGCTTTGTAGAGGCTCTTCCAGATAGTAACTCCACTAAAAAACCATCAGGTTTTTCCTCCTAAAGTAAACTTGTTTGAAAATCTGGCCAATTAAAAAAAAAATTAAAGGAATGAGGAGCAATGTCCACATTTAATAAACAAACAAAAGATCACATGCCTGTTCTTCCAACCTTGTTCTTTTTTTTTTTTTTCCAACCTTGTTCTTTGAGTTGACTTGCTTTCCTTCATCCCTGCCTACCCTCCCCGCCCCCACCTTCTCACAGTCATTACCAAACTATGTGCTTATGATGTCATGAGCACAGGATTATTATTTACTTCTTGAGTCAGGAGATTGTAGTATTTTTGAGTGGAAATCAGAGGTGGAAGTCAGGAATCTTAATTTATACAGTTTAGTTCAGGATTATTTTCAGCTGTGTTTTTTAGGATTATGTCTCATTTTTTTTATTTCTCTAAGACATAGTTTTGGGTAGGAAAAATTACTAAACTTTTATTTTTAATGACCTTTTTTTTAAAAAAGATTTTATTTTTTTATTCATTCATAAGAGACACACACACACACAGAGAGAGAGGCAGAGACCCAGGCAGAGGGAGAAGCAGGCTCCCTGAAAGGACCCCAATGTAGGACTCGATCCTGGATCCCGGGATCACACCCTGAGCCCAAGACAGACGCTCAACTGCTGAGCCACTGAGGCGTCCGTAGTGACCTGCTTTGAGTTTAGTTTTATGCTAGGTACTGCAGAGGATTAAAAAAAATGACTATTTTGTGCCCTTGAAGAGTTTACAGTCTAGCTGGGAGTAAGGAATATAGGAAGATGTGAATACCTATTGAGCCTCTATTATGCGAGACAAATAAAAGGAAGAAAATGAGAAATCGTATTATTGCTTGTATAGTACAGACCTCAGACCGTATGTATTTGGGGAGAAGGGCAGTCAATTCCTATATCACAGAGGAATTGTAACTTATCCCAGATCTTGAAAAAGTAAACAAAATTGTCTCAGGTACAAGGGGTGAAGATGAACCAAATAACAGCAAAATCATTTCATTTTGGAGCTGAGAGGGATCAAGCAAAAGCCTGGACTAGGCTTGGGTTTTCTTGGGGCAGTGATAAGACTGAGCTGAGTAGCAGTGAATAGTAGTGAAAGAGGTGGTTAGGTTGGTTAGGAGCTATGTTTTAGAGGGGTCTTAAAAGGCAGGCTTTTAAGTTGAGATTTTAAATGATAGGAAATAGTGAACCACTGCGAATTTTTGAGGAGGACAGTAATATGATTACAGTAGGAAACAGGTGGTCGAGGAGGGAAGAAGGATAAGGTGATGAGACCTGAGCTCAAGTTGAAGGAGGTGGGATAAGGAGAGAAAGAGAGAAAAAGATTGTGGAGAAAAAGTTGAAGTTAGTGGGAATTGGATGTAGCAGATGAGAGAGAGTGATCCATCAAGTATGACTATGACATTTTAAGCTTGGGTTTCTGAGACATTGAGATAGGGAAGTTAGGAAGGTTTCCTCATTTTGTAGGGGAATTTGATGAGTTCAGTTTGAGATACAAAGTGGCAATGAAATGCCCAAGTAAAAGCTGAACCGGTTGTTACAGATGAGCCCATAGCTGGTGGAGAGTAGAGTCAGAGGTTAATATATTTGGAAATGTGGTTTTGCTGTTCATCAACATGGATATGGTAGCTGTAGCCAAGAGAATGAATAAGCTCTCTGAAGACTAGAGTTTAGGGAAAGAGCAAAAGGCCAGAGATAATGGTAGCGATAAACTCAATTATTCTACACTCTTTGGGCCATCTCAATTGACTTCTTTGTCCTTTCTTGTTTTCTGTTCCTTTCCTCCCAACTCCAGCAAACATCCCTTGAACGTCTCTTACCTTGTAAGCACTGTCTTAGGTAGGCACTGAGGAAACAGATGAGTCAGACAAGTTCTCAACCTACAAGGAGTTATGGATCCAGGGGGAGGAGACAGATGCATAAATATATAGATATATGAAGTGTGTAGTAGTTGTTGTGACAGAAGTTATGTAGGGGGATAAATAGCGGTCTAAAGGTCATTTCTGCCTTGGGCATGCAGAGGTTGGAAAGTGCCTCCCAGAGGAGATGACATCTGAGATGAGTCTTGAAAGATGAGTTAAGGGTGTAGCCTATAGAAGGCAGGGAGAAGTACACTCCAGGCTGAGAAAACAGCATGAACAAAAGCTTAAAGGAACAAAACAGCCAGACTTCTTCAGGTAACTTTTAAGTAATTATTGTGGCTGAAGGACAGGGTTGGAGGGCAGGGATGAGTCTGGTGAAGTAGGTAAGGCTGATCATGGACAGCTTTAGCTTGTGCTGCAGTAAATGATGAGCATTTCAGGGTTTTAAAGCACTGGATGAAAAAGTAAGTTTCAACTTGTAGAAAGATTGTTTTGTCAGTGGTGTAGAGGGTGTGTTGGAGAGGAACAAAAGCAAAAGGCTTTTAAAGTGTGTTTATTATGCTTAACAGTAACACATTGATTACTGAGTGATCATGTTTGTAAACTCATGGAATCAGAGACTACAGGGACTGTTTCTTAGTTTACCTTGTTTATTTTCAGAGGGCATACCTGAGATTTACTCAGGATCTTAGAAGTAGTTTTGTAATAGCTTGGTCTGGAATTCAATCTCCAGTGGCTATAATGTGGTTGGTGATTAATAAATGTCATTTCACCTCTCTGATTCCCTGACGTCCTATTCCGGTGTTTGTTACATCCTGCCACAGTGCACTGTGCTAGAAGACATTCCATTCCATTGTCATTTTTACCAGTCCAGAGTGAACAGTGGCTTTTTCCCAGGTCTGACTGAAGAAGATCTGCTCTGAGAGTACTTTGGGGGAATAGGGACTTTTGACCTGGGGCAGTTGGGTGCCCTGGAGTGGAGTGAATAGGATGTTAGGATTATTCATCTGTAATGATTCAGATGTAGAAGAATGTCAGGGTATTTATTGAGTGTGCAGGTGTAATTATCTCTCTTGCTAAATTCCCTTCAGGTTGTTTTCTTTTAAACTTAATTTTAGATTGTGCCAGTGAAACTTTGGTAGAGGAAATAGGCTTGGATAAATTGGTTACCCACAAAAAGGATATTTATCTAAAAAACCAATATTTGTCATTATACTTGTGTTCTAAATCTTCCTTTCCTGTGTTTTTAAATTTTGGGGATATATATATATATATATTAAAGTAAGGTGTAGGCCCAACGTGGGACTTGAACTCATGACACTCAGATCAAGAGTTGCATGTTCTACTGACTGAGCCAGCCAGGTGCCCCTTCACTGGGTTTTTGTGAAGGGAAATTGTTTGGGTTTAAAGTGCTAAATGAGGGTTTGGGTTTTGTGTTTCAGTCATTTTGTTAGAGAAGAACAGAACAGGATAGAAGGATATCTTAGAGGTTCTTAGATTCCCCTGGGAAAGGTTGGGCCACAGGGGATGTGGAAGTATGGGTACCTTCCATTGATAAGTCTTCCCCCAAACCTAACTGAGTTGTGATTTCTTTACCCTCCTCTCTGGGCTCTGTCCACATCTCCAGAGATGGGCCTTGGTTTGGAAACTGTCCACTTAAACAGAATTGCCAATTCTTAATTCTTTCTCAAGTGGGCAAGGGTACATTTTGTTTTTGTGAGTGTTTGTAGGGGGAGGAAGGGAGAGAGGAGGCACAGAATAACTACTCACAGTGAGTCTTTATCTGAATTCCTATGTAACTAGAAGTTTCCTTGGCTTATTTTTTGGGGGGAGGGGGAGAAGACTTGGTTATACTGGCATTTATGTTGTGTGGGAGCATGGTTGTCCCCATATCTCCTTGGATATCTGATTTAGGATGGCAATAAAAACTTCCTTCTTGTCTGTATCTGTTAGCCTTCCCCCCACCCTGTTCTGACTGCCTTTTGTGCACGCTCTGAGGGATGAAGGATCCTGTTCAGTTGAGAGCCAGACTAATCAAGTGTTCCCTGAAAGTTTAGGGAAAGCGTCTTAATCCTGATCATTATTTTTGGGTTAGTGACTCCACTGTTTTTCCAGTCACCTGGCCCTTTCTTAATTTCCAAATTTTGAATAATGAGATATTTTGAATATTTAGAAAAGTCCAGGGGGAAAAAAACCCCAAAACATTTTTTTGCCCATAACCCACATTTTATGGATATTAACATTTTGTCATATTTATTTTAGATCTCTTATTCTGTTTAAGATATAATGTTAGATATAGCTGAGTCCTACTCTGCATCCTTTCCTCTTTCCTCTTTATTGGGAAATGACTACTGGCCTGATTTGCTACCTATTATTCAATTTCATGTTTTATATTTTATTTTTTATGTATTTTAGGTACATATAATATACATAAACAACATGTAGATTTGAAATCTTACATAAATGGAATTGTACTGTATGTATCCTTTTGCAATTTTTCCCCTCAATATTGTTTTTCAGATGTGTCTTCATGTAGATCTAATTCATGTAATCATCTAATCTTTTAGCCTCTTTCCTCCAATGCCCTTTTCATTTGTCCTGTTGAAAAATATCCTACCCATCAAAGTCCCAGTTTAAACTATATCTTCCATGAAAACTTTCCTGACTTTTCTTTTCTCCAACAGGGTATGATCTTTCCCACTTCTGAATTCTCCTCTCATTTTATTCATACTTGTTTGGTAGTAGTTGTATATTTTTGTGTTTTTGTTTATTTGTGCCCTTAGCATGCCATTTCTACTACACTATGAGCTCCCTAACAGCAGAGAAGTTTGTTTTATCTTCTGTCTCTCCTGGGGCTTGCCACAGTAACTTATACATGGTAGGCATTTAGTAACTATTAGTGACTAAATGGTTAATTAATGAACTAAAAAAATAAAGACAATCCTTTGTGTTGATGAACTGTTAATTATGAGAATGATAGTGGCCCCCATGAAAATAGAGCTTGTAAAGAAACATTCAGCACTGAAAGTTAAATAAAATGCTCATAAATAGCAGGAGCAATCAAGACTAACTTCCTGCAGATGAGCAAACATTCCCTGAGAAATGAAATGGGAATTGATTGGTGATATCATCCAATGAGGATATTCCTGGGAATAGATCCTGATGGCATTTGTGAGGCAGTGTGCCCCTGTGGCTATCAAATTCTGCTGTTGTCATCAAGGTCTTGACACCCTCACTCGAGATGGGATACTGGTGTTGAGAAAAAGCAGCCTCTCTGTTCACTTAATAAACACTGCTGAGAACCAGGAATTCTTAGGGCCCTAAAGAAGAGGGCCTAATATACACATTTTTACATACATCTATATGTATGTACGTATACTTTTAATACTTGCCTTTTTTATTGAAACCAGATTGTATCTCAGTAGAATGTTTTGAAGCTTTTTTAATTCTGGGAGGTGCGGTCCCAATATAACATCATTTCAGCCTCACGGAAGCTTTTCCATTCCCTGCCAAGTGGAAATTAAATATTAAATGAAACTATATTAAATTGCAATTTTGTAGGTAAAAGCAGTCAAATATTGGCAGTTTTGTATGGTTAAATCTTATAGTCCAGTTTTGATTTTCTCTTGGCATTCTGCAGAACATTATCATTGACCTTTTTGAAGTGGATAATCCTAAATCCATTTATAATTCTAAAACACATTTCTGAACTTTAATTTGCAACCAGTTTTCTTTTGTTGTTATCTTAAGCTCAAGTTTTTAGTAAAATGTTTGTATTTTTCAGCACATATTAAGTATGTAATGGGTAAGGTTGTACGGGGAAGGTAAGGATTGTAGGCCAGAATACACTGGGGGAAATAAACCTGTATTTAAGACTTTTGCTGCAGTAGCTACATACAATTGATTGAATTGCCTTTAAGGAGCATACGCTTTCTTTGAGTAAATGTCCCCTCACCCTGCACTTCCTGCCATCCCAATGTCTCCTCTTCAGTCTTTTTTTTTTTTTTTTTTTTCCTCTTCAGTCTTGATAAGGGAGATCTGGTGGTGGGGAAAACCATGGAAGAGAAAATTACCTGTGGCCCTTGATTTTATTTGGAGACTTAACAGGAAAGGAAGTTTATGAGCCCTAGCTCCTGGCACCAGACTCTTACTTTGTAGTGCTCCAAACAGTTCTTCGTTTAAGAGAGCCCAGGGCAGGGATGGGGTGGGGGCTAAAAAACAAAGAGATAGTGGGAGTTAGCAGATATTATGGAATGGGATTGAGGACTAGGAATGGAAAAATGAGGATAGGTATAAACATTTAAATATGCTTTGTTTCCTCTCATCCTTCAAAACCTGGCTTAGAAGTCTTTCTCTTTGGCTCAGGTCAAGATCTCAGGGTGGTAGGATCAAATCCTGCATCAGCCACCCTGCAGATAGCCTGCTTCTTCCTCTGTCTATTTCTCTGCATCTCTCTCTGTGTCTCTTATGAATAAAGAAATAAAATTTTTGAAAAAAGAAAAGAGAAATAAGGGACGCCTGGGTGGCTCAGCGGTTGAGCATCTGTCTTTGGCTCAGGGTGTGATCCTGGGGTCCCGGGATCGAGTCTTCCTGCATGGCGCCTGCTTCTTCCTCTGCCTGTATCTCTCTCTCTCTCTCTCTCTCTCTCTCTCTCTCTCTCTGTGTGTGTGTGTGTGTGTGTGTGTCTCTCATGAATAAATAAATAAAATCTTAAAAAAAAAAAAAAAGAAGTCTTTATAACCCTTCCTTGTACCTTAACTATATCAGACTTGTATCCAGGCCACATACCTGCTTGGAAGATATCATGTATAGAATTCAGCTTTGAAAGTATCAGTTTTGTGCTCTAAAATAGTTCTTTGAAAAGTCAGGGTCATTTTAAACGAGTTGCTCTACTATTGTCTTTTGAATCATTAATAACTGACATTGAAGGAAAAGAAAACTCTGAGCCTTTAGTATTAGGAAGTCTTGGTCTTTACGTGAAGGTAGTCTCATATGAAGAACTGAGAAAGACAAAATATATTGCTAACAAAAATATTTTAGACAGCAAGTTCTTACTTATTTTAAAAATTCACCTGCTCTTATAAATTCCTTTGTATTTGCTTTTGTCTTCTTTGAACTAAGAGCTTATCTGGCCAAGTGTTAGACTATTCATTTTCTGAAATTTTCTGTCAGTACTAAGGACAAAATTATCTGACATGAAGAATACTTAGTTTGTGTTTGATGACAAGGGATAAAGACTTCCCATACTCCTCAGAATTCTGAGAATAGAAAGTTAGACTTAATATTTGCTGCATCCTGGTTTCTTTGTGCCTAAAATAAATTCCTAGCTATTTGGCACAAGGTGACCTCTCATTTTAACAAACCTTAAATTCCTTCTCTCTCATATCATCTTTGAAGTTTTTTGTAATATGCTAGTTCATTATGGAAATTAAGATAAAAAAATCATCTACACAAATTTCTCTTGATGTTTGCTGCCAGCTTGAGACCATAAATTCCTTTCTACCGAATACCTGCTGTGTACCAGAATTTGGACAACATGCTCTAAGGAGATGCCAAGGAAGTGTTACCCAGCAAATAAACTAGACAAGTAATAGGAGAATTGGCCCTTGGGAATTTACATTCTGTGTTAAATGGGATATAGTTACATATATATAAATACCTATATAGGAAAAAAATGTGAGAAACAAACTACCGTGTAGTATGTATACCATCATACAGCATTTTAGAGCTGAAAGGAAGTTTACATACTGTCATCATTTTCTGGGTCAGGAAAATGAGGCCTAGAAAGTTAGACTTGTCCAAGGTAGTAGTTATTGTTAACAGTAAGCATATTATTAAATATTTGTTCTCTGAAAAGTTAGGCTTCAGGAAACAAAGAGAGTCATGAAGACCTTATTCATTAGTTGTGAAGATTGAATTATTTGCATAAAAAAGAAATAATATGAAGTCATGGGTACTAAGTGTCAAGTGAGGAGTACAGTTGTACAGAATTACATAGAATGTTTTCTTTTCTTTTCTTTTTTTTTTTTTTTAAGCTAAACTCTATGCCCTACGTGGAGCTTTTACTCACAACCCTGAGATCAAGAGTTGCATGGTCTACCAACTGAGCCAGCCAGGTGCCCCCTGGAATTATATAGAAGTTAGAGGGAGTAGGGGAAAATTTTATAGTTAGGCTAATCTAGACCTTAGGAGAAGAAAGACTTCAGAAGGCATTCAAGGCATGAGCACAGTGAACTAAACCAACCTTGTTTTGAGGGTAGAGCAAGTAGACAAGCAATGAGATTAAAAAAAAAAAAAGATTTTATTTATTTATTAAAGACACACTGAGAGAGGCAGAGACATAAGCAGAGGGAGAAGCAGGCTCCATGCAGGAGGCCCCATGTGGGATTCAATCCTGGGTCTCTGGGATCATGCCCTGAGCCAAAGGCAGACGCTCAACCGCTGAGCCACTCAGGCATCCCAGCAAACAATTAGATTAATAAAATTGTAGAGTTAAGTAAATCAGAGAGGGCCTTAAATCTCAGGCAGAGGAATTTGGTTTATACTTACAGTGAAAAATCCCCAAGCAAAGGATTTTATGTGTAAATGAGTATTTTAGGAAAATGGATTTCAGCTCTCCAGTGTGAAGTGGAAGAAGAGAGACCAGGTAGAGAGGCTGTTATAATAGTCCAGGGGGAGGGAGTTTCTACAGGGAAGATGGTAATGGGAGAGAGAAGAGATTCCAGTGATTTGAAGAAAAGTAAATAGAATTTAATAACTGCTCTTATAGGAAGGGTAGACAGTAACAATGCACATGTTCTCAATCTGGGTTATAGCAGTAGAGGAGCTTGGTTTGGCTGGTTTCTGATACATAGACTCTCCAAAGTGATACCTTGGTGGAGGCCTTTGAGGAGCACTGAGTCTAGCCCAACATTCTCAGTACTGAATATATAATTTAAGTGACTAGTTTAAGTTTGCACACTTCCTAAGTTAATAGAACTTGATGTGGAGCCCATTCTTTTGACTATTGGCAGTGCTCTATTATATCCTGTTGCTTAAGAGGAGGTGGGTCAAGTGGTTAAATACACAGAGGAGATGCCTGGTAAGTGAAATAGGAAGTTGCAGACCACATTATGATGAGGTTTCCCACAAGCTGTTTCAGTTCTCATAGGTTCTCCTTATTTTCAGACACTACATGTGTATACTGTCCAGCTCATAATGCAACAAGAGACTGGCGTTCTTTAGAGCTATCTTCTGACATTCAATTCTTCAGTCAAGGAAAAAGATCCCTTCAGATTTTAGATGTAATTCTATATACTCTCCCACCCCTGATTTTGAAGGTGAAATATCTTTTCATCTGCAGGTAGATAGGTTGCTGTGGTTACAGGCTGCAGGTGAGGTAGCCTCAAAGACTCCATCAGTCTCTTTGGGGTAAAGGGAGGAGAGTTTTGGGCCTAAATCTTTCAAGCTTACCACCCAGTCAGCAGTTAAGAACAATTTACTTACATAGATCTTACTACCTAAAATGGTCAGTAAATAATGTGAATCAATAGAGTGTTTACGCTAATGGGAAGTTTTTAGAAGATTAAATAGCCTTCTAAAAAATCCTTTAGATTTGGTTTTTAAATATATAGTCTGGTATATTTAAGCTATGACTCAGTCTCATTTCTTTTGCCTTCTGTTTTCCCTCCCTTTCCTTTTCTCTCCCTTTTCCTATTCTGCCAGGCTTTTTATCTGACTGGTAACAGATACCTGAAGACTCACAATAGCATTATCTGGATCAACTAACATTTATTATGTACCTACTACAAGCGTCTTTTATTTAACTTCATATGCGAAGATGAAATATTCCTGGATAATATGACTAGGACCCTAGTAGTAATGCTTTGCAACGCTTGGCTTCTACAATGCTTACCCCATTTTAATCTTTGCCATGTCTCTTCTGTTATGACTTCTGACCCAGCTAGGAAGTAAAGGGAAGAAAACTTTACTATTTAATAGTGAGACCCTACCATGAGTTATATATAGTAAGTACTTGATATATCATCTCACCTAATACTCATAACAGTTCAATAAGATAGATGTTTTTATACCTATTTACAGATTAATTCATCTCATATTTATTACTGTGTTAATAACATATTTATCAATTCAGCCAAGATATATAGGTATTTTTGAAGGTGCTGAGGATACCACAGTGATTATCAGATGAATTCCCTACTAAGGCACAGAGAAGTTAAATAATTTACTTGAGGTCACACAGCAAGAAAGTGACAGATAAAAAAAAAAAGAGTGACAGATGTAGGATTTACATAGAGATCTGGTGGATTCCAAAGGGAATGTATGCAACCACTATAACATGCTGCCATTTATATATATTGCATGTTCTCTGTGATTATTTAAATAAATCAAATTATAGATAGGTATGGTGCCTAGTATTTTTTTGTTTAAAAAGGTTCTCCATGAATCCAAGAAAGAAATCTATCTTGGTGCTGATAAGCACACCTGCCCAATAATGCTTTTCCTCTCTTCCTTCTTCTCTCCCACCCCCTCTCCACTCACTCATACTTGGGTATAAACTGGACAGTGTGACCTGCTTTGGCATGTGGATGTGTTTGTGTTTTGAGGACTGGGAGAGTTTTTGTTTCCTTGGCTTCCAGAATGTTCCTTGCCCACTTGCAAGTGCTTTCTTGTAGCATGGTGAGTAATGTGTTGCTAATGTTGTAATGTGGTCATACCAGTTGGAGTATTTTTTTTTTCTTTTTTTCCCAGTTTTCTGATGAATATGTGGGTGAGGACTCTTGGACTGAACTTGGCCTCCTGCAGTTCATTCAAATAGAGAAGGCTTTCTGTATTCAGAGGACTAAAAAAAATAGTCTTGAGGTTGGGAAGACTATTGAAATCCCATGTTGGATGCCTTGGTGGCTCATCAGTTAAGTGTCTGCCTTTGGCTCAGGTCATGATCTCAGGGTCCTGGGATTAAGCCCTGTGGGGTTCTCTGCTCAGCACACAGTCTGCTTGGGATCCTCCTCTCCCTCTGCCCTTCCCCCTGTCTCATGTTCTCTCTCTGTCTCAAATAAATCAAATAAATCTTTAAAAAAATAAAATAAAATCCAATGTCTTCTGCCCAGCTGAAATTGAGTTTTTTTTAGTATTCTAGGTTTATTCTTTAGCTATTATGATCCAAGAGAGTACTCGTTTTAGATTATGGTCATTATCACTATGTGCTATATCTTGGATGAACAGTGTTTGTTCTGGAGTTGGGAGCTTAACAATAGGCACACAGGTTTTGTAGTAAGCATTACCTATTAGGAAGCACTAAAAAAATGTCTGTGAAAGTGAGAAGCTGAGTTGCAGTTGAGTCCTAGGGATTAATTAGGTGGGATCAAGGTGGCTGGTGTTAGAATTAGTTGGTTCCAATTAAGATTGGGATTTAGGCACATAAGGTTAATGAGATGATTTATGTGGATGTGTCTAACCTAGTGCTTGGTAGTTGATTGGTGCACAGTAAGTATTAGTTAAATCTTTAAAGGTACTTGAATGGTGAGTGCTGTCAGTTTGTCTTTCTAGGGCAGTTTTCTTATCATTAACTATTCTGCCTTTTAGAAGAATATTTATTAAAAAAAAAAAAAAAAGAATATTTATTGATGATTTAACTGGGTAAAGCATTTGGAAAATGGGTTGGGGTATCGAAGATTTACATCAGATTCTTGCTGAAACTGTGGTCTTAACATGTACAAATTGAATCAGGTCTAATTTAAGGGGAAATTTGTGATTTTCCTTTGCTAGGGTCATATGCTTTTTTTGATAGCAATAGTGTTTCTGACCTAGTGGTAGAGTTGAAAATGCTTTTCAATTCCAGTTGAACTGGGTTTGATTTCGATATTTGAGATAATTGCCTATGGTGTTTCCTTTTATCTTGTGCATTTTTCTCAGTGACTCTAAGTAATACTTCAAATAGAAAGTATTTTGTAACTTGCAAAGCTAGCAGTTGCTATCACCACCACCACTACCAATAATAGTGTTAAAAATATTAACATTTTTAAGGTTAGGGATAAGACTCATTCTAATGAAGGTTGGTTTCTTGGATTAATTTCAAGGAGAAAAACTCAGAGGACAGTGGGATATTTGCCAACTGACTTGTGTACTAATTCATACCTTTTGTACTTTTTGTGGAAGTGAAAAGGAAAGGCAGAGACTTTTACCCTGAAAACTTTGCCTAGGGCTATGTCGTCTCGAAGGGTTGCCTATACTACTTAGACATACTCTATTGTGGGAAGAAAGTTAAACAAGATTTGACATATGTTTGATTTTAGGGATTTATAGTACATTTTACTGGAAGCATCTGTCTACATAGGAAACAACTCATTCCAGTTTATTGGTAAAGTCAACTACATTCCATTACTATGGATCCTATACTGATAAAGTATATCAGTCTAGGACAGTATGGCCTCCCAGAATGGTAAGATTAAGGAAATCGTGCCTTTCATCAAAAGTTGATGCTTTATTTCTCTCTTGGTTTTTATTTTATGTTTTATTATTTTTTTAAAAGATTTATTTATTTATTTAGTCATGAGAGACACGCAAAGAGAGGCAGAGACATAGGCAGAGTGAGAAGTAGGCTCTATGCAGGGAACCCGATGTGGGACTTGATCCCGGGACCCCGGGATCACACCCTGAGCACAAGGCAGATGCTCAACTGCTGAGCCACCCAGGCGTCTGTTTATGTTTTATTCTGTTCAAAATTTAGTTATTGCTATGATTTCATAACAGCATATGAAAACTATATTGTAGCTTTATACTATCAATAGAAAAGAAAAAGAAAAATCTATCCTTTTGTCACACTTAATTTTATCCTACCCTCTTGCTCCAAAACTTTAGACCTCAAGAATACAGTGCTAGAATATGTTCAAATCCAGTTTCTATCTTTAGTGGTGATGAGCAAAACAAAGATGATTTTCCTTAATATGATTTGTTTAAATGATTAAATTTCCTAATTAGGCATCTTTTTCTTTAGTACACATCTGTAGAAGTAAGAGATTTATCTTGGTGGCAGAAGAAAAGGAAATTTTTCATAGATAAATCCACAAAGTGGATCACATAGAGAATTGAAAGTCATCGGTATATGTGAAGTCAGATAAAGATTGCTAGAATAGGAGTCAGATAAAGATTGCTAGAATAGGAGTCAACAGGGGTGCCTGGGTGGTTTAGTCGGTTAAGTATCCAACTCTTGGTTTCCGCTCAGGTCATCATCTCATGGGTCAAGGGATCGAGCCCCACTTTGGGCTCCCTACTCAGTGCTCAGTGGGGAGAAGGGGAAGGTCTGCTTGAATAGTCTGTCTCTCTCTGCTGCCCCTCCTCCCCAACTTGGGCATGAGCTCTCTCTCTAAAATAAATCTTTGGAGAAAAAAAAAGAGTAGCAGTCAACAGACTTTATGTTCCTTTTTTTTTTTTTTTTTGACTTTATGTTCTATGCACAGTTTTAGCACTAGTTAGCTCTGTGACTTTGGGCAAGTCATTTAATCTCCCTCACCTGGTTCTCAGTGTTCTCATCTGTAATTTGAGGGTATGGAATGAAGTGATTTCTGATGTCCTGGTTCTAAAGTCCATAATTCCAAAGTACCAAACAAGGAAAATAGACTGACTTTCTGCACCTCATCACGAGACTTGTTCCACATTAGACCTGAACGTGCAGGGTTAATTATGTAAAAATAGAAATGTATAGTCTGTATTCCCAGGTAGACTAGAATTGTCAGATTATGTTATATGCTTATAACTAATTTTTTTTATGTTTAAATATAAGAGGCTCTGTTGCTTTTATTTTAAATTTTATTTAAAAAATTTGAGAGAGAGCACGGGGAGAAGAGCAGAAGGGGTGGGAGAGAGGCAAGTAGACTCTGTGCTGAGTACAGTTTATAAGTTTGTTTTTAGAATGAGAGAGTGTGTGATGGCCCCTGTCCTGTCCACCTCGAGAGAGAGGGAAAGAGAATCTTGAGCAGTCTCCACACCTAGCATGGAGCCGGACACAGGGCTCCATCTCACAACCCTAAGATCCCTGAGCCAAAATCAAGTCAGATGCTTAACCAGCTGAGCCACCCAGTTGCGTGAGGCTTGGTTGCTTTTTTTTTTTTTGTTTTTTTTTTTTTTGCTTGGTTGCTTTTAAAAGAAAAATTATTATTTTTTAAAGATTTATTTATTTATTTATTTATTTATTTATTTATTTATTTATTCATGAGAGGCACACAGAGAAAGGGCAGAGACATAGGCAGAGGGAGAAGCAGGCTCCTGGTGGGGAGCCCAATGTGGGACTTGATCCCAGGACCCCAGGATCATGCCCCGAGCCAAAGGCAGACACTCAACCACTGAGCCACCTAGGTGTCCCTAAAAGAAAAATTATTACCACAAATGGCACAACCTATACAAATGAAAGAGACCCAAAATTATTTGGGTCTCAGGATATCCTGTGTTGGAGTTTCTGCTTCCTAACTCCAACTTGGAAATAGAAATATGTGTGTATTGGTGGAGTTAGTGGTGAGTGGGGAGGATGGGGACAGTAGTGTGGATGAATATGGATAGTATTTTTAAAAGCAAAATATTAAATAATTCTTTAGTCTGTGGAGCTTGCATGGCTAGACTGATTGGATTTTGCCATAAACGCCTATAGAATTGACAAACCCTGTAATTCAAACTCAGAATACCTAGATCCAAACTTCTTGCTCTCTGAGTATCATTTAAGCTTTGTAAGTTTCCCTGTGTGTATGTATTTTCCATCAGAAAAGAAGGGATTAAAAATCTCAAAAGGAGTATTTAATTTTTAGAATTCTTATTAATTGAGGTCATATTTGTGAAAGTGCTATGAAAACAAAAATTACAGCAAAATAAAAGTTATTTTTAGTGAACAGACAGCTGTACAGTTCTGTTTGTTCCCTGTAGACCTTGATTATATGTATCAGTGGAGTAGATGATGACATTTGAAACCAGTAAATAATTCACAAGCCTGTTTCAAATACAGATTAGCTGTCAATCATCCATACACATGGACTAGTATGAATAACTTAGAACTACAAATTTTGTTAGGCATCTACTATGTGCCAAGCAATCTTTTAGGCCTGTTTAGAATTTTTTAAAATATAAAAGAAAGGTGCTAACCTCAGGGATTTTAATTCTGTTTGGAGTGTATCTTGTTTTCCAGCCTGAGGATCTCTTACACATCCTTAGAGACCCAGTTTGAGAAACTTCCCCCACCCATCCAGGTAAACTAGTTGTTCTTAAACCTCTTCCTACCCCATTGGGCATAAATGACATGTTTAGATTTTTCCCAGCAGACTGGAGTGCCCTGAAGGTAGGACTGGCTTCTTTTCTTCATTTATATCTATCTTCAAGGCTCCAGAGCAGTGCCTGGTACATGGTGGACCCAGCTTGGTAAATTTTGATTGAATGACTGATAGTCAAATTGGAGACCTAAGATGCAAGTATCAGGAAAGCCAACTAATACTACAAGGCAGTATATTGATAACAGCAGGTGACAGTGAATGTTGCACATACTGGGCCTAGAGTTCAAATGAGGTCTAGATATGACTAGGATAAATGAACTATGGAACTTGCAGATGGAGAATTTTAAACATAGTAATAAAAAGTATCTTTCTTGGGATCCCTGGGTGGTGCAGCAGTTTGGCGCCTGCCTTTGGCCCAGGGTGTGATCCTGGAGACCCGGGATCGAATCCCACGTCAGGCTCCCGGTGCATGGAGCCTGCTTCTCCCTCTGCCTGTGTCTCTGCTTCTCTCTCTCTGTGTGTGACTATTCATAAAAAAAAAAAAAAAAAAGTATCTTTCTTTGGGTGGGGTTATATAATTTTGTAAAGGACAAATTTCCTTTTCTAATTGTTTAGGGCTTTAAAAAAATTAGTAGTTGTGTGCTGAAGGAAGTTAATTTACCGGAAGTTTACAAAATGAATTTCCTATGGATAACTAGTTGTAGATAGTTTGTAATTAGAATTTTTTTCTCCTGCTATTTCTCTCCTTGAATAGAGGTTCTTTTTTTTTTTTTTTTTTGAATAGGGGTTCTCTAATTGACAGTGAAATGACCAGTGGTTAGAAATCAAAGGGAGAAAAGGCTGTCAGCTACTAAATGTGACTTGAGTCTAGAGAATGTGTTTTACTATTATTGGACTAGCCTTAGTCCAATAAGGCTAAGTGTAGCAATCAGATTCTTTAATGGCCTAAGGAGAACTTTTATTTTTACACACTATTTTTTTAAATATTTTATTTATTTATTTATTTTATTTTATTTTATTTTATTTTTTTTATTTTTTAATTTTTTTATTTTTTTTTATTTATTTATTTTAGAGAGAGAGAGAGAGTATAAGTGGGAGAGAGAGAGAGAGAGAGAGAGAGAGAAGGAGCAGGGGGAGGGGCAGAGAGATGGGGAGAAGCAGACTCCCTGATGAGCAGGGAGCCTGTTGTATGGATTGGATGACGTAGGGATTGGTTGTAGGGCTTAATCTTTGGACTCCAGGGCACTTAAACTGACTGAGCCACCCAGGCACCCCCAGACTATTCTTTTAAAAGTTGAATGTATTGAGAATCAAACCTTGAACTATATTTGACCCAAGCTGAAAGGAAAGAAAAAATCCGTTGTGTGTGGCAAATAAAATACTGGTCTGGATCTAAACAAATCAACATTAATATGATTTTTGTTTCTATTCAAGTTACTGTGTGCCAATTTTATAATAACAGACTTTCTCTATGACTCTCTGCCCTTATTATTCTAAAAGTCACTTCTATTGTACACGTCTTCTGAATTATTAAATTTCCCAAATAACTGTAATCCAAGGAGCCTTTTATCAGTAGCACTGAAAAGACAAATGCCAATTCATAAGGAGTTCTCTGTGAACTCCCTGATCTTTATGTTAGTGTTAGGCTGTTAATGGATTTATCTCTTAGAGATTCATTTTGCTATTTGTAGGTCTCAGAAAAAAAAAAAGAAATTTCTTGAAAAAATAGTTAAATCTTGTTCTGAAATGCACATATTAGTAGTAGTGTTAAAGCCATGGAGCTGATTCTTTAGTTCTTCCTGGTATATATCCACAATAGCATATGGTAAACTAATAAATTGGGAATGGTACATTATATGATTGAGTCTTTGGGTTGAGTTTTTCTTTTAAGTTTGATTTAGAGAGAGAAAGTGGCTATTCCTCGAGTATATACTGTGATGGAGGTAGAAAACAACCCAGAATTGTGCACGGTGAGTAGAGGGGATGTAAACATTTCCCCCCCAAAAAAATAGACAACATGCATGATATTAAGAGAATATTATAAAATCTTTGAATTTGGAATGGGTAGAGTAGTAAGGGATAAAGGTGGGGAGGTAGGACTGATAGATTAAGACATTAGAATTTCAGGGGCACCTGGGTGGCTTAGTGTTTGAGCGTCTGCCTTTGGCTTGGGTCATGATCCTGGGGTCCTGGGATCAAGTTGCAAATTGGGCTCCCTGCAGGGAGCCTGCTTCTCCCTCTGCCTGTGTCTCTGCTTCTCTGTGTCTCTCATGAATGAATAAATAAAATCTTAAAAAAAAAAAAGTAGTTAAGAAAAAAGACATTACAATTTCAGCAAATATGTTTATCTTTACTCTCCCTGGAAATTTGGGAATGAGTGAGCTGTTTAGCTGTGTCTGTACATCTAGGAGAGGACAGACAGTTTTCTTTTGTTGTTATTTTGCTTGAGGGACCATCTGGTAGAAGGTACAACCAAAGGAGTCCTTTTATGACGTTTTCTTGGAGGCTCAAGGAGTTGAAAGATATTGGAATGAGAATGATAGACTGGGTCCTGTGTGCATGTGTTGACAATAACTTCGAGATAGCTGTGGGACTGGAGGTTTTTTTGGGAGGGGTAGAGGGAGCTTCTGGAGGAAAGATACAGGGGCTATATTGGGCAACAGTGGAATGAGGCAGAGTATATGGGGGGAGTTAGGCAGTAGGAAGGCAACTGACCATTTTTGAGGGCTTGCTATGTGCTTGGTACCGCCCTAATGTACATTCAGTTATTTAATCCTAACAAGAGGTCTGAAATGCAGATATTTTCCCCATTTTATACATGAAGAACTGGAGGCACAAAATGGTTCTGTTATTTACTCATAGCACAGCCCTTAGTAGGTAGACTGGTATTTTTTTTTTAAGATTTTATTTATTTATTCATGAGAGACAGAGAGAGAGAGAGGCAGAGACACAGGCAGAGGGAGAAGCAGGCTTCATGCAGTGGGACTCGCTCCTGGGACCCCAGAATCACGCCTTGGGCTGAAGGCAGACACTCAACCACTGAGCTATCCAAGCATCCTGGTAGACTGATATTTGAACTTGAATCTGTCTCTGAATCCAGAGCCAATTTTCTTTCTCATTGTGCTGTTGAAAGGAGTTGCAACAGGGAGACTGGTGCATGGGTGGGTGTCACATGTTTTCTTAGTCCTCCCTGGGCTGGGGGTGCTGTAGGATAAGGGTCTAGTCTTGAGTCAGATAGGCTGGCTTTGTGAAAATCCTGGCTCTGGCACTTTTTACCTTTATGATCTTGAGTGGATTACCTAACCTTTGTGAGCTTTAGCAACCTCATCTATGTGATAGGGTTAACCATCCAAACAAACGTCCTAGAGTTCCTTGGAAGTTAAAATGAAAGAATGCCTGCAGCTTTAACACATATTACTCCCTTTCACTTCTTTCTATCTCTGGGTTGTAATATAGGTCTACATAGGTCTCCTTGGTATGGAGTTGGGTCATATTCCGCCCCACCCCTTTTTTTTGAAGAAGGCTATATTTTGTTTCTTTTACTTGTAAGGACCCATATTAATTAAAAACAATCTGCCAAGGGAGTCTTTGGTTTTTCCCTCCTACCTAACCAAGAATTGTGTGAAATTTCTAAGAGTTTTTGTCCCTCCGCTCTCTTCCTATCTGGATTCCTTGGGACTGACATCATAGACGTGGAGGAGTCTCTGACCTTTGAAAATTCTTGACAGTCTTGAATGTTGTGGTTTTCCAGTGAGTTTTGGGAGGAGTAAGAGGGGACTTGGGCACAGCTGTAGTGCATGTGGGACTGGGAGGAGGTATAGTGTGAGAATGTGGATGCTGGGGGATGTAGTAGATGAGAAAATGTAGGGTCAATGGTTTTTCAGACACTTTAACATAACTTCTCTATAATCAGTATTTAATTTTGAGTCACTTTTCTCTGTTACTAAGTAGTTGGGCACACAGAGCATGCAGACTGTAATGTTAGTCTGGGTTAAACAACGTTTAGGAAGAGAAATCTGTTGCAAATAAGATCTTTAACAATCTGAAGCCAGTGTCTTTCAGTTGAGCCACTGTTTTAGATCTGCCTGTTTACAACACTGATTATCTGATTATCAGCAGTACTGGTGTGTGTATGCGTGTGTGTTTGCACGTGCATGCACATGTCCACATGTATGCATACCATGGGGTACTGTACAAATACGGTTTAGTTTATCTGAACACAAACTGAGTACCTACCAGGCGCTTAGGTATTAGGGATACAGGGTGAACAAGACAAGATTCCTGCCCTCAAATTGCTCCTGGTTTAGTGGGGAGACAAACATATAAATAAACACAAATACTCAGTAGTGTGATAAATAACATTATGGAAGTAGAATGCCAGGTGCAGCAGCAAGGAGGAAGTGGGCAGTTTACGTTTGGAAGCCGAGAAAGTTTTGCAAGTGAGATAGTACTGCAGTTAACCTTATAGGAGAGAGAAGAATTCACCCGCTAGACCACAAGTCCTCCCAAGCAGCGGGAACAGCATGGACAAAGGAACTGAAGTATAAGCACATGGGATACTTGGAGAACTACCTGGAGGGGAAGGGGAATGGTGGCAGGTGAATGAGGCCAGAGGGTTAGGTAGAGCCCAATTGTGAAGGGATTTTATGCTTTAGTCATTGAAGAATTTAGAGCAGCGAGCTATACCTATTTGCATTTCAGATTGATCAGCCTCTACCAGCAACCAATGGCTGGAGAGAGGAAAAGGGAGAGATTAAGAAGCTGTTCCCTGGAGTCCAGGTTATCAAAGCCTGAGAGAGAATAAAAGAGTTGTAGTTTATGGAGAGTGTGCTATGGATTTGGGAAATTTTAAAGGGAAAATTAGTAGAACTTCATAAAAGATTATTTGTGAATGAGGATAAGATAAGAGAGAAGTCCAGGGTGGCTCCCAGGCTTTTGTGACTTGGATATTAGGGGAGATGATGGTACCATTTGCTAGAATAGGCAATACTGGAAGAGGAGTAGTTTGAAAGGAGGAAGGACAGAGATTGAGCTCATGTATTTTATGTGTTGAGTTTGAAGTGTTATGTGGGATTCCCAGATAAGCTGGAGAGTTTGGGACTCCAAATACATTGAAGTTATCAGGGGCATGAATGAAACTTCTCATGGAGATGATCTAAATTGAAAATATGGAAGGCCTGAGGTAGAACCTTGGTGCACTAACCTTTTTAGGAAGAGGAGTCCACAAAGGTGACAAGATGCAGAGCCAGAGAGGCAGGAAGAGTGATCAGTATCACATGCTACAAAGAGATCACTTTAGATAAGCAGTAAGGATAATTGTGATATTATTGTAAGTCAGTGTCATTCTCCTTCAGTAGAAGCACATTTTGGTAGGTTAGGACTGCATCTAAGGCAAGAAAATAGCATCAGTGAATGTGGTTGATTTTAGGGAGTTTTGCGAGGTGGGGAGAAGAGAAGCTGGCGGGGTAGGGACTGGGGAGGAAACCTGAAAGAACTCCTCTTGCTTCATAATGTTTTCTGTGAAGTTGGAGGCAAGTCATATGTCAGGAGTGAGGGAGGTGATAAGGATCGGATAGGAGAGTGGTGGAGGTGTGGGAGAGTGGCTGACAAGATTGGTTGACTTGAACCAGAGGCAAACAGAAGACAAGTATTTCCTTGAAAGTAATGAGACTGAATACCATTTATTTGTAGTTGGGATGCTCTGTATGGTTATGTGATCTGATCTTGCTTACTAGCCCCAGGTAGTAACAGAGAAGTTGAATGTGGGAGCCACCCAGGTTGGGCTGATGAAATAGAAGAATAGCAGAACTAAGTTTTTACTAGAAAATAAGTGGTCAGTCATTGGTTTCATACTCAGTTGGCAAGAAGGGACAAAGTGGCATCTATCCATTTTTTCTCTGTCGTCACTGCTGTCATCCTAGTCCAGCTCACTATTATGTCTTTGCAATAATTTCCCAACCAATCTTCCCTAAATCTACTTGTGTTCCTTCCACACTCTTCTTATTACAGCCAGGGAGATCTTTTTTTTTTTTTTTTTTTTTTTTTATTTATGATAGTCACAGAGAGAGAGATAGAGAGGCAGAGACACAGGCTGAGGAAGAAGCAGGCTCCATGCACCGGGAGCCTGATGTGGGATTCGATCCCGGGTCTCCAGGATCGCGCCCTGGGCCAAAGGCAGGCGCCAAACCGTTGCGCCACCCAGGGATCCCAGCCAGGGAGATCTTTTAATACTTCAAATCTGGTCATGTCCTGCCCCTACTTACAACTGATCAATGGCTTTTCATTACTTTTAGGATAAAATCTCAATGTTTAACAGGGTCCATTAGGCCTCCTCTTAACCCTTACTCTGTACCATTTTCACCTCTATGTTTCTTCCTGCCACAGAACATTGATAGATGTTTCCTCTGCTTAAGCATTCTTCGTTTCCCAGTTTGTCCCTGTAATTCCTATCACTTCCTTGGGAAAGCTTTTTCTGACTTCCTATAGGAGATAACACCCATCTCTGCAGCATTTCTTTCTTTCTTTCTCTCTCCTTTTTTTTTTTTTTTTTTAAAGATTTTATTTATTTGAGAGTGAGAGAGAGCATGAGAGGGGTGAGGGGCAGAGGGAAAAGCAGGCCGCCCACTGAGCAGGGAGCCCAATGTGGGTCTTGATCCCCAGACTCCAGGATCATGACTTGAGCCGAAGGCAGGCGCAGAGGCACCTAGGCGCCCCTCCAGCATTTCTTTATTACAATTTTCAGTGAAATTTTGTGGGTTTTTTTCTCCACTGGAATCTTTGTGAGGATAAAGATTGTGTCTGTCTAGTTCACTTTTGTTTCTTTTTTTTTTTTTTTTTTTTTTTCACTTTTGTTTCTAATGCTAATCATAGTGTACCTAACACATAGTAGGCATTCCATGATTTTTGTTGAATTAGTGAATAAGGTGGTTAAGGAATTGGCTGTCTTAGTCTGAGGTGAGGAGATCTTGAGATAAGAGAGCAGGCTTAGTAGTAGAGAAGGAAAGCTGGAAGGAGGTGAGATTGTAGCCAAAGTAAGATTTCTGATGTTGAAAAAAGAAAGGTGGAGCAGTTTTAGGAGATGGCAGGACCCAGGAATGAGGTGCTGGAGTAGAGATGAAGGTCTTTGCAGTTGATGAGATTTAAAAACTCTTACAGCAGAAACATTGGATGGATTATGTAGGTGGCTGTTGAAATTGCTGAGGAAAATGGTAGGATTTAAAGTGAGAGTGATAGAAGGCAGGTGTCTAAGTCTTTAATAAATATGAGAGATAAGCACAGCCCTTTCCTATGTGGAAGAATTCAGTGAGTAAGGATCAGTGCTGGGGGATCACTGGGTGGCTCAGCGGTTTGGCGCCTGCCTTTGGCCCAGGGCACGATCCTGGAGTCCCAGGATCGAGTCCCACGTTGGGCTCCTGGGATACAGCTTGTTTTTCCCTCCTCCTGTGTCTCTGCCTCTCTCTATATATAAAATAAATAAATAAATACATGAATGAATAAATAAACTAAAAAAAAAAAAAAGAATCAGTGCTGTTTGGGGGTCCGGTAATGTCCTAGTGCCTTGGGAGGCAGTGTGGGCAGTCGAACGTGTGTCCAAAATATCTGGGTTCAGACTTTGGACAACCCACCTGATTTTTCAAGCCTATTTGTTCCTCTATTTGTAAACACAGTTTTATGTGAAGAAATGCTTTCTCTAATTCTTTTTTATGAAAATGCCATCATTCCTGGGAGCAGATTTTATTGTTCTGGAGAAAAGAACAGAGGCTGTTAGGTGGAAGTTACAGTTACAGAGGTAGAAGTTACAGAGGTGTTGGAACTTACAGAAGTTACAGAGGTGGGCTGGTCATTTAGTTTTGGAAAAGTGTTTTCTAACTCTTAGAGCTGTCCAACAATAAGAGGGACATCGTGGCAAAGGAATGAGTTTTCCAACAAAACTTGTATCCATGTAGAGACTGGGTGATTTCTCTGTCAGAGATGTAATAGAAAGATTTCTACATGAGGGCAAGCATTGGATTAAGTAATCACTAACATCTCATCCAGTTGGAGGATTGGAGAGTTTTGACCTAATTGAGGTTTGTCTAAACACCATTCAATCAACAGATGTTTGAGTGCCTCCTCTGTTTTGTTTGAAAGTTCGAAAGCCAGTATTTTCTTTTTTTCCTTCCTGTGTGCTGAGACAGAGCCAAGGACGTGCGTCTTAGTCCATGTTGTGGATATTTCCCATTTGGAATTTGAGAAGCTCAAGCCAGATGTTGGTGGTGATGTAACAAAAGCTACTGTCCTCATCTGTTGGATGGGGTTAGGGTGGAGTCTGTGGTCTCTACCTGGAAGCATCAAATATAAGAATGTGCTTCCAAGAAGTTTGGTTTAGTGCTTTTTTGAATTTCTTAGCAAGTCATTCTAGATCATGCTGGATCTCTAAATTACTTCTCGAAAATAATTTTTGGAAAGAATGACCTACTATGTTGGCAAATGAGATCTATGATGCTGTGACATTGGTGGTTCTTACAGGCTTTCTCCGTCACAGGAGCCTATGTCTGGCTGCAAAATTGCCTACATGCCTATGGCTTAATCAACTCTTCTCTCTTCTGCTGAGCATCTTTTTGCTGATTGCTATTTGTGTGCTTACCCTGTATCTCCCACAGTCTGTCAGTTATTAAAATGGCTTTACTAAGTTCCTTTGCATATTTTTTTTTTTAAAGAGAGAGGATTGAAATTCATTTTGCAGCTATGCTCTTGGTTTTGGATTAGTCATGCTTTCAAGTTATTTGGGCTGCAACCATCTCTTGTGACCTCTAAGTAACTAAAATGGGCTTGGAGAAGAAATTCTTGTCTGTATTAGGGGAGGGAGAAACCATTCATTTATGAATTCTGAAGGAATTTAATTCTTGTATAAGATGTAAGGAACTAATTTATTTTATAATCTAACATTTTGAATTTGAGGTATGCTAGGCCAAAAGTTCCTTATGTTATCGGCTGCCTTTTCTGACAATTGTGGAAGAATGGGAGGAAATTAGACATTGACAATGCATCAACTAAACTAAATGTCAGGATCATGGTTTATGAGGCTATAGAGAACTGGAGAGTTTCATTTTTTAAACCTGGAAAGGACCTTAAAGGCCATCGAATCCATTGAATTCAGTCTGCAACTGAAACCCTGTAAGTAATTTGACCAGGGTGGTTAAGACCAGGGTAGACTCTTAGAAATAGAGAGGTGATAGGAAGTATGAAGGATCCTGGACTTTCTCATCTGCCAAGTTAAGCCAAAAATTTGGTAGTGGCTGATGTGGAGGTTCACTTAATCATTTAATCATTTACTCATCAGGCATTTATTGACTGCTACAATATTGTAGGTGCCGTGTTAGATGCTAGTTGTTGGGGCTATGAATAGGAATAAAACATGTCCCTATACTCAAGTTAGTGACTTACTGGTTTTATGATCCACAAATCATTGCTGTTTATTTGCCTTAATATTTCTAAGGAATGCAGAAAATCAGGATCCAATCATACCACTAAACAAGTTTTGTCCTGGGGCTGGGGGATGTTTGAAGAAAAGGTATCTGAGTCACCCTTAGACTTAAGATTGTTTAGGAGGAGATGTTTCTGCAGTGCGTCACCAGAGTCACCTTTTTTACCTTTGAGAATTCTACTTTTGGCCTTCTCTAAAAGGCAAGGAATTGGTGGGTGTGGTAGGGCAGGTGTGTTAGGGTTATTTTAGCAGCAAGCCCTCTTCTCCAGAGAACTGTAAACCTGTCTAATGTGGCAGAATTTGGTTAGAGATCGTTCTTTACTCTGCTACTGCTTCCTCAGCTGGAACTGCTAACTTTAGAGGAATGTGGATTGGTGCCAGGCTATCAAGTCAGGGACAGAGTTTTTGCCAAAGTCAAGTCTGAAAGAGATCTTTTTCAGGTGAACTTATTTGGCTCGTTTGTCCATGGTGGATATTTGGCTCATTTGTCCATGGTGGAGAAAGGCATGTTTCCTGGATTCATGAAATTAGTGGACAAAAATGGACTTTTGTGTACCTTTGAGATCTCCCCTCTGCTTTGTGTAATAGCTTATTTTATTGTGAGTAGTTTTAGCTATCAGCTTGCTCCTTCTACATCCTCAGCTAGCCTCAGAACACTAGTCAGCTCTAAAGTTATTCAGTGTATAGTATTCTTTGTTCGTTTATCCATTCATTCAGCAAATATTTACTGAGGGCCTCTATGCCATGCACTGTGCACGTATCAAGTGATACATGCTGAGGACACATTAGTGAATAAGACACACAAGCACTCGGCTTTCAAGAAACTTACATATTAGAGGAGGAG
This sequence comes from Vulpes lagopus, assembly GCF_018345385.1. NCBI lineage: Eukaryota > Metazoa > Chordata > Mammalia > Carnivora > Canidae > Vulpes > Vulpes lagopus. The sequence goes on from NC_054828.1 coordinate 74,870,699, forward strand.
GGTAGACAGTAACGTACTAAAATAATTTCAGTTTATATCAAGTGCCAGGAAGGAAATAAAACAAGGTGGAGAGTTCTTCCGGGTGGTTAGTCTGCTGCTTTCTTCCATTAATTTCGATAAGCAAACTGATGGATGGAAATGGAATACTCTAGAAAGGTAGAAGAAAAGCATTATTCAGAATGACATTAAGTTTTGTGATTAATTTAGAAGAATTTAATGAGGAATTAGGAAACTAAAGGTTGCACTTTATAATAAATTCAGCTGAAATAAATGAGCCGGAATAGTTTCTCCATTTGGTTAGGAAGCTGCAGAAATTGGGCTATGATCATCCTATTTCAGTATAATTTGAGCCTTATGTATTTATTTCCTCCTCAGGTAGAGGCCTGAATTTGGATCTATGTCCTCCCTACCTCAGCTGCCTGAAAGTACTTAATGATCACATGACCCTGGACATGGATGCTGTCCTGTCAGATTTTGTCCGTTCCACAGGTGCAGAGCCTGGGCTGGCCCGAGATCTCCTGGAAGGTAAGGAGTCACGAGGGGGAAAATGAGAAGAGAGAAAGTCAATGCCATGTTTATTGTTAAGATGACTTGGAACAATTAAGGTGATCAGAAAAATACTTTGTTTATGACAGACCTTACGTTTAAATTGCTTCTAATAATCTGCCTGTGTATGACTTAACATAATTTTAAAGTGCAAAATTCCCTTTTCACCTTGAAAAGTTAAATTCACTGTGAATTTATGCTTAGGTAGGGATCCCTGGGTGGCGCAGCGGTTTGGCGCCTGCCTTTGGCCCAGGGCACGATCCTGGAGACCCGGGATTGAATCCCACATCAGACTCCCGGTGCGTGGAGCCTGCTTCTCCCTCTGCCTGTGTCTCTGCCTCTCTCTCTCTCTGTGACTATCATAAATAAATAAAAAAAGCAGTGCTCTTAAAAAAAAATTATGCTTAGGTAATGCAAGTGAAATTTTATATAAATCCACTAAAAGCATAATTCTAGATGTGTAAGTCTTCCTCTTTATATATAAACAGCTTTGGGATTTTTGTATTTGGGATCATTTGTGGTTTTGTTTCTTGCCTTCCCTAATTTGGGGTGATTCCATGTAGAGTGAATTAAGTTAATATTTTTATTTTGCTGCCCTGTTTATTTCTATCTGTATGTACACGTAAGTGTGAACATTCTAGATTTTAAGGTCCTTAAGGCTTGGAATTGTGTCAGTAGGATTCTTTGTTTGGAGTCATAATTAACAGATGTTTTTTGATGATGGAACTATATAATGACAAAACTGAGGAGAAAGGGGCAAGTTCTTAGCATATATTCTAATGTTTTAGATCGTCATCGCTTAGCAAAGTATGACAGTTTGACATTTGCTTCCACCTTTAGGAAATGGAAGATCTGGGTTTAAACTCCAGTTTGCTAATTCAGTGTGACTCTGCCCTTGACTGACATTTTTTATCTCCTACTATCTTCTTATTCTTCAGCCTGGCCCAACTTGTCACCTTTCCCTGGTCACGTTAAGTTGTTTTCTAAGTCAGCAGTGTCCCTTCCTCCATTTTTCTTTAGAAATTCTCCTCATCCTTCTGGATTCAGCTCAAATGCTTCTTCTTCCTCTTGTACTCTTGTAACATGTGTTCAATATGTGTAAGGTACTTGAGATAGATACATTGTTTTATTCTTACAATCACTCTGCAATATAGGTTTTATTATCCCACTTTTATGATTTTAAAAAACTGAAGTTCAGAGAAGTTAAGTGGAATTTGAACATAGGCAATCTGTTTTCAGAGGCTGGCTTTTAACAATTATGTTACAATTAATATTTGTTTAATCTGTCTCACACACTTCTGTGCACACACTTCTGTGCACACACTTCTGTGCTATGTGCACACACTTCTGTGCTATGAAGGAAAAGTTGAGGTACTATGGAAGTGTAAGAGAGAAACCTAATTTTAGATACAGGGTATAGAAAGGCCTTTCTAAGGAAGTGACATTTGAGTTGAACCCAGAAGGGTATGTGGGAGTAGCAAGGCAAAAGGGATAAGAGAAGAGAGTGTTGATACAGAAGCTTGTACAAGGACCTAAAGTGAAACAGAGTTTGGCACTGGGTAGAAGGAGTGGGGCAAGAGTGGTAGGAAATGGGTAGAAAGGCAGGAAGCAGAATATGGGGCCCTTTGTAGACTGTGGTAAGAAGTTTAAATGTCATTTTGTGTTCAGGGGGAAGCTGGTGAAGTATTGTAATCAGGGGAGTGAAGTAATGGGATTTGAATTTTGGTTGAAGGATATGGAACAGGTTGGAAGGTGGCCAGAGAAGTGATCAACCCAATTAAGACAGTTGCCACAGTTGAGGTGAGAGATGATGGTGGCTTGAACTGCTGTGGTAGCTGTAGAGAGAAAAGTGGATGGATTTAAGATAGAATTTAGAAGGGAAATCAAAGGGTTTGATCTTCATTTTCTCCCTGCCTCTGTCTTTCTCTCTTGCTTTTTCCTTTAAAAGTTAACTTTAAAAGTTCATAGTGTAAAGAACAAATTCGAGAGAGGACATGTTAGGGGAAGGGAGATTAGCCAAGCCCCTCCCAGAGACCAGGGGATGATCATGAGGACTTTTATGGGGACAGTGACAGTAAAAATGGACAAGAACAGATTTGAGAGATGTTCCATGAGTGCAAACATTGACTAGATAGTGAGGGCGGAAAACGAGTTGGGTCTCAGTAGTGAGGAACTGAAGGTGACCGAATTTTCTGGCCTAGAGGGCTTGTGATGCCATTACTGGTTTGGGGAATATCGAAGGAGGAGAGGAAGGAAGGAAGGAAGGAAGGAAGGAAGGAAGGAAGGAAGGAGATAGATAGGAAGGAAAGAAGGAAAGGAAGGAAAGGAAGGAAAGGAAGGAAGGAAGGAAGGAAGGAAGGAAGGAAGGAAGATGATGGATATCCCATTTTGGACAAGATGGGCAAATTGGTTGTTAGGGCCTGTTTTTCAGAGGTTTACCACACAGTTACAAATACAGAGGCAGTGTTCAGTATAATGTTCTGTATTTCCAGCTGTGTGGTAAACATTCATTCATTGATTTGTTGAGTCAAGACAAAAGGCCTTCATTCTTCAACAAATATTTATTGAGTACCTACTATGTGCCAGGTTCTAGGTGCTTGAACAAAACAAAACAAAACAAAAATCCCTGCCCTTATGTTCCAGCAAGACAGTCAATAAATAATAAGCATGATAACCAAATCATTGTGAAGTATATTTTAAGATGTGAAGTGCTATGGGAAATGATGAGGGTAGGTTGTGATTTTTACTTGGGTAGTCAAGCAGGCCTTATTAAGGATGTGACATTTGAACAAATACCTGAAGGAGATGAAGAGTTGTCTGTGTAGATAAACTGGGGAGAGAGCCTTCCAGGCAGTTGGGACAGTTGTTGGAAAGGCCATAGGTGGGAGCAGTTGTAGCATATGTATAGGGGTAACAGAGGCCAGACTGACTGAAGCCATGTCAGCAAAGGAAGTTGGAACAAATGATGAATGTAATGGGTCAGAAGTAAATTCATCAGGTATTAATGATTCGTGTAGCTAAAACTGAGGAATTATAGTAATAACAAGACATCACAGCAACAGCAGTAAATGCATATAAAAAAACTTACTGTGTACCAGTGTTTTTAATTCATTTGATCTTCGTAACATTCCTATGTGGAATCATCTCCACTTTCACAACCAGGAAAATTGAAGCACAGAGAAAAGGTTGGAAAAGTAGGCCAGGTCATAGAAAGCCTTGAATGTCAGACATGGGAATCTAGAATTTATTCTGTAGGCAGTGACAAGCAGCAGTTTTGATACTGGAACTGAAATGATCAGAACTGTGCTTTGGAAAGATTAATCTCATGGGATACTTTAGAGTGGATTGGAGGTGGGACAGTGGGTGATAGGAATTGAATTAAGGGGGTAGCAGATGGAATAAAATAGAAGTGTGAACAGTCATAAAATATATGACAAGTCTATCATTTAAGATCTTTTCTTCAGGAGAATAGTGATTCTTAAATTTGAGGCCAGGCAGTTACCATTTTCTTTTGGTAATCTGATGACAGCTGTCAGCTCTTTTTCTTTAGGAAAATGCACATACCTATACCTTTTTATATAATTTCAGATGGTTTATGTCTAGGCTAAGAACTCTCTGGATTTCAGAATTGAGAGACCTGGGCTTTTAGTCACACTTTTCCTTGGTGAAAACTAGCTTTATGTTTAGGCAAGTCATTCTTCTTTAGGCTTCTTTTGTTTTATCTGTGGTCTCTGTGGGCCCTTTTAGTTCAGAGACACAAAGATTCAATGCTCACAAAGCTGACTTAGGAAATAGACAACAGGTTAATAGATTGTCGTATTGCAGACTAAAGTGTTAAGAAAATTAAAGCACAATAAGAAACAGGAGAATGGTGGAAGTATACATAAATTTTACTTGCTAGTTTTGAGAGGATGGTTTGAGTGATTATTCTAGGATTTTCCACAGTTTCCCTGTACTCTGAGTACCCAATTCACTTTTTGATTTGTCTCCTGCCAGGAAAGAATTGGGACGTGAGTGCTGCCCTCAGTGATTTTGAACAGCTACGTCAAGTCCATGCTGGGAACCTGCCCCCACCCTTTAGTGAAGGGAGTGGTGGCTCCAGGACCCCTGAAAAAGGGTTTTCAGATCGAGAGTCTGCCCGCCCTCCCCGACCCACGCTGCAGCGGCAGGATGATGTCATTCAAGGTACTGGGGTAACGGAGGGGTGTTTCTGTAGATGGAGTAGAGAGGAAGGGAGGGCACTGCTAAATGGAGTCATCCTTCACAGATGATCCTCTTCCTTCCTCTGCTCCCCTGACAGACTGATTAGAGGTGCCTCAGTCTGCCTCAGTGTGGGAGGCCCGCACTGTCCCACTGCATCATGTGTATTGCCCTGTACAAAGGCCTTTTTCAGATCTGGGAGAGAAATGGATGAAAGAGAACAACCTAGTTGTCGAGTTTAAGTCCATAAAGGTAGAATTCAAAGGATCACTGCCATCCACCTCTTTGGTTAATATTTGTCAGTATGTAGCAAAATTTTAAAATGAATGTATATACTCTGACTCAGCAATTTGATTTTTAGGAATTTATCATATATATGTATGTGCACGTGAGTATATATATATATATATATATATATATATATATATGTCCTTTAAACAAATAAATGCAAATGGACACATATGCAGTGTAAAGCTTGAAAGTTAAAGCTTGAAAACAATGTCCATTAGTAGAGGAGCAGTTAAATTAAAATTTTGTAGTTGTGGCCTACTCTGCAGCCACTGGAAAGAATTAGGTAGAACTTGATGTGTTGTTTTAGAAAAGTCTCTAAAATCTGTTGAGAAAGGTAAGATGCACAGTATGTTCTTGTTTATGTTTTTTGAAATGATTTTAAAAGCTATACATGCTTTTTAAAATTTTAGATTTATTTATTTTACAGAGAATTAGAGCAGGGGGGAGGGGCTCAGGGAGAGGGAGAGAGAGTTCCAGGCCGACTCCTTGTTAAGCTCAGAGAGCCCCATGCAGGGCTTGATTTCATGACCTTGAGATCACGACCTGAGCTGAAACCAAGAGTCAATCTCTTAGCTGACTGAGCCACCCAAAGCTATATTTGCTTCTGTGTGCATAGAAAATTCTGGAAGGATCCAAAAGGATTTCCTCTGGAGAAGGAATTAGAAATTTTGAATAAGGGGGAGATTTCTTTGTAATACTTTACATCTTTTGGTAGTATTTTGACTTTTTACCATGGGCTTATGATACTTTTTGAATACCTAAAAATGCAGTTTAAAAAATAACATCACTATAAAATAACTTTAGACAAATCTTAACTTACTTTGTACATCCTCTCTGGCAAGTATTGGATTAAGAACTACTTCCCAACGCAATTTTTAGCTCTTTTGATAATCTTCACATAACTCAAGTCATGCAAATGAATTGTAATATGGCACTTGAGCAGATTATGATCACAGACTATCGGGGTAAGTGCCATGTAATAAAAACAAGTGAAATAATTTGGGGGCCTGTCTACTGTCTTTGTCTGTAGCATGCTAAGTGAGAATGACTGCACCTATATATTTCTGATAAATAGGAGTATCCAGAAAAGTTGTAGTAAATAATGTATATAGGGATCCCTGGGTGACGCAGTGGTTTGGTGCCTGCCTTTGGCCCAGGGCGCGATCCTGGAGACCCGGGATCAAATCCCACGTCGGGCTCCCAGTGCATGGAGCCTGCTTCTCCCTCTGTCTGTGTCTCTGCCTCTCTCTTTCTCTCTCTCTGTGTGTGTGACTATCATAAATAAATAAAAATTAAAAATAAAAATGAAATACACTTAAAAAAATGTATATAAATGTTATTGATGGTAAATAATAAAGTTCCCAGCTGTGTAAGATTTCATTAGAAAATCATTAATTTAAAAAAAATTTAAAAAAAAGAAAATCATTAATTTTCTATAATGGTAATTCTTCTTTATGGTCTTCAAAATGATGAAAATCATCAGAGTGATTATTTGATTCAGTCTAGCCAAATGCAACCCAATTTCCCTTATTCCCTCTTTTTCCTACCAGTGATCAAGTTGCCAAATGAATGAGTCCCTATTATGTTGGGAAATGGAAATAAAAGAAGACAGAGTCATGGGGAGAAGTTCAGGCAAATTCTCTTAAAAAAGGTAGAAAGAGGAATGTATATTTGGTGCCAATATAAGTGCTTAAAAAAATGCTACTTTCTTTATTTCTCTAATTGTATTTGGTTTGAGAAAGAAGGTTGGGAAATTTGGTAGCCAGTTGGACTCATAGGTTTTCCCTGACTGAAAGAGGTAACCCTTGTTAGGTAATCATCACCACATGAGTGGGATGTTCTTTGGGCTGTGTATATTCTAAGGTAACTCCGTTTCTCATTGCAGAAAAACGCCTGTCTAGGGGCATCTCCCACGCCAGCTCCAGCATTGTTTCCCTGGCCCGGTCCCATGTCTCCTCCAATGGTGGGGGTGGGGGGAGCAGTGAGCACCCCCTGGAAATGCCCATCTGTGCCTTCCAGCTTCCAGATCTCACTGTGTACAATGAAGACTTCCGCAGCTTCATAGAGAGAGACCTTATTGAACAGTCCATGCTGGTTGCCTTGGAACAGGCAGGTCAGTGAATGCTGCTTTTCCCCTGCTCTTTACCTGTAGGCAGCCACGTGGAGGGCCTGGCCTTAACCAGTAGCTCCCAATCTAAGTGCGGGATCTGACTGCAAGTGTCAGTCAGATCAACACATATACTGAGTTAGGTGCTTCTTTTCAGGACATAAATTAAATACTTTCTCCTGGAAATTTCTATTTGGTGGAAGGCAAACCAGATATGCACATGAAAGGCCCAGGAATCAATACCTAAAAATCCATACATGGGGAAGAAAATACGAATGAATCAAAATTGGCTCTGGAACACGTTTGTGATCAGAAAATACCAATATTATAGCTGATGTACACCAGTGATTAATTTAAAAGTGCCATTTGTTTATATGAGCCTTTCTCTGAAGATATATTTACCTTTACAATTGTGTTTTTCTTAAATTACTGTTAAAATTGGTTAACATAGTGGGGTGAGGCTGCTGGAAATTATGGAAAAAGCTAGTCAGGTATTAAAATTCCTTGGAAGAAAGATAGGGGCTGGGAGTTGGGGGCATGGGAAACAAGCTTTCATTTTTCATTTGTACCCTACTATAGTATCTGTGTGCATCTATTTAATACTTTCTTAAAAAGTTAGCAGGTTCTAGCTAGTGAGATTATAGGTTAGTTTTTTTCTATTAACTTTTTAGTAATTCAAGAAGACTTTTAAGCATGATTCATGAAATATTTTTCTCCTATGAATAACGGATTGGCAATTGTGGGATGACTATACAGAATTGAGACTCATTTTCTTAGATGTTTCATATGCTTTGTCTTGTTGCTTATATCTTTAAAGTCATATCACATACAAGTTGCCACGCAGTCATATATGTGATGATACTTATGTGACTCTGTGAATACATGCTTTGGGTTATTTTTCTTTTAGTGATGATGTTTTTGTGCTGAGTTTCATTGTTATATTATTTACTGGTCTCCTGACCAGAGGGAAGACATCAGAGCCAGCCAAGAAGCCAACACAGATTTCCACCTATGACCTTGGCCTCATCATATAATCCAGAGTGGCTCAATCTCAGCATTGTTGACATTTAGGACCAGATAATTTGGTTGTGCAAGCTGCCTGATATGTTATATATATCATATATTATGATATGTTATTGCTAAATGTTTAGCAATCTCTCTAGTCTCTACCCACTAGACGCATCCCTTCTCCAGTTATGACAACAAAACAGCATTTCCAGATACTGCCAAATGTCCTCTTGGATATTGGTTAGATCAGTGGTCCCCATGTAAGAACTGCTGATCTAACCAATCATGCTCTCTAGATTCTGATTCATTAGGCATTAGTGAGGAAGATATAAGGAGTAACAGAGATGGTTTTATTCTGGGTAGGCTTCCTGGAGGAGGCAAGTTTGGAGTCTTTTTTAGAGCTAGAGAAGTGGGAAGGACTTTATGGATAATCTACTCCTCTCCTTTTCCTCCTGTTTCTGTAGGGCGTTTGAACTGGTGGGTGAGTGTGGACCCTACCTGCCAGAGGCTGCTTCCTTTGGCAACTACTGGGGATGGAAACTGCCTCCTGCATGCAGCCTCTCTGGGTAAGTTTTGAAAATGGTGTTCCGTACCCTCAGAAAGGAAGCAATGGAATTAAATCTTATGTGTAGGACTTAATCCACTAACCTTGATCTTAGGCAGAAATGATGGCATAGTGTGTATGTGTGTGTCTGTGTTTGTGTGTGTGTCTGCGTGCGCGCATGGGTATGGGCATGCGATGCAAGAGGAGGTGGAAGAGAGCCCTGCCCTGGTTTTTCAGTCTTGTTCAGTGAGCATATGGAGAACACATGCTTTAGTGTGGGTCCCACTCTGAGAGCTACCCCCAGAAGTAGTGAGCAGCAAGTATGTAAGCAGGGTAGAGCTATGTGTGTCTATCATTATACTTAATATTTATTCTTTTGCTGTATAAAAAAGATATGCTTTCATCGGTTTTTGTGAGATTTGTTTAATTATAAAACTTATTTATAATTCAATATGTTTTTTGCCTTAGATTTTAAAAAATTCCTCATTTTCCAACCATCCCTCCAGCTTTGATGGTGATTGCCATGTGCCAGACCCATCTTCTATGCTGCCACCATGTATTTTAGTTTGTTAGACTTGTGTCATGAGTAAGGAATTTTCTGTCAGGAGTTTGTAGGATGTGGTATATCTCCCACTTGTAAGTTCTCAAAGTATCTGAACCTCCAGAGTAGGAACACATTTTCTGTCATGGTTAAGTACCTCTCCCCTGAGTCACAGGAGTTTCTTTGAATCTGGCCTTCAGCCTGATTTCCTTCATGCTAGGACATATGCATCATAATTAATAGAGGTAAGTCAAGGTAAAGTGTCCTATTGGTATGTTTTCTTGCTGCAGGCATGTGGGGTTTCCATGATCGGGACTTGATGCTACGGAAAGCTTTGTATGCGCTGATGGAGAAAGGAGCCGAGAAGGAAGCATTAAAACGGCGCTGGAGGTGGCAACAAACACAGCAGAATAAAGAGGTGAGGGAGTTTGGGAACACCTTGTTCTTAGAGTTGGCTATGGTGAATGCTCAGTGTGTGCCAGTAGGCAATGTCTCCTGGTGCCTGATCAGTGGTACTCCCTTTGGAATCCTGGAAATTGTAGACAATACAAAAGACACCACAGGGCCTGTGCCTTTCTGAGATAGTCATGAGAACTAGCATGGGGAAGTAGAGACTCATGGAGGAGGTAACTAACATGCTTCTCACCTGATGGACACTCATTAAGTCTTCAGTAGTAATCTTTTGCAAAATAAGATAGGACAAGTCCACAGGATTTTTGTATTGTTTTGGAGCTTTTTTGCTTATAATAATAAAGCTAAACCAATTTTTAAGGACTTATGTTTTCAACCCTTATAGGAATGTAAATGCTTAAAATTTTGTTGGGGATCCCTGGGTGGCGCAGTGGTTTGGCGCCTGCCTTTGGCCCAGGGCGCGATCCTGGAGACCCCGGATCGAATCCCACGTCGGGCTGCTGGTGCATGGAGCCCGCTTCTCCCTCTGCCTGTGTCTCTGCCTCTCTCTCTCTCTCTCTCTGTGACTATCATAAATAAATTTAAAAAAAATTAAAATTTTGTTGGCTTTATGTAATACTTGTTTTTCATATACTCGGTTTGTTTAAAAATTTTAAAAACATGCCTATTAAATTGAGTTTGAATGATACTTCTCAGGGCCTTGGCAGGTGTTGAGACTGCTTTTGTATAAGAACGTAACAATGGCTGTTTGTACTTTCCATCCCCATAACTGGGGTTGAAAGCTAACTATGACCTGTGAGACAAATCTCACTAACAGTTAAAAAAAAAAAAAGTTTTATTGGAACACAGCCCTGTACATTCATTTATATATGTTTGCTTATGTTAAGTGCTTTCCTTGTGTAAAACAGAACAGCAACAGGATAGAGTAGTTACATATGGCCCACAAAGCCTCAAAGATTTACTGTCAGGCAGTTATGATGGGGCAGTAAAAGAGTTGGCTGAACCCTAACTGTAATGATGACACTGTACACTTACACAAAGATAACAAGTCTCCCTCTTCCCTTTTCCCCTAGTTCTCTCTCTCTCTTCTGTGTTTATCTTACACGCTGTTTGAGTGTATCTGTTTGTTTGTTTTGCCATTTATATGGCTGGGTGTTCTGGCATAAATATGGGACAGTCTTTTTGGAAACTTTCTTTTTTCTTTCCATTTCCCTTCTTGTTGCCTTTTATTGCTCTATCATAACTGGCTATTATATAGAACTAAGAGGTTTTTTTTTTTAGTTATTAGAATTTTATATCCTGAAGATTAAAATATGAAGGTAGAATGTGTCCTGTTTCTTTCTCAAAAACAAAGAGGCCAATTGTTAAAATTAGGATGGTATTAAGATCAGAATGGTGTCTTTGATCAGCCAGTCTGCCCCAGAGGATTCTGAAGGAAGCAAGGCCAAGTAAATGGCATTCTTTATTATTGCCAAATCCCATGGTTCTCTAGTGAACTGAGCAGGCACTTGTGGAGGGCTTCTTTGGCCTGAGCTAGAGCTGACCTAAACTTTGCCTTCTTTGCCACTGAATTCACACCATACCTGAACCTTATATTTGACCACTCCAGAGTCCAGAAAAGCATTCAAACTAGAGCATTTAGCTGTTATGTAGAAGTTACAGCAACAGTCAGAGAATAGGTATAGCCAAGTCCCGCTATTAAGCTATTGTAGTTATTTTAAGGGTGGGATTATATTGTGATGGGTTTAGCTGGGAGACCCAGAAATACCCAAATTATGTTCTTGGTCAGCCACATGTTCCTCCCCAGAGTCTCCAGTGGAAATGCATGCATAGAGAATAGTGGCTAACAAAGGAGCAACATCTTACTCCTTTTGCCCAGTACATAAAAAGTTCCATACTGGAAATGTGGCCTAAAGAGTTGTTTTAATTGAGACTATTTATAGCATCATACTGCACCTTGGGCATGGGAATGGAGGGAGGCAAGGGGGACTGGGGGGCTTCTTTTAATCAAGACCGAACACCACACAAACTAAATTGGTTTTGATTTCCCAGGCCTCCTTGTTTTGTGTTGAAATTGGTGGTCAAGCCCAATAAAGATGGGCTGCCTGGATAGCTCAGTAGGTAGAGCATGCAGCTCTTGACCTCGGGGTGGTGAGTTTGAGTCCTATGTTAGGTGTAGAGATTGTTTAAATAAACTTAAAAAAAAAAAAAAATCTAACCAGTAAGGACATTTTCCAGTAAGGCTGAATGGGTCCGCCACCTAGTGGCTGCATGTATGAAAACAGGAAGCTGAAATAGGTGAGAAAAAGACTGACCAAAGCACACAGTCAGTACATATTGCCTGTGCATTGTTCTTTTTATTTTTAATTGAAAAACTTTATTACAGTATTTTACAAAGAGAACATAGCTTTGTAATTTTTAGTTATTGAAGTAAAATGTTGCTGACAACAGCTCTTTAATTCTTAAATTTATTCCTCACACCCCTCATGTTTCCAGTTTGATTCTTTTACTCTGTCAGTATGTTTAAGCAGTATAAACTCATTTAAATACTAATTTAAGTCAAGTATAATTAATAACAATAGACTTATCTCCCAAATTATCATATATATCCTAAAGGCAAATGATATTTTTAAATTGTTTGTACCACTTCTCCCATTTCTTTGATAAAAATTATAGTTTCACTCAGCATGTATTGATTGCTGATCACATCTTAGGCACTAGTATATCGCCTAGAACACAGTTCTGGCCCTTAAGAGTAGTAGGTGATGGACATATAAATATGTAATTGTACCAAAGTAACAGGTTGTTCCTTCTGTGATGAAGTTTGTATAGTAGATTAGGAGGGAGGGCACAAAGGAAGGAGTGAGTCTACCAGGAAGATTTAGGAAAGCCTTAGAGAAGATATTTGAGTTCTCTCCTGACAGTTGAGAAATCGTTCACCAAGTGGCTAGGAAGTAGGCTGCTCCAAGCAGAAGGAATAAGCTAGACAAAAGGTCAAGTATAAAGCAATGCAGTACATTCAAGGAACTACTGCTAGTTAAATGATGTATTAGAGAGGTGGATAGGGGCCAGGAGGTGGACTTTGTGTGCTACACTGAAGTATTTTGAACTATAATAGGCCATGATGGTTCTTTTTTTTTTTTTTTTTAAGATTTTATTTATTTGAGAGAGAGAGAGAGTGAGCATGAGCAAGAGGTAGAGAGGGGCAGAAGGAGAAGCAGACTCCCTGTTGAGCAGGGAGCCCGATGTGGGGCTCAATCCCAGGATCTGGGATCATGACCTGAACTGAAGGCAAACGCTTAGCTTACTGAGCCACCCAGGTGCCCCAGGTCATGATGGTTCTTAAAATAATTTGTAGCAGGGAGCAAACATCAGATTTTAATTTTAGAAAAACCTTTCTGGTAACACTGTAGAAAATGGATCAGAAGAATGCATGACTGGAAGTAGTAAAACCAATTAAGGGTCCATTGCAATAGGCATGCTTAATAATTATTGACTAAGGAATCCAGGTGTGGGGTGGGCAAAAGGAGAGAAGTCTCTCCTTTAGCAGAGACTTCTAACTCCCTCGTTTCTAGCTTAGGTGTTTGGGTGATATTCAGTGCTATTCACTAAGGCAGGAATACAGGAAATAGAGTGGGTTTTGGAAGAGGTAGGAGTTCCATTTTGACTGCCTGTAGTTTGAGGCAGTCATGAGCAGGTGGCAATCTTCAGTATGCAGCTGGATGTGAATATAGTATAGAAATTCAGAGGAGGTCTGGGATGGAGAGGGAAATTTTAGAGTCCTGAGCATATAGATGGCAGTAGATGAGATCACCCAGAAGGAACCAAAGCTGCTAATATTGTTGACATAATACCAATATTGCTAGAGTGGACAGAGTTGAGAGAGATAAGAGAAAGTAGTGTTGCAGAACCTTAAAGAGAAGGAAATTTAATAAGGAGTTGAAATGCGACATGAAGACTAAGAAAAACAAGAACCAAAGAGTCCACTGAATTTGCAATTAAAAGGTCATTGTCCTTTGCAGAGTTAGGTAGGTAAGGTACTGTACATGGGGCAAAGGGGGGCAGGCTGGTGGACAGAGACAGAAGCTGGACTGAAATGGGTCAGAAAAGAATGGAAGAAAAAGAAGTGTGAGAGAGGTCATAGACTTTTCTTTTGTGGACTTTGACTAAGAGAGGGAGAAGAGATTTGACTTTTTAGTACACATTGTAAGCACAATGCTAAGAGAATAGGGAGTGGGCCAGTGTGAGTAAGTTGGGATAGCTACTGCCCGTGAACCTAGCCTCTGACTGCTTGATCTCCCCTGCCTGTCTTTTACACAGTCAGGGCTGGTTTACACAGAAGATGAATGGCAGAAGGAATGGAATGAGCTGATCAAGCTTGCCTCGAGTGAACCCCGCATGCATCTAGGTACCAATGGAGCCAACTGTGGTGGGTAAGTATGGCTAAGCGAGGGAGTAGGAAATCATCTTTCCTGAGTCCTTAGTGTCCAAAAAACTTCATGCTAAGAGGATGTTGGAAGGAAAGAGAAAGGGACGCCTGGGTGGCTCAGTGGTTGAGCATCAGCCTTCAGCTCAGGGTGTGATCCTGGAGACCCAGGATCGAGTACCACGTCGGGCTCCCTGCATGGAGCCTGCTTCTCCCTCTGCCTGTGTCTCTGCCTCTCTCTCTCTGTGTCTCTCATGAATAAATAAATAAAATATTAAAATAAAAATTAAAAAAAAAGGAAAGAGAGAGGCCATGGCAAGGGCACAGAAGTATGTGACAGCATGGTATGTTCTAGGAACTATAAGTAGTTTAGCACTGCCAAACTACAGAGTACGTGGTATAGAGTGATAGATGAGGCTGGGTAACAAGAGTTTTGTGTGCCATGCTGAGGTTTCTGTTGTATCATGCTAAGGAATTAAAATCATATCCTGTCCAGACTTTGAGAAACTATGGGACAGACAGTTCAGTTTTCTCAATAAATACATTGCAAGGAAAATAAAAAGGGAGCGGGAACCTAAGTTTAAAGACACTTAGACAAATCAACTAGTGGGAATGTATGGATATTTATAAGACAGTTGGGGAAATGTGAACAATGTCTACATGTTTAATTACTGTTAAATTGGGGGGATCCCTGGGTGGCTCAGCGGTTTAGCGCCTGCCTTTGGCCCAGGGCGTGATCCTGGAGTCCCGGGATCGAGTCCCACATCAGGCTCCCGGCATGGAGCCTGCTTCTCCCTCCTCCTGTGTCTCTGCCTCTCTCTCTCTCTCTACGTCTATCATAAATAAATAATAAATAAATAAATAAATAAATAAATAAATAAATCTTTAAAAAAATAATAATAATTACTGTTAAATTTTTAAAGTGTGGTATTAATGGTTGTGTGGTTGTTTTTAAAAGGAGTCCTTTATTTTTAGAGATAAAATTGAAATGTTTATGGATGATATGATGTCTAGGATTTGATTCAAAATCATCTGATGTGGTAGGCTGGGGCAAGGGTGAGGACTGATAGGGAAATAGATCAAGGTCTAGGTGAAATGACATTGCCTGTATGTTTTAAATTATTGAGGCTGGGTGATGGATACATGAGAATTTAGGTATAATACTCTTCCTAGTTTTGAATGTTTAAAATTTTGACATTTTCTTTAACACGAAGTTAAAAATTATAACCTATCCAGACTTGATTGTACATAAAAATAATATGGGAGGTTTGTTAATGCAGATCTCCACCCTGAGGAAGTTCAGTTGAGTTGGACTGAGCTATGGCCCAGAAATCTGCATTTGTACCAAGTACCCAGCGTTGACGAACCTGGCTTCAGGGATCAGGAAGCCCCTGAATTGTGTGTATATGAGTGATAGGAGCAAATTTATGTATTTGAGTACACTGCTAGCTGAGCGGGCAATGAAGTGGAGGGCAGTGAGACTGGGTTGTAGTAATTCAGGAGAGAGGGCATGGGTGTGAACAAGAGTGGTGGATTGCAGACAGACTGGAGGAGATAGATACAAGAGACAGCTGGGAGATGGAATTGGTTAAGCCAGGTGATTAATTGAAGATGAGAGATAAAGAAGAGTAAATATTTCACAGAGTTCTGATTAGGCTACTAGGTAGATATGGTGAAGGTGAGATGCTCTCCTTCACTTAAGGGAACATAGGAAGAGGAATTTTTATTCTTTTCTTTTGTCAACTATGATGCATGTGTTGTCTGGGTAGTTGTGGTGGGTAAAGAAAGGCTCCACAGTTGTGCACTGAGCTACAGGATAAAGCAAATTGGGAAAGACTCGAACACGATTGGTTTTAGCAGAGGGATTACCTCCAGATTCCTAACACTGCTTTGCCTCGAGGGCCTTTAGATCTCTCTTCTTGTATTTCCCCATCTCTGAAACGGGAAGAGAAACAGCCACGGTAGCATGAAATGATCAGCTCTGTCTGTGACAGCCTTAAGTTTAGAAAGCAAGAAAAGGATATTCCTCTTTTTCCTCTTTACGGAACTGGTCGTCGGGGGTATCTTGTTTCGTTTTGTAACCCCTCCCCTCCAACACTCCCCTTGTACTCCTTCTAGGGTGGAGAGTCCAGAGGAGCCTGTCTATGAGAGCCTAGAAGAATTCCATGTGTTTGTCCTCGCCCATGTGCTCAGGAGGCCCATAGTCGTTGTGGCTGACACCATGCTGAGGGACTCTGGTGGGGAAGGTGAGTCAGTCCTCACTGCCCTGTGCGCCTTCTGTTCGCAGAGCCTTGGGCGAAGTCCTGAGAGGAGGAGTGGAAGGGGCTATATGGACCTATGGGGAGAAACAAGGTATACATGAGAACAATGTGAAGTTCTCAACGGATCCAGAGCAAAGGAGTTGGGGTTAATTGATGAGGCTTCTTAGGAATGAATGACTAATTAGGGGTTAGAGTGAATTGAAATGAGGGAACTCATGTGGTAGAGTGGGGCGTGGGGATTGCCCTCTAGGCAAGAACACCTCCTGAATAACAGTCTTTGTGGTTTGTTGCAGCATTTGCCCCTATTCCCTTTGGGGGAATCTATCTGCCCTTGGAGGTCCCAGCCAGCCAGTGTCACCGCTCCCCTCTGGTGCTTGCCTATGATCAGGCCCACTTTTCTGCACTTGTGTCCATGGAGCAGAAGGAGAATGCCAAGGAACAAGGTGCTGAATACAGTGTTGGTGTCTGTGGTATCTTTTGGTCTGCTTTGTTTTCTTTTGGAAAAACTGAAATGGGAGAGAGCGTAGGAGGGAAGACTTAAGTGACATGCAAGCCCAGACAGTGCACACTGATACTGTTTTACTAAGCTAAAGATAAACCAGCGTGTTTAAATTAAACATAAATACATTTGACAAAGAGCTTTGGGGAAAAACATAGTAGCCTGCCTGTATTTGCCTGCTCTGGAGTAAAGAGTGTATGTGTTAAGGTCATAGAACCTTCCAAGTACTTGTCATAATAATGACTTTGAATTCCTTGAATCCATGTTAATTGGCAAGCACATCATGAGTGTGCATTTGACTGGCTGATGGAGAGTCATGGAGATTAGAGGCCTAAATTGTGTGTTGGTTAGTAAGGGAAAACCAGTCTGTTTGTTTTTAATACCAGCATAATTCACACTTGAAAACTGAGGGGTGAACTCAGTTCGAGGCCTGTGAGATGATTCAGCCTCCTGTTTAGTGAAGTCAGTTTGTGTTCAGTTGCCTTCCTCTCTCCTCAAAGAGACTCCTTGATGATATGTTTATTCCTCCCCAGCTGTGATCCCACTTACAGATTCAGAGCATAAGCTGCTGCCCTTGCATTTTGCTGTGGACCCTGGAAAGGGCTGGGAATGGGGCAAAGATGACAATGACAACGTCCGATTGGCCAGGTGAGGCAGGCCTAGCCTTCTCACCTGCTAGGCATCTCTTCCACATATAGCATCCGTTTCCCCAGGGGCTTTTCCTCAGTTCAGAGGCAAGACAGCCACATCCTAGCTCTGGTGTTTTGGGGAAGATGGAGAAGGTGGGGGACAGGTTGGGCACCAGGATTCTTGCAACACACAGCTGCTTTTTCTCCCAGCCCAAGTGAGAAGGTTTTATTTTTTTTTTTATTTAAACATTTATTTAAGGTCTTATTTTTTAAGTAATCTGTACATCAACATGGGGCTCGAACTTAACCCGGAGACCAAGTGTTGCATGTTCTATTGACTGAGCCAGCCACGCCCTCCATGAGAGGGGTTTTTACATAACTGACCAAAATAGTTAGTTTGCTTTGGATTGTTGCCTTTCTGAATTTAAATAGCAAGGAAAACTCATTCTTTCTGCCAGCCCCCCTCCCTATCACCTCCCAAAGCAGGTTTACTTTTTAGCCTGTGCCCTCCACAGCTTCCAGCAAAGAGGGTATGAATGTAAAAGCTCCTCCCTTAACTCTTATCCAATGTTTTCTTCTTTGGGCTCCTGACACTGAGATCCAATTGAGAGGGTTTGATTAAAACTCAGAGTTTAGACTGTCTTTTAAAATAAGTTCTCATGAAAAAAAAAAAAAAAAAGTTCTCATGTGTGGGAAATATCAGAAAGGGAGACAGAACATAAAGACTCCTAACTCTGGGAAACGAACTAGGGGTGGTGGAAGGGGAGGAGGGCGGGGAGTGGGGGTGAATGGGTGACGGGCACTGAGGGAGGCACTTGACGGGATGAGCACTGGGTGTTATTCTGTATGTTGGTAAATTGAACACCAATAAAAAATAAATTTATTATAAAAAAAATAAAATAACTTATCACCTAAATATCAAAATAATATTATTTTATTATTAATAAAATTTACACCACTTAATAATATTTACACCAGCCACAATAATGGCTACTATTCAGTAAGTATTTCCTATTTTCCAGACATTATGCTGGGTCCTCTCCAATACTATTTTAATCTTCACAACAACCCTAGAGGGTAGATATTATCTATACCCATTATCAACCCCAACTGAGTTTTAGGGAGGGTGAAGTGACTTGCCTCAAGGTCATAAAAACCTAGTATTAATGGGTGGAGCTATAATTTAGACCCAACCTTGTCTGAGTCCTGAGCCACAAAGCCCTTTCCCATCCTACCTTCCAACTGGATCACACGCTTTGCTTTTTAAAGGTCACGGTATGTTTTCAATTCTTTTTTTCCTCCTCTTCACAGTGTAATCCTGTCCCTAGAGGTCAAATTGCATCTGCTGCATGGCTACATGAATGTGAAGTGGATCCCAGTGTCCACTGATGCACAGGTGAGGACTTCTCTGACCCCGCCCTTGAACATCCTCATTTTCAGCAACAAGGAGAACAAGGTGATCTGGTAGTGGTCCCTGAGTCTCTTTTGAGTGGTAGCTGATGATTCAAGGTTAGGAATAACGGGAAAATGTCAGATAAGTTCCAGAAGACACTTTTTCCTGCCTTTTTACCTGCTGGTGCCCTCCACTTTCCACAGCTCCTCTCCAGCCAAGCTCTACTTGGCGATACTAGTATACATTCTTCAAGAAAAGTTTTCTAGACTTTTTGGTGAACTTGACATGGTTGTACTTTGTCCCGACCCTTGTATATGTAGACCTCTGTGGAGGTTACCAGAGGAAACAGTATAGCTTAAGGAGATCCTGATCTGGTATATTCTGAGGATGTCATCATTCTCCATAGAACAGGAACGCAGGAACAAGGGCAAACTGACAGACTCCAGTGCTGGATGTCTGAAAGCTGAGGGACTGAAGAATGGTTCCACTTTCTTGAGATTAATTTTGGGCGGAATCTGGCACAGAGAAATTTCTAAGAAAGGATATCCTAGTATCTATGGAATATTCTTCCTCCTTACCCAGAGGCCATGTATTGTATAGTTGCTCGTTGCTCTAGAAGGAGCAGTGGGCTTCATTTTGATATCTCTGTATTACAGAAGGGAATCTGATTGCAGAGGCTGAGATAAAAGTCAGATATTAGATTCTATCTTTCCTCGGTCCATGGGAGAGCTGACGGGCTGGGGAAGGACAGTGCCCCCCGTCGAGTGACCTTTCCCCATCATGACAGAGCCCTTTGCTGGAACCAGGCAGGCACTCCAGGGTTGGAGGACATAGGGGTGTCAATCAGCCCTTTTCCACATGGCTAATTCCTGTAGCCACCCTGCAGCGAGCCCCATGAGCCATGAGCCAGACAGATGGCCTAGAGGTCCCTGAGCCCTTCCCTCAACTCAGCCCAGTGGGACAACCATTAATACCATGCTTATGTCCTCCAGGCTCCCCTGGCACAACCTGAGTCCCCCACAGCCTCAGCTGGAGATGAGCCCCGGTCCACTCCCGAGTCTGGGGAATCAGACAAGGAGTCTGTTGGCAGCAGTTCCACGAGCAATGAGGGCAGCAAGCGGAAAGAGAAGTCAAAGAGAGGTCGGGATAAAGACAAGAAGAGAGCAGATTCTGTGGCTAACAAACTGGGCAGCTTTGGCAAAACCTTGGGCAGCAAGCTCAAGAAGAACATGGGGGGCCTGATGCATAGCAAGGGCTCCAAGCCTGGAGGGGCAGGCGCGGGCTCAGGGTTAAGCAGTGGCACCGAGACCCTGGACAAGAAGAAAAAGAACTCGCTGAAGAGCTGGAAGGGTAGCAAGGAGGAGGCGGCTGGGGATGGGCCTGTCTCCGAGAAGCCTGCAGCTGAGTCTGTTGGTAATGGAGGGAGCAAGTATAGCCAGGAAGTGATGCAGAGCTTGAGCATTATGAGGATTGCAATGCAAGGGGAGGGGAAATTTATTTTTGTTGGAACCCTGAAGATGGGTCACCGTCATCAGTATCAGGAGGAGATGATCCAGCGCTACCTTTCTGATGCCGAGGAGAGATTCCTGGCAGAGCAGAAGCAGAAGGAGGCAGAGAGGAAGATCCTGAATGGAGGGGTGGGGAGTGGGCCTCCTCCAGCCAAAAAGCCAGAGCCAGATGGCGGGGAGGAGTTGCCGACTGCCCCCCTAGTGGAGTCCAAGGCTGTGGCATTCTCTGCTGGCTACCCTGGGGGCTTTACTATCCCTCGACCTGCTGGGGCTGGAGTCCATTGCCAGGAACCCCGGAGGCAGCTCGCAGGGGGTCCTTGTGGGGGGGGCCTGCCACCATATGCCACTTTCCCCAGACAGTGCCCTCCAGGGCGACCCTACCCCCATCAGGACTGCATCCCTTCTCTGGAGCCAGGCAGTCACTCCAAGGATGGTGTTCACAGGGGTGCATTGTTACCACCCCCCTTCCGAGTGGCTGATTCCTATAGCAATGGCTACAGAGAGCACCCTGAGCCAGATGGGTGGGCTGGAGGTCCGCGGGGGCTTCCTCCAACCCAGACCAAGTGCAAACAACCGAACTGCAGCTTCTATGGACACCCTGAGACAAACAACTTCTGTTCCTGCTGTTACAGGGAAGAACTGAGGAGGAGGGAGCGTGAACCGGGTGGGGAGCTGCTGGTGCACAGGTTCTGAGTGGGAGAACCTTGGAGGGCACGGGGGCTAAACAAAGAGAGTTAAGCTCAACTAATTGGCTCATCAAGACTCAGCCCCCATGCAGATGGGGCAAATGCAGTAATGTTGGCAGGAGCCTGGCTAGAAACTTTTAAGTGTGTGTGCGCTAGAGAGCTGCCAGGCTGGCAAGAGCAGGTCCGGCCGATGGTGCCTGGAGGGCTGCACTAGTCCTTTGTCCATCTTGATGGGACCCAGGAGGTCCAAGGGGGAAAGATGGTGATTCTGTCTCATCACTGCTTGGGTACACCCAAGGACCTAAGGGAAATGAGGGGAAGGTTTAGTGTGTGGGGGAGGGGAGGTGGGCAGAAGTGGGGGGTAGGAGCAGGCAAAGGAGGTTCTCAGTCAATAAAAAAAAAAAAAAAATAGACCAAAGTTCCTGTAGGTTGGAAACAAAGCACATGATGGTGGAGTTGGGAATGTGGAGGGAAACTGGGGAATTAGATTTGCTATTGATATGAATTAAGGTAGAAATTAGGGTTGGATAAATTCTTCCTCCTCAAGATCTGGAAAGACAAGGCAAGTAATGTGTTCTCATGGGTGCTTGTTAGCTTAAATCAGTTTGAGATGGAAAGGGAAGAACTTCATAGGGGAATCCTTTTCCTCTCAAGTTTGATTTCTTTCTCAACAGCCATCTGTCATCTGTTCTAGTTCGAGAGGAAATTGCTGATTGCCCCCTATCTTTTCCTCATCCTTTTTGAGGGCTGAGCTCAGCTAAGGTTGTGATTTTTTTTTTAACAACTTTAATTTTATTAAAAAAAAATTCCCTCAGGGGAAGGGAAGAGTAATGAGAAGAATAGCTATATGGCTGGATCTTCTCCAGGTGAGTGGGTGGGTGCACAGGTGATGTTTTGTAACTACTTAGCAATAACCACACATTGGGGTGTGAGTACAACCTGGGAGGGTGGGAGCAGGACAGACCTTTGGCCAGACTGTTGCAAACAAAACCAAAAACCTAAATAGAGCACTACCATCCTCTGCTGCTGTGTTTCTATAGAAAGTAACTTAGTTGGACTATTTTTTCTTTAAGGAAAAGAAACAAAAAGACCCCAGTGAGAAAAACATATTAAAAAATGATTTTTTTTTTCCTATTTAAGTGATTCTTTTTCTCCTTCCTCTCTACTTTTGGAGAACAAACTTAACATCCCGGCTTCTTTTGTTAAGCCATAGCTGACTTTAATCTGTGGTTAGTTTATTAAAATAACAAAAAAATACTTTGTAAGTAGACATATTTTTGATAATAGGATCAATGTTGAAACATGAGGGTAGGGGTTAGGGGCAATTTATAAAAAGGTAGTTAGAGAAATATATTTTAGTGAACTGTAACCACAGATCACAGATTACTCCCAATGAGCTGATCTGTCTTTGGGCTTCCCCCTTTCCCTAACAACCTTTTTTCCCAGAGGGTGGTAATGGGCCTACTAACACAGAAGGGGGAGCTCCTTTGCGTTTTGCACAAAGCACAAGTCTGGGCAGCCTTTACTCTGACCAGCACCATTTCTAAGAGCTTTAAACTGGAGGACTTATCCTGGGCCAGTTTCCCTTTTGCTTTCTTTTTTTTTTTTCTGGGGAAAAAAAAATCAACTATGCAATTATATACACTCCTGGGTACATATGAAGAAGGGGAATAAGTGTACTTAAGTGTCCAGAGTGTTAATTGGGGCTGTTTTTCTGTGTGGATTTCTCTTTTGAGGTATGTACTCCTAACCTATCTCATGGAATGTAATCCCCACATTTGCTCTAAACCGAACGTGGGTTTTGTGTGTGTGTGTGTGTGTGTGTGTGTGTTGGGGACCTGTAATTGCTGTGTGTTTGTGTGTGTGTGTGTGTGTGTTTTGGGGACCTGTAATTGCCATATGTTGCTTCTGCCCAGTCAGGAAATTCATCATCCCACGTACCCCCTGGTAACAAATCCTGTCAAGAACATCCTCTTCATTGGAACTGCTTACAGTTTAGAAAGGTTCCTCTCTTCAGCAGACTTGAAAGTCACTCATTTTTCAAATCTGTTAGTCTACTGATTTAATCATTTCCTCTGGCTATTAATTCTTAGGCTTTTATCTGAAAATAGAGTGGTTTTAAGGAAGCACTGAGGTCAGAGACAGATTCCAAAGGAGGGGATGTACATATTTCTGGGCAGGCTTGGGACTAGTACAAGGTGCACTCCCCTTTTGTACAGAACTTTAAGGGGTACCGAAAAACTCAGTAGTTAAGATAAATACCATTTTAATGTAATATTTAAAATACAATGCAAAAAAAAATCCATGATGAATAGAATATCAAAATCTTAAAGATAGGATCCAACAGGACTGAGACTAAGGGCAAAGGAAATAAGGCTGATTGAGCAAGCATGGGGCTGAATCTTGTCTTTACAATTTTGATACTTAGTTCATTGTAGATTTTTTACATTGGTTTTGATTTTCAAAAAATTCTGCATTAAAATAGTATGTTGGTTATTGAGTTTGGGAGCACCCCTTAAATTTTGTGCCCGAAGTGAGTGCCTTGCTCACCTCACGCTGTCTCTGGGGATAGAACAACACCGGGTGAGACCATCACCTCTTGAGCCTCTGTCCCCAAAATGCACCCAAACTGCAGGTGGCTCCAGCTCACACCTGGGACAGCTCACCTAGCTTTCCCATAGGTGCTGATCTCCAGCATAGGATTCTGGCCTGGACCAATAGGAATGAAAACAGACCAGGGGTTTTCCCAGAGAATAAAACCAGGAAAGTTTTAATTCTCCGCTGGACTGCTGTATTTGGATTTGATTTGTTATTAGATTCTAGTTAATGCTTTTGTCTTTAAAAACAGGACAAATGAACAAAAACAAACCTTGTGTCATGTTTGTTTTTATTTTGACTTATAAACTAACCAGTCTCAATTTATTTGACCTCTTTTCAAATAAAAAAGGTAGAAATTTTGGGGGGGGGGTTGTCTAGGGGTGAGTATGATAAAATAGGACTTTATTTAGGCCCTATAGCTTTTTATTCAGAAACAAAATTATTTTTATTTGGGAAGGTAACTATTTATTGAGGCATTCAAAAAAAAAAAAATCCTCCATTCTAAGGATAAGGGGCCCCAAGTCAATGGATGTTTTTCTGTAGGGATGAGTAAAGACTGTTTTGCTTTATTTGAGGGGGTTGTGTGGGCGGGAGGGTGAAGGAATAATGCCTGGGAAATGAAAACAGACTGGTTGGTTTGTGGTATTTTAGGAAGATAAGGGGATGGAAAAGGCAAGCCCATGCAATTACTGTGCTGGGGAGGTGGGTGTGGAGGGGTACATGATGTGCACCCAAAATTCTGTGGTTAAGGAGGGGTATGTGGTTGGAGGGGAGGTGGATCCTGTAATCCTGCCCGAGGGAAGGTATCTCTCAGGCTTATACAAGTGCACTTAGTTCCTTTAATCCAGGGCATTGGGGTACCTATAGGGGATTTTATTGAAGAGGGGAAATAGTTGGGGTTCTTATTTTCCCCTTTTAAGACAGTGCTACCCCTCCATCCTAATATTCTTCACACCAGCCCTGATGAAGCAAGTATACTATAGAATAGATCTCCAAATTCCTGCCTTGATCTCTGCTCATTTTATTAGGAGTTACAAGATTTAGTCAAAAGTTTTTCCCTCATACTGGATTCTATCAACAAAATAAAAGGATTGTATCAAAACTCTTTTTTTTTTTTTTTTGTAAGATTTAGCCTCTTTATGGAGCGGGGATGGTGTTAAATTCGGTGCTGTGCAGGGCCTGGGGGGGGAAGTACTCCCTCCTGCTGGCTCAGTCTCTTAAGCGAAACTAAAGCTCACAGACCAATAAAACAAAAATTAGCAATGACTTCATATTGTGTATTTGGGCAGTGATACAGAGGCAGAAAAAATGGAGCTGGTTTCGAATGATCTTCAAAAACCTAGCTTTTCCCACTCTTAGTCCTTTGTAAACAGCCACACATCCAAAGTTCCAGTCACATTTTGTCTTTCCCAATAAAGGGGTTTCAGAGATGATCGTCCCTGAGTTACTCAGATACTAGTTAATCTGGACTCTGTGTCACCTGTCTCCAAGCAGTCTGTGCCCCACACAGATAAGACAGAATTAGAAGCCCCTTCCTGGCCTGGAATCACCTGCACCCCAGATTTTTCTAATTTCTTTTTGCCTCTAGGCCCTTCAATTGCAGATTGAGTGAGTCACACAGTCACTCCTGTCTCTCACTTTGTAGCTACCCAAGCTGCAAATTGCAGCGTGTTTTGCCCCTGTACTTTAGCTTAACCAAATATTTATTATGACGTCCCTCATGTAGACCTTCTTCATGCCACCACCCTTCGCAGGCCACGTGGGTTAGGGGTGGTAGAAAAGAGGGACTGAAGCTGGCTGACGGTAACCAGAGAGCAGAGGGGGGTGGGGAGGACGTTGGCCTCTTTCTGTGCTTATAACTGGATCTGTGTGACTCATCTTGTGAGTCACTCAGCTCCACCTCCCTCCTCCAGCTGCCCCTCCCAGTAGCCTTCACTCTTGGCACAAACCTACAACCAGACCAGGATTCTGAAAATGGAAAAATCTGATATAGCCCCTTGCTTCTGCATCCTTCCTTTCATCCACTAAAACCTCCACTGGTGTGGGGGGGTCTGGGAGGTGGTCCTCCTATTAGCCTTTCGATGCTGCCCCTTTGCATTCCTGTGCTGATCCAAGTCACCCACTTTTTTCTGCCTTCCACCCCCCCCCCCCATTCCCCTGATGTTTTTTCTTTGGATTCCTCTGCTGCCGCTATACCTCAAAATACTAAAGAATAGAATGAAGCTCTTGAATGAAGGGTAGTGGGGAGGAGAAGGAAAGTGGATAATGGGATTTCAAAACTGTGGAACATGGCTCTTCCTACTGCAAAAGACCTTGGGAAGTATTTCTTCCTCCAAGAGATTGAAGTCCATGTAAAGTAGGTGGGCCTTGGGGGGGTGCTTGGGAGCTTTACAACTTCTAGAATAAGGCTTCTGGGCCACCTTCCTAGCAGGTGTATGCCTCTTTGTTCCAAATTAACTTCCTGTCTCACAATATCACTATTTCCACAGTAGCAGCCAAGATGGGGAACTTTTAAAGCTGAGGCCGGAAGGGTGTGTGTGCTGAGGGGAGGAGAGAGTTGAGTGTCACTTTGGAAAACTGGGGCCCCCACCTAAGGTCTGCCTCTGTACAGACTCAAAATTAATAAAACAGCAGCTCATTAATCCTTATTTTGTATTTCATTTCCTGTCTTTTTCGCATCTAAATGCAGATTTTTGCTTCAGACCCAGGTGCCATTGACTGCAGTTCCTTTATTTCCCTCTTAGTGTCCTCACTCACTCCTGCTGCTCTCGTTGCAGGGGGGAAGGTGGGGCATGGGGCTGTTGAACTAATAGAAGTTTCCAGCCCTCAGCTTTGAAGGTCCTGAACTAAATTATTAATTTGGAGATCTGGTGTCTGGGTTGGAGGGAGGGATGATGTACCTGGAATGGGCTTTGGTTTCCCACTGGTGTGTGTGTGTGTGTGTGTGTGTGTGTGTGTGTGTGTGTGTGTGTTGGATTAAGTGGTAAGATGTCCTCCTTGGGCCTCCCCCTAACCCCAGAACTTGCCCATAAACACACCTGTACCTGTGCATCCTGGAGATATTTCAACTTCTCTTCCCAGTTTTCTTAGGACACCCTCCACACAAAGTATGTTTCATGCTCTCTGTAGACGCATATACAAGATGCTTTCACTCCTCTCCCTCATTTCTTGGGCCTCCCCAGGCAAAAATCTCCTGAGGTCCCATTTCCTACTACTTTTGTCAGGTGTGTTGGGGAGGCAGCAAGGAAGCTTGAACTGCTTTTGCGTTTGTCCCACCGCTCCAACTCCTTTGAGAAGACAAAAAAAAAGGGTGCCTGGGTGGCTCAGTGGTTGAATATCTGCCTTCGGCTTGAGGTCGTGATCCCGAGGTCGTGATCCCGGGGTCCTGGGATCGAGTTCCACATCGGGTTCCCCTCAGGGAGCCTGCTTCTCCCTCTGCCTGTGTCTCTGCCTCTCTCTCTCTCATACATAAATAAAATCTTAAAAACGAGCCTAAATTATTCCAGGCTAATATTCAGTATTACTGCTCCCCTCAAATAGTTTCCAGTGCTTGTGAGCAGAAAGAGCACAGGATCTGGTATTGGAGTAAAGAATCTGGGTCTTGTTTTCCCCAGATACCCACTTTTCCCTCACCTTTTTTAGGCTCCTCCACTTTTCCAGAACTGTGTGTATTCCCCTTTAAGGGGCTGGGCATCTCTCCCGCCCTCCCCAGAGCCGACTGAAGTTTCCGAGGAGCCTCCTCTTGCTGGGTTGGACACACCTTTCAAAAGACCCCTAGTCGCACTACGTGCACCTCAAAGGATCTTTTCCCTGGCGCTGTCCCCAGCCACTCTCCCTGACGTCTCTCTTCTCAAACTACAAGATTCAGCCTCTCCCTAAGGGGCTTGAGCATCTTCAAGGTTTCCCACCCGTCACTGCTCCGTCCCCGGATGGAGCCAGAGAAATGTGGTGGGGGGGTCGGGGCCAGAGTTTCAACATCGCCCCCCAGAAGGTGGAGCCAGACCTGGGGGTAAGGAGAAGAGACCTGGCTTGGGAGGGAAGGGCACTGTGGGCAGGAGGGTGTGAATGAGGAGGAGGTGGAGGTAGAAGGGGCTAGGAAAGGAACTAGAGGAGGAGGAGGGTGTGTCCCATATCAACTTGGCTGATGGAGCTGGGTCTGTCTTTTTCAGTCTCAAGTTCATTGTCTCATTATCCATTAACCAGGCCCTCCCTTTACTGTCTGCCAACTGGGTCCTAAGCTCCCCACAGCCGGTACTCTCAGTTTCCCCTGGGAGTCTGAGTGTAGGCCCCCAATAGTCTGCTGAGGTAATCCCAGATGCAGGGGTTGGAGAGGCCTGGGGATTGACCCTACGCTCTTCACAGCTCTCTGGACCAAAGTCTGTCCAGAGGACTGGGATGCTGGAGCCCAGGAGTTGTCAGCTTAGCAGTCACCTGGCTTCGGGATGCCTCCCAGGTAACAAAATCCCTTTTGATACTTCCAATCCCCAAAGACTCTTCCAGATTTCATCCTGCTTAAACTTTGCCTTGAACCTGACCAACAATATCTGTATATTTCTCCGCTTTCTCAAAGTGCTTCTATCTGAGACTTGCTGTCTTCTCTGTCAGCTGGCTGTGAGCATGGACCTTGATGGGCCTGGTTTTCCTGACTCTTTTACTCCCTTTTCTTATTTACTTATTCAAGAAGTATTTGAGTGCCTACTAACTATGTGCCAGGCACTGTTCTAGGCTCTAGAGTGAATGAATACAAATGATCTCCTAAGCTTTTGTTCCTGTGGAGTGAGGGGAGGATCTTAATCTTCCCTCTTTACATCCTCCTGTCTCAGAGGAGTAGGTGTATACCACTGTGGGTGATGCTGGGAATAGTCATAACCTGGCTTTGCCCCTTCTTCTGTAGGGGAGCAGATCCTAGCATGGGCCCCAGGAGTGAGGAAGGGACTGGAACCTGAATTGCCTGGAACCTTGATCTGCACCAACGTGAGGGTCACCTTCCAGCCCTGTGGATGGCAGCGGAGTCAGGTAAGATGGTTAGGGCAATGGAAAGGACAGTTAGTGAGAAATGGAGAGTCTAGAAGGATTTAGGCAGGGAGAGTTATGCTTAAAGGGTTGTCTTGAATGTATCAGGGACAGTGAATTGGGCTTATCTCCAGGAGGTTAGGGATTGCCAAGGTAGGACAATGAGTAAGATTTCAGATGTCTTTTGCAACAGTCATGTGCTTCCTCTAGGAGACTCCCCTGAGCAGTGAATATGATTTTGCCCTGGCCAACATTGGGCGATTAGAAGCTGGTGAGTGGGGAGGCTGGGGGCAGGATGTTGGTGAAGATGCTTACTGGGGGCTCACCCTTCCTCATCCTTCCTCTATTCTCAGAGGGCAGAAGGGATGGGGTGGGATGGGCTGGAAGACCTCCTTGTAGACGGACCCTGATCCATGGCTACACTGCTTTCTAACTCTTGACTTCAGTGAATGGCCTGTCCAGAGTCCAGCTCCTCCGTCCAGGGTCCCCACTTAAATTTATCCCTGAGGAGATCCTCATTCATGGCCGAGACTTCCGGCTGCTCAGAGTTGCTTTTGAGGCTGGAGGACTAGAACCACAGGCCTTTCAGGTAAGAGGGCTTCAACCCAAAGACTCCTCCTCCCTTTAGAGCCTTGGGATCCTCTCCTTGGCATTCCTGCTACTCCCCTATATTGTAGGACTCCTCTCATCATTTTTTGTGCTTCTCTCCTCAAGGAGAGTCTAAAAGGCTGGGATAAAGGGTAGTTTAATGAGAGCAAGGGGCCTGAATTCTAGCCCAGCACTGCCAATTATCAGGAGTGTGACAATGGGCAAGTTTCTTCCTTTGAAAAACAAGGAGGGCTGGATGAGATTGTTCTGGAGATTCCTCCCAGAATTGACATTCTATGATTCTGTGGTTCTGGATGTGTTCTCCCGACCCCAGTCCCCACCACCTATGGAAGCTCCCTTCCTTAGGGATGGTCTTCGCTATTCTCTGTTGGTGGCTAAGACAGCTAAGCAACATATGGGTCTCATTTCCTTCTCTTCACTTCTTCAGTTTGAGCCCCAAGGTTGGGATGCCCTTTCCTCCACAGGTGACCATGGCCATTGTCCAAGCCAGAGCTCGGAGCAGTCAAGCCCAACAGTATGCAGGGATACCCCTGAGCAAGGCTGGTGAGTGAGGATGCTTTAGGGTAAGGGATGAGTAAAGAATCTGAAAGAGATTAGCTGAAGACAAAAGAGCTGAGAAATTCTCTCTGGTTCTTCTTTGCTGTGCCTCACTCCTGCCCTAGGCCAGAGTTCAGGGTCCAGAAAACCACCTATTCCCCTCTTGGAGACCTCAGAAGACTGGGAGACTGAGCGGAAAAAGCAGGGGGCCAAGGGCTGGAGGGTCAGCACTGTCAACGAGAGGTTCGATGTAGCTACCAGGTGATTCCCCATCTACCCCAACCCCCACTTCCCTCCTAATTTCCCCACAGTTCTCAGATCCTCTAAAGCTAGGACTGCCCACAAACTCTAGCCTCTTAGGATATCCACAGAGCTATCCCCTTTACTGCCTAGATCTCTAAACCTGCTGGGTTTAGAAATAATCCTCTCCTAAGCAACTCCCTTTTAATGACAGGTTTGCATTGTAATGAGTTCACTGAGCCAAACTGTGACTGTAACTCAATTTCACAGCCTTCCTCGTTACTTCTGGGTCCCTAAGCGAACTCTGGACAGTGAGGTCAGGAGAGCATTTGGCCACTTCCATCAGGGCCGTGGACCGGTCAGTGTGGGGGCCAGGGTGCTGGTTGAGAATTAGATGGTTATGGGAGGTCAGGGGGGTCATTGTGGTGGGAGATTAGTGTTGGGGCAGGGAAATGTGGGGCCAGGAGTTTCTCCCGTAGTGATCCTAACTTCCCACCCTCTGAAGCGCCTGTCTTGGCATCACCGTGGGGGCAGTGATCTTCTCCGCTGTGGTGGATTCTATACAGCCAGTGACCCTAACAAGGAGGATATCAGGTGAGGGGAGGTTTGATGAGCAGAATCAAGGGTTGGAACGTGAGGACAGACTCATTCCTTTATGTTGTGACTCCTTCCTCTCCAGAGCAGTGGAGTCAATGCTCCAGGCTGAGCATTCAGATGTTGTCCTGGTGGACACTGTGGATGAGTTGCCTAGTCTTGCAGATGTCCAGCTTGCCCACTTGAAGCTGAGGGCCCTCTGCCTGCCTGGTGAGATAACATCTGATCTCAGCCCCCACACCTAGGCCTGCTGACCCTAACCTTGTTTACCCTTTTGCCTGTTACATATGAGTAACCTTATAGGCCAAAGATCCATAGTTTTCTATTCAACTCCCATCTCCCATAGAGTCACTGATTCCCTGTCTTCCTGTCCTGTCCCCAGTGTACTTTTTTTTAACAGCTTTATTGAGATCTGATTTACATACCATAAAATCCACTCTTCACCCATCTGAAGTGTTCAGTGCATTTTATTACATTTATAAGGTTGTACAACTATCACCACAACTTAACTGTAGTAACCTCATGGCCATTTACAGTTACTGTTTATTTTTGTCCCCAGTCTTGGGTAACCATTACCCAACTTATTTTTAACCCTCAGGCTGCAGACCTTGAATCCTGAATCCCGAGTTCTCCTGATCTCTTTGTCCTTCTGATCCCTCTACTCTCTCTTCAGATTCATCTGCAGCTGAGGAGAAATGGCTCTCAGCCCTGGAAGGAACACGATGGTTGGATTATGTCAGGTACTTTCTCATTTTCTGGTCAGGATTTATAATTCAATCCTCCCAATCTTCTGTTTACCTGAATTCCTAAATGGCCTTCCATTAACTCTTCTCTTTGGTTTCCCAAGAAGACTCTTATTTGCTGTCCTTAGAAGAAGGGGTAGAATTCTGGAGTCTGCCTCTTTTCCATTTCATGACCCATCCCTCCCTTCCTCCAGGCTTATCATTCTCCTCTCCTCTTCTCATCTGTACTCTCAGGTCTTGTCTTCGAAAGGCCAGTGACATCTCAGTCTTAGTGACATCCAGGGTTCGCTCTATAGTACTACAAGGTGAGTTTATTGGGTTAACCTACTCCATTCCTTCTTTTCCTTTACCCACCCAACTGGAAGGAAGACCTAGAAGTCTTCCTTGTCCACATCTAGCACTAGTATCTTCCTCTCCTGTTACTAGGAACTACCCATAGGTCCTAACTCATCCTTCCCTGCTAACCCTGCCTCCCAGTAGTAGTATTGTTACTACTAGCTATAGTGTTACTACAGCTTGTGGTCCCTAATAACAAGGTTCTTTTGCCTTCTGTTCCCGTCCTTCCATCAGTGGATGGTGCCTGGGTTGGGGTGGGAAGGACAATGTGGAAGCTGGTTTGAGATTTATGATTCTCCCTCCTACACGTGAAGCTGGGTATTTCTATCCAGGCGGAGACTATGAACTGAATCATTCAAGGCCTTCATTTTCTCTTCACTTCTATTTGTCCTCTCAATCCTACCTATGCAAAACTTTTCCCCTCTGTGTCCCTCTCTTCTTTTTGCCACGTTTCCTTTTCTCATTTTCTTCTGCTCTAGTTTCTTGGCCCCTTCTTCTTTGTCCCTTCTCCTTCTTTGTCACCCAGAGCGCGGTGATCGTGATTTCAATGGCCTCCTCTCTTCACTCGTCCAGCTGCTTTCAGCCCCTGAAGCCCGAACACTGCTTGGCTTCCAATCACTAGTACAGCGAGAGTGGGTGGCAGCTGGACATCCCTTCCTGACCCGGCTTGGGGTAACTGGAGCCAGTGAAGAGGTGAGATTGTTTTAGGAGGGTGCTGGGGGGAGGTATTACTAAAGATATAAGAGGATGAGAAAACCATATAGTATAATACATTGGAAGTGAAACTGGGTTAGAAGGATCCTGAGATTGAGTTTGAAGGGAGACCTAGATGAATGAGGCACCACAACTCCCTTCTATCTTCAACCCAGATTTCCATTCCCTGATCTTAGTAGTTCTGTTGGCTGTGTCCCTTGGCCCTCATCATTTTGTCATCCTCCCCCCTCAGGTGCCTGCAATCCCTTCTAACCTCTTACTTTCCTTCATCTCAGGCTCCAGTGTTTCTCCTCTTCGTTGATTGTGTCTGGCAGCTCCTCCAGCAGTTTCCAGCTGAGTTTGAATTCTCAGAATTTTTCCTTCTTGCTCTTCATGACAGTGCCAGGGTTCCTGACACTCTCACGTTTTTGAGAGATACTCCTTGGGAGCGTGGAAAACAGAGTGGACAGGTCAGTGACTTCCATTTTTGAGTTGTCTTTTTGTCTCCTTGAGAAATAGCCTCTCAAGTTTAGTCTTGATTTATGGAAAGTGAGATCTGTGGCTGGGAAAAGGGGAGGTTGGTGCTTATTCAATATATGACTGGACTTTAACCCTACATCTGATTCCTGAAGGAAGAGGTGAGCTTTTCATGATTTCTCTCCAGACTTGGGAAAAGGATTTTTTTATTTAACCATCCTTTTTCTTGTTTCCTTTGTCTAGTTCAACTCCTATACACAGATCTATACCCCAGGGTATTCCCAAACTCCTGCTGGGAACTCTGCTAACCCACAGCTGTCTGTCTGGGACTGGGATTTACGCTATAGCAGTGAACAGATACTACAATTCCATAATCCTGGCTATGACCCGGAACACTGCCCGGATTCCTTGCTCCCTAGGCAGCAGGTGAGGTGTCTACATTTCCTAAATTCCCTTGATTTTCTCATAGGCTCATCCTACTAGATAGGGAGAAATGGAAAGACACGGTGTCTGAGTTCTCTAGGGAAAGCTGCCCCACACTTCTGTAGCTGTTACTTAGAGTCCCTGGAAACTATCCCCAGGAAAGCAGAAATCCTAGAATAGCACAGAAGGGATCCTTCTTGTCCACATCTTTATTAGTTTTTCTACCTCTTACACACATTTTAAAAAAAAGATTTATTTGAGAGAGAGCGTGCATATGTGTGTGCCAGTGGGTGCCAGCCGAGGTGGGGGGGCAGACTCCCCATTGAGCGAGGAGCTCCATGTGGGTCTGGATCTCACAACCCTAAGATCATGACCTGAGCCAATATCAAGAGTTGGATGCTTAACTGACTGAGCCACCTAGGCACCCCTCTTATACACATTTTACAAGTTTCCCTAAGATTGACTTTAATCAGACCTGACGCTTAGTTTGAAGCCTATGAGGAGAGTAGATGGGGGAAGGCCTGTAGTTTGATCACTAATGCAGTTTGAGTAGGTGGAAGCTAGACATTCTTTCCTGACCTTTGGGGAAGGGGAGTCAGGGGTTTCTAGGTTGCCAGTTGATTTCTTTTTTCCCTTTAGCCAAGCTTCATGGTTCCTGGACCCCCAAATTCTGTGTGGCTCTTCTCCAGAGGGGCCCTGACCCCACTGAATCAGCTCTGTCCTTGGCGGGACAGCCCCTCCCTGCTGGCAGTCTCTTCTCGTTGGCTCCCTAGACCTGCTATCTCCTCTGAAAGCCTGGCTGATCAGGAGTGGGGGCTCCCCTCACATTGGGGAGCTTGCCCTTTACCCCCGGGATTGCTGCTGCCTGGATATCTGGGACCCCAGATCAGGCTGTGGAGACGCTGCTACCTGAGGGGAAGGCCTGAGTTCCAGGTGAGGAGGGAGGACAGGGATTGGAAGTGGGAGAAGGGGCTTGACTGCTAAACCAGATGTTCTGGGAGAAACCAGAGGTTTTTAGGAGCTGGAAAAACAAGGAGCTGGGGGGACTGAGGAGTGAAATATCATTCCTGTTGGTATCACAGTGGATAGGTTTAGGAGTGTGTGTGTATGTGTGGGAAAGACTACTTGTGGTTCAGATCAAGTAGATCCTAGAACATAGTTGGAGGGGGAAAGAGAATTAAAGACGCCAGAGGTGATGGGAACTAGATTTATGGGGATCACTTTGTAATGTATAAAAATATCAATTTTTTGTATAAAAATTGTATAAAAGTGTAATTTTATAAAATTTTATTAAAGTATTAAAAAATCACTAGGATGTGCACCTGAAACTAACAGGACATTTATGTCAGTTATAGTAATAATAATAAAGATGCCAGAAGTAGTGGACACATCTCAGAAATAGGGAGCTAGAGCTATAATAATATTCCTCTCTGCCTCTCTTCACCCCCTTCCCAGAAAGGCCTCTCAGCTCCCACAATCTCTGGCCTCCAGGATGAGCTATCCCATCTTCAGGAGCTTTTAAGGAAATGGACACCAAGAGTATCTCCTGAGGATCACTCCAAGAAAAGAGATCCAAATACCATTCTTTCCCAGTCCCATTGAAATTGCTGTCTTTTTTATGGGCATGGCAGAGGGGGTCCGGGGTGAGGGAAGGTTCTGTCTAATCCTCCAATTTTTCTTATCTTGGTCTTGCTGTCTCAGCTTTTGACACTCCAGCCCTCAACAAGCTCACTGACCTTTCTGTTGCAGATGGGTGGTGCTAACCTTCTCCGACTCTTGCCCTGTCCTGTTTCATTCTCGAGATATGTTTCTCGTGATTTGAGGAATTAAGAAACAAAAGCAATCCAGAATACGATTACCTTTGTTCTTTTCAGGGCAATTCCATCCCTCTGGATACCCAGCCGATAAGCTGTGAGATGAGAGATGCTGTTCATCAGTTCAAAGGAGATGGCCTACAGAACTCATTCTCACCTCCTCTTGCTGCTTAATTCCAATTTCTGTTTCTTCCCTCTGGTTTTCTATGGGTATGCTAGTGGGTATGGGACACATCCTGTCTCTCCCAATTGTATATTTTGTAGTGACGTTTCTATTTAACGAGTTCATTAAAGTACAGTTGCTGGCATTATCTCTGGTGTCTGAATAAAAGATCCTAAGTAAAAAAGCGATGATAAACCGGGAGAAGAAGGGACCCACCATATTATTGTTCAGGAAATACGGAGATAGGTCAGGCTGTCCACACTAATCTTTTCGTAAGATGGGGCAAAGAGCATGCAAAGGCATGGTTGGTGGGCCCGGGGTATTCTAGCGGTTGAAACTGAGGCCCCTGGGCTGCAATGTCAGGTACCCTCAGCTCTGGGCACACATCATCTCTCAGCCTTAGGTTTCCATCTCCCCCATGCAACAGGATTATGTGAGCTCCGATGCCACTCCAGCTCAGACACTCCGCAATCCTCTCCCCAGGCTGGAGCTGCTACCCAGAAGCCGCGGACCACGGTGGAGGGCTGCCTCCGCACCCTAAGGCAGCCGAATCCTTGGGTTGGAGGGTTTCCTCAGCACACCCTTCTCCGGGGAACAAAAGGATAGTTTGCCAACAAAATATTTATTTAAAATAAAGTTTTGTTCTTTTAGCTTTCGAGTTTACATTTTTAGGAGTACTGTGATCCTTTAACGTCCAGCACTGCCTGAAGAGGGTCTGGGTATTTCCGTTCGGCCCTCATCGCTTTGACCGCTAGCAGCGGCAAATCCGCGCAAAACCACCGACCGGAGAACGCGGACCCACAAGCCGCATCAAGTCTCCGCAAGTCCTAAGATGGCCGGGGCCGCTTCCGGCTCCTCCCCCATCAGGCCCTGCCCACTGCCCTCGTGACTACCTTCGCCCCGGAAGTGGAAGTACTGACTGAGGTCGGAGGGCGGGATCGCTGCCTGGAGACGGCGGGAGCTCTTTCGCCATGGCGGCCGGGCCGATCTCCGAGCGGAACCAGGGTAGTTGGAGGGGATGAGGCCAGGGAGGCTGGGAGGCCTCGAGGAAGGCCAGCCGTGTTTTCGCCGGGGCAGGAGATCGGATCCTCCCGGAGGGCGCGAACCCGGCCCGGCCCCCGTGCCGGCTGGGGGTGGGGTGGCCGGGTGCAGGCTGAGGCCTGTGGGTGTGATGCTCTGTCCAATCTCCTACGCCTTCCCATTCAAAAAAAAAACAAAACGAAATCCAAAAACAAAGCAATTCACAGAGAATTTGCAGCAGAACTTTCAGTTAGACTTAAGAAGGTTCTCTAGTTCTGGAATGAGAGAGATGTAAGGGCTCACTCTCACATCTTTTTCCTTTTTTGTTCCTATATCCCATCTCCACTCCCAGTTCCCCCGCCTGTCACTTTCTTCTTTCCTGTCGTTGTCTCATCCCTGCCATAATCTGCTCATTTCTCATAGATGCCACTGTCTACGTCGGGGGACTGGATGAGAAGGTTAGCGAACCCCTGCTGTGGGAGCTTTTTCTCCAGGCAGGGCCAGTAGTCAACACCCACATGCCAAAGGATAGAGTCACAGGTCAGCACCAAGGTGAGTACATGACAAGAGGCGTGTTTATGCATTGAGGGGACAAGCTGCTCCTGGAGGGTTCCGGCAGTATTCATAGGCAGTATTCATAGCCGTTTTGGAATCACCTGCAGATTCTTCCTTTTAAGTGTCATTCAGTGTTTGCTTCTGGAACCATTCCCAGTTGAAGTGAGGTGGTTATTTCATGTTCTTTGTGCTTTGGAAGGTGCATACACGAAATTGAATCACTTCACTTAAGTTAATCTCTGCTTTTCTACTTCCCAGGCTATGGCTTTGTGGAATTCCTGAGTGAGGAAGATGCTGACTATGCCATTAAGATCATGAACATGATCAAATTATACGGGAAGCCAATACGAGTGAACAAGGCATCGGCTCACAACAAGAACCTGGACGTGGGGGCCAACATTTTCATTGGCAATCTGGACCCAGAAATTGATGAGAAGCTGCTTTATGATACTTTTAGCGCCTTCGGGGTCATCTTACAAACCCCTAAGATTATGCGGGACCCTGATACAGGGAACTCCAAAGGTTATGCCTTTATTAATTTTGCTTCATTTGACGCTTCGGATGCAGCTATTGAGGCCATGAACGGGCAGTATCTCTGTAATCGCCCCATCACTGTGTCCTATGCCTTCAAGAAGGACTCGAAAGGGGAGCGCCACGGCTCAGCAGCTGAACGACTTCTAGCAGCCCAGAACCCACTCTCCCAGGCTGACCGCCCTCATCAGCTGTTTGCAGATGCACCCCCTCCGCCTTCAGCCCCTAATCCTGTCGTATCATCATTGGGGTCTGGGCTCCCTCCACCAGGTAAAGCTTTTATTCAAAATATTTTTGTCTTGGGCTTGGGGTGTGGTGGTGAGGGGGGGCAAGAGGAGGGGAAAAGAACTTGATAAAGGGGGACATGGAGTCAGTAGGTGATGAGAAAGGGAGTGAGGGGTGACAGTTGTGAGGAGAAAGTTGTTGAGTTGAAGAGGCTGAAGTTGTTCCTCGTTATCTAGTATTGCTTCTGATTTTAGAGAGCTGGGAGGAAGGGAAGAGAACTTACCCTGCCTGAGGAGGCCAGACTGAACGGGCTTTCTAAAGACTTTCTCTCCTTACTATCGTTAACTCTTCTTTCATTTCCTCTATAGGCATGCCTCCTCCTGGGTCCTTCCCACCCCCAGTGCCGCCTCCTGGAGCCCTTCCACCTGGGATACCCCCAGCCATGCCCCCGCCACCTATGCCTCCTGGTGCTGGAGGACACGGTCCACCATCAGCAGGAACCCCAGGGGCTGGACATCCTGGACATGGACACTCGCATCCTCACCCATTCCCACCAAGTGGGATGCCCCATCCAGGTGAGTGTTCTTTGCTGGGGAAAAGGATAGATAAGCTTGTTGGAGAAGCTCCACTGCCATGTGCAGTGCTGCCCTCATCCCTCAGCAGTAATAGTAGATAGTCCCGGAGCTCTGCTTTTTTTTCAGACATTCTTTTATAAAAACAAACACAAGACACTGTTCTCTGTTTACTTTAACAGCTACCACCCTGTCTCCATTTATTATATAAGTTTTTC
Source organism: Vulpes lagopus (assembly GCF_018345385.1). Lineage (NCBI taxonomy): Eukaryota > Metazoa > Chordata > Mammalia > Carnivora > Canidae > Vulpes > Vulpes lagopus. The sequence goes on from NC_054828.1 coordinate 74,909,110, forward strand.
CAAAGAGTATAACTGTACTTGTTTGCTTTTTCCTTTAACTTTTACTTCATTTTTCTCCTCCGACTTCTACCCCAAAGCAGTAACCTAATTGCCAAATAGAGGGGGCACTTCCATTCTTTACCCGGTTTGCCATTTGGTATACTTGAAACTAGGTGTGTTGTCCTTTTTGAAAAACTTGCCTTTTGGTGTTTCTGGATTTTTCATCTGTCTCAGACTCCTTAAAGTTAGCCCCATTAGGGATCCCTGGGTGGCGCAGCGGTTTGGCACCTGCCTTTGGCCCAGGGCGCGATCCTGGAGACCCGGGATCAAATCCCACGTTGGGCTCCCGGTGCATGGAGCCTGCTTCTCCCTCTACCTGTGTCTCTGCCTCTCTCTCTCTGTGTGACTATCATAAATAAATAAAAATTAAAAAAAAAAAAAGAAAGAAAAGAAAAGAGAACCAGATACAAAAACCCAGGTACATGGAGAGGGAGAAAAGCCTACTAATGTGGCTAACTTTTTTTTTTCCTAATTTATGATAGTCACACAGGGGGAGAGAGAGAGAGAGAGCGAGAGAGAGAGGCAGAGACACAGGCAGAGGGAGAAGCAGGCTCCATGCACCGGGAGCCCGACGTGGGATTCGATCCCGGGTCTCCAGGATCGCACCCTGGGCCAAAGGCAGGCGCCAAACCGCTGCGCCACCCAGGGATCCCTCTGGTTCTCTTTTCTTCATAGTTCCCTTACTTGTACACTGATGCCACCCAGATATGGTTATCTGGTCTGTGACCCTTAATCCCACTGCCTGATGGACAGCTCCACTTTTCTAACCTCCCCTTCACACCTGTTGTTCCTCTAGCATTCTTTGTTTTCAGATGCTTAATTCAGAAATCTGGGACCTATTTTTAACTGTTTCCTATCACTCCTGTACTAGATATCAAATCTTACTAATATATCTGGTATTGGCTCTCACTGCTAGGGCCCTAGTGCAGGCCCCCTCATACTCATTTCACACCTAATTTATTGTAGTGATTTTCTAACATTTTGACTTCAATTTCTCTTTGATCCACTTGCACAGAGTAATTTTTCTAAAACACAATGTTCACACACTTTTGCTCAAAATTCTTTTGTTGCTCTCTTTTACGTACAGCATAAAACCCAGACTTGTCACCATACCATTGTAGGCTGTTTGTGATTGGTGCCTGCTAGTTACACCCATGACTACATGCTGCTCTTTATTTCTGAGTTACCAGTTTTCCCTGAACATACATCCCTGTTTGATGCCCTTGTGGTTCTCACATGCTAATATTTCCTGCTTGGGGAAAATTCTGTTCCATGCTCTTGTCCACCCGAAAAATTCTTGTTCTCTAGAATTAGATCTTTGCTCAGACAATGTTTCTGCTACTTTGCCGAATCTGTCAGTGAAATAATCACTCCATTTGTTACATAATTCTGCAGCACTGTTATACTGTCTAAATTGTGGAAGGAGCAAGCAAAGTGGGCAAGCAGTTGATTGGGTGGGTAGTTAATCTGCTTGTACCCTTGGAATGAGGATGAGGGTGAAGGGCGCTTTGTACCAGCCTTATTTTCCATACTCCTCTTTTCCTGATGTCACTTCTTTCTCAGTTTTGTTCTCTTCCTTTCTCCATTTTCTTTGCTCTCTGTATTCCTTGTCTCCTTGTTATTTATGGCTGTTTTGTTCTCACAGGGATGTCTCAGATGCAGCTGGCCCACCATGGCCCTCATGGCCTAGGACACCCACATGCTGGGCCCCCAGGCTCTGGGGGGCAGCCACCACCCCGACCACCACCTGGAATGCCTCATCCTGGACCTCCTCCAATGGGCTTGCCCCCTCGAGGGCCTCCGTTTGGATCTCCCATGGGTGAGTAGGCTCTAACCATTTTCCTCATCCTGAGTATCATAGTCTTGTAGCTTCCTTTGTCACATCCCTGTTTCCTGCCTTTTATTTACACTTGTGCTCATGGCCTCCCTGTCCGTGTTCTCCATGCATTGGCCCAACATCAGCTACTTCCTGTTTCTTTCCTTGATTGACTTTTCTTTTTCTTTGTGCAGGTCACCCAGGTCCCATGCCTCCACATGGGATGCGTGGACCTCCTCCACTAATGCCTCCTCATGGATACACTGGGCCTCCACGACCCCCACCCTACGGCTACCAGCGGGGGCCCCTGCCTCCACCCAGACCCACCCCCCGGCCTCCAGTTCCCCCTCGTGGCCCACTCCGAGGCCCTCTTCCTCAATAATTTCTAATTCTCTCACCTCCTGTTCTATCTTCCTAATATCTTTTCAATTCCTTGGACCAATCAGATTTGCTGTAGCTCCCTAGAGCTAAGGCACTAATCCCTCTAAAGTCTTTTTCTTTTTCTTTCTTTTTTTTTTTTTTTAGTGTAATTTTCACAGGAGGGTTTTATTATTGTTTCTTTGTTGGTCCTAAGTGTTTTTGCAAATGCACAGAGAAAATAAAACTAAACTCCTTGTTTATTCTTTGTGTTGTTTTCCTTGGCAAAGTAACTACTCTCTTTTCCCTGAGATGTTAATTTGTTGGGAGAAGAATGGTAAGATAGGAGTAAGGGTGCTTATTGCATTTTTAAAAGGCATATGTTTAGTTTCTAAGCTGGAGACCCAGTAGCTATGACACAGGATGGTTGTGACCATGACATGAGGACAGAAGTGAAGTTCTTAGAGTGCTGGCGAAAATATGAGGTAACGTATAAAGCTACTCATCACAGCACTGTAATGACAGTGGGCTGGAAGCAACTCTCCTCTCCATAGGTAAGACACTGATTGAATAAACTGGTAAATCTACCTAGCAGCAGTAAAAAAGAGTAAGCAAAATTCTTAGAAACTATTTTGGGGAGCTCTCCAGGATACATTAAGTGAAGAAAGTAACAGAATGTGTAGTATGTGGCCTGATCTAAGAGGCAGCACAAGATACACACGTTTGTTTATATTTAAAAAACAAACAAAAAATGAATGGAAATCGATACCAGCGAGGTGGTTGGGGTGATACGAAGGGAAGCCAGAGTTCTCTGAGCATGCTTTGTTGAATTTGGTTTACTTTGACACCATATAAATAAGCTTCTTACATAATTGCAAAACTGTTGAAATTGGGATGGTAGGAACTCCGTAAACCTTCATTTTCTTCCATTTTTTATCTTCAGACATCCTGGGTAAGGGGTTTGGATCTTATGCCTATTTTTTTTCTCATTCTTAGTCGTTTCAGACCTGACTTCCATCCCATTTAAATCTGTGTTCAAAGACTTTTCAGTGATTAGACCAAATCGAGTGGCCCTGAGTGGCCCTTTTCCTATTCATTGCTGCATTTACTCCTCCTATATTGCTGCTTTCATAAAGCTCTTTTTCTGGCTCACGTGACCATGTCCTGAAATCTAGGTAAAAAAAGGTGAGAAAGGTGGGCCTGGCCCTCATTCCTTTCCATCATTCTCATCCATGTGACATAATAGTTGCAAGACCTCTGCTGGTGGTAGGTGAATAATACAAAGACAAGCAAGGCAGTTCTGTTATCAAGAGAGTAGGATGACACATATGACATTATTATAAAACAAAATATTTTGAGAGCATGAGGAAGGATAGCTAACCTGGTATGAAAGTCCAAGAAAACTTCTGGAAAGAAAAGAAAGTGATATGCTTGAATGTAATCTTACAGGAAGGGTAGAGGTTTCCCAGGTGAGGAGGGGGAAGCTCATTCCAGATGGGTGAGATATTTCTGAGTGAAAAGAGACATTGCTGAATGGCACAATAGATCATGCACTTTGGTGTTGAAGCTAGCTGCAGGGCTTAAACAGATGAGTGCTTCTCTGCCCTTTCTCACATGCAGAGAACCCTTTGAAACAGCACAAGCTGAAGTAAAGGGAGGAGGCTGCTATGGGCTGGAAGCTATTTGGCTCAGTAATAGTTGCTGTCCAGACTCTGCTTAGCAGCCTGAAGTGCTGCAGGAGCTCCTCCTTGAGCACCACTCTCAGAGTGCACTGGTTGGGAATCTGCTATCCATGGGGGATACCCACAGGGAGGATGGAAGCAAGGGAGTGAGGGATCTGCACTTTAGAACCCGGGTAACGGTGGGGAGAAAAGGTTTGAGGGAGCAAACTGAATTTAAATAAAATATATATAAAAAAAAAGATTTGAGGCAGAAGACGGGCAAGGTGCCACGCTGGGCAGTAATAGGAGCTGGGATGGAGAGGAGGAGCTATATTGGGGGAGGTATTTAAAAGGCAAAATAGGGCAGCCCAGGTCGCTCAGTGGTTTAGCGCTGCCTTCAGCCCAGGGCGTGATCCTGGAGATCTGGGATCCAGTCCCATGTCAGGCTCCCTGCATGGAGCCTGCTTCTCCCTCTTCCTGTGTCTCTGCCTCTCTGTGTGTCTCATGAATAAATAAAATCTTTTTTTTTTTTTTTTTTAAAAAAGGCAAAATAGTAGGATGAGATGTTAGAATGGATATGGTGAATGAAAGACGGGAACCGGGATGAGAGTCCACATCAGGAAGAGTATTGGGGAGCAGGATGGAAATGGTAAGTTCAGTTTTGGCTATGTTGACTTTGAGGTGAGTTGACATAGGCAACACAGGGGTCATCTAGTGGATATTCATCAAAAGCTTGGGGAAGATTCGACATGATTCTTTCACACCATGGATGACTAAGGCTGTCAGGCTTCTAAACCACAGTGGGATTAATTGACCTCATCGTTTCAAACAGAGCTCTGCTCCACAGTTACTTTGCTTGGTCCTAAGCTGAGGTCCTGGCACACTGGGAATCTGCCGGGCTAGCAGCTGGCTCTGGGCCCATGCACCCGAGGCCTGGGCTCCAGAAGCTCCAGGTGGTAGGAGGCCTCTCTCCCACTCTGTGTCTTTTCTGCCTCGGCATCTGTCTCAGTGAACTGACTTATAACTGATCCCCACGAGGACTTCAGCGACTGTTACCCTTGTGCTGAAGATTTCTAGCTTTTTTTGTTTTTTTTTTTAAGATATTCATGAGAGACAGGCAGGGGGAGAAGCAGGTGCCATGTGAGGAGCATATACCTGGGTCCCCAGGATCATGCCCTGGGCTGAAGGCAGCGCTAAAATACTGAGCCACCCGGGCTGCCCTAACTTGTTTTCACTGAAGCTCCTGTGTGGTCTTTTCAACCTGTTCGTGAAAGATGGCGCATTGGTGAATTCACACTGCCTGACTTACCCCTTCGGAACCACTGTTTGCTCAAGTGCTCGCTCTCAGAATTTGAGCTTTCATTCAGGCAACACTAATTTTGGAGTGCCTCCTCCAGTTGTTGAGTCTGACTCCCCTCTAGCTCTCCACTCCTGGCTGTTTCCTTGGGAATTCTCTGTGCAGAGCTAGTACTGCTCCTAGGTTTTGTTACTTTGGTTCTCACATTTGTTACCAAACCGGGGTTTTTCAACTTTTTTTTTTTTTTTTTATTCCTCCCACCCCACCCCACCCCACCTCTGGTTACCTCTCCCACCATGGGACATTGTTTTCATTTTTTTTTTTTTTAAGATTTTATTTGTTTATTCATTAGAGACACAGAGAGGCAGAGACAGGCAGAGGGAGAAGCAGGCTCCTCGCAGGGAGCCCAATGCGGGACCCAATCCACGGACTGGGATCAAGTCCTGAGCTGAAGGCAGATGCTCAGCCGCTGAGTCAACCAGGTGTCCTGGGACATTGTTTTCAAATTGCCCTCCCTCCATGCATGAAATTTTAATATCACGGATATGATGTACATCTGTTTATGTAGTAGGGCCCCTTGGAAGGACACAAACCATTGTAATATCTAAGATTCCTGCTGCCCCCAAGCAGTATTTTACCCCTTGGGTAAAATCACCCCAAGGGTGATTCCCTTGGGGGAATGTGTGCTCTGGACCTTGGGCCACAGACAGTCCTTTGAATATGACAAAAACTATGGACCCTACCCAAGAAAAATACATATTTGCATATATATCCAATATCCTGAAGCAAAAATACCATAAGGTTTGTGGATCCCAATCTAAGTATCCCTGTATTACACTGAACCCTCAAGGAATTTCATTTTATTAATCTACCTCCCAAGAGCACTGAAAGGTGCTTGGCATATACAATAATAATTGTAAAAATAATGACAGCTAATATTTACTGAATTCTTACTAAGATGCCAGGAACTGTCCTAAGTGTTTTGTCTGCATTATCTCTGTTAATCCTCATGACAATCCCCTGAGGTAGGTTTTGTAATTACTCCATTTTAAGATCGGGAAACTGATATTAAGTGATTTGACCAACATCACATGCTCAGAAATGAGAGATGCCATAATTGAACCAAGACCTGCCTGAACTCTAGATAGAGCCAACTGCATAGTCACATTATATTATATTTACTGAATAGATAACTTGTTGAATGAATGATGTTTTTCTTTGCTACTTACCAGCTTTCTTATAAGATATTCCTTCTTTAACTGAATTATAAACTCCTAAAGGACAGGAGCTTTTTTTGTGCTTTTTGTGTATCACTTGTTAGCATCTCTCCCTGGAACTTTAAGGTATCTTAGAGGTGCTATCACTGGGCTGTTTTGTCCTTTTACTCCCCCCATCCTGACAATCTCCTGTGCTTAGAGTGTGATGGGTGGAAGCAGCAATGGAATACAGGGGGGTGGCTAATGTGAAGTAGCCAATTTGATGGGCAAATGGGCAAAGAAACCATACCATGAAACTTTATAAGGTGGTGGTTAAAAATCCTGGAAAGCTCTAAAACCCAGAGCTATGAAGCCAGAGACCTAGATACTTACATGAAACTCTAAAAAAGACAAATCTAATATTTGATGACTAAAAGATCAGTGGTTGCCAGGGATGGGAATATGAACTGCAGAGCGGCAAGGGAAGTTTGGGGATTACAAAAAATGTTCTTTTTTTTTTTTTTTTTTCTTAAGATTTTATTTATTTATTCATGAGAGAGAGGCAGAGACATAGGCAGAGGGAAAAACAGGGTCCCTGTGGGGAGCCCTATGTGAAACTCCATTCCAGGACCCTGGGATCAAGCCCTGATCCAAAGACAGACTCTCTACCACTGAGCCACCCAGGTGCCGCAAAGGAAATGTTCTTTATCTTGATCAAGGGAGTGCTTTCATGGGTGCAAACTTGGTTAAAATCCATTGAACTATATGCTTTGAATGGATGCATTTAGAAGGCATAAGGGCTCTGAATCTATATTGCCTGGGTTCCCGTCCTAGTTTTGCCACTTGTGAGTTATGTGATTATTTCAAGTTACTTAGCCATTCAGGGCCTCAATCTCATCATCTGTAAATGGCGATTATCTCATAGGGCTAATGGGAGGTGGGGTGAGTTCATCAATGTAAAGTGGTCAGAAAAGAGTCCATGTCGGGTCAATGCTTGAACTAGGTTAACCATCATTACCATATACCCACTTACTACCTCCTGGGCCATGATCTTGTTTCTCCCAACTAAAAGAGAAGAGCTGAGTCTGGGAGATAGGAACAATTCTACACTAAAAACGGGGCAAATCTCAGTAGGCAATTAACATATTCTTTCGAACAAATTCTTTACCTATTAGTTCAATAATCATGTTTAGTGGGAGTAAGCAGAAATTTATCATAGGCGCTAAAAGTAATGATCTTTAACTTATCTGGAATACTCTTTCATTAAGTGCTTACTTAATGGATATGGGGATACAGCAGTATATATGTGAAATGAGGTCCTTACTCCCTTAGAACTGACAGTCTAGGGATCCCTGGGTGGCGCAGCGGTTTGGCGCCTGCCTTTGGCCCAGGGCGCGATCCTGGAGACCCGGGATCGAATCCCACATCGGGCTCCCGGTGCATGGAGCCTGCTTCTCCCTCTGCCTGTGTCTCTGCCTCTCTCTCTCTCTGTGACTATCAAAAATAAATAAAAATTAAAAAAAAAAAAAAAAAAAAAAAGAACTGACAGTCTAGGTAGGAGAAGACAAAACATTTTTTACTTTTTTAAAAAGTAAATAAAGGGCAGCTCTGGTGGCTCAGTGGTTTAGCACCACCTTCAGCCCAGGGCCTGATCCTGGGGACCCAGGATCAAGTCCCGTGTCGGGCTCCCAGCGTGGAGCCTGCTTCTTCCTCTACCTGCATTGGGCTCCCTGCGTGGAGCCTGCTTCTCCCTCTGCCCCCCACCCCCTCTCTCTGTCTCTCATAAATAAATAAATAAAATCTTTAAAATAAAAAGTAAATAAATAATAATTTTAGATAGGGATATCTTGTAAAAAAATAAAGCTGGGGGGATCCCTGGGTAGCGCAGTGGTTTATCACCTGCCTTTGGCCCAGGGCGCAATCCTGGAGACCCGGGATCAAATCCCACGTCGGGCTCCCGGTGCATGGAGCCTGCTTCTCCCTCTGCCTATGTCTCTGCCCCTCTCTCTCTCTGTGTGACTATCATAAATAAATTTTAAAAAAGATTAAAAAAAAATAAAAAATAAAGCTGGGTGATAGAATAGTGACTGGGGAATGGGGAGGGTCATCTGAAGAGGTGACTTTTGAGTGGAGACTTGAATGATAGGGCAAAGATCTGGGAGAAAGGAGTTCTAGGAAGTAGGACCCCCAAGTGCCAGGGTCCTCTATTGTGTTCTGCACTGGGCGTGTTGGAGGCACAGCACAAAGACCAGTGAGGCTAAAGTACAGATGGGAGGAAGAGGGCTGGGGAGACCGGCAGAGGCCAGGTCCTGTAAGGCCTTTTAGGCCTTGATTAGGAGTTTGGGTTTAATTCTTAGTACTATGGGAAATCATTGGAGGATTTAAAGAAAGAGGAGTGGTAAAATCTCATTAAAACTTTCTCTAAAAATTGCGGTTTAACATATTCAGGAAAACACACAGGTCTTAAGTGAATTTTTACATATGTATGTACCCTTTTAACCACCATTTAGGTCAAGATGTTAGTACATTTCCAATATCCAGAGGGCTCCCTTGTGGCCCTTTGCAGTCAATTTCCACTTCCTCTGTCTTCTCCATTGCCGTTGATTAATTTGCTTTTCCTTGAACTTTGTATATGGAATCCTATAGTATGTACTCTTTCTGGCCCAGCTTCTTTTGCTCAATCTTTGGTTTGTGAGATCTTTGCATATTGTACTTCCATCTGTTGCATATAGTACTCAAATCTCTTAAAAATTTGTCATGTAGTATTTATTCTCTATACAAATATACCACAACTTGTTTATCTAGGTTTAACCATTCCTGGGCTGATGGACATTTGAAGTTTTTGAATATGATGAATGAAGCTGCTATGAAAATACCTGAGGCTGTCTTTTTTGTGGGACATATGCCCTCATTCCTCCTGGGAAAGTATCTTCTAGATCAGATTTGATTTTAGAGGATCACCCTGACCACTGAGAATTACAGGTTTTAGCACAGCAAGACTGGAAGTAGAGAAATCAGTGAAGAGGTGATTGTGGCAAAGGGCAGAGATGATGGTGGCTTAGACTACAGGGCAGTGGGGAAGTGACAGATTCGGAATATTTGTTGAAATGGGGCCAGCAAGACTTGATAAAAGAAAGAAGCATAACTCCAAGGTGTCTGGCCTGAACGCCTTGGTGAAGAATTGAGAAAGACCTCGATCTGGAAGTTTGTTAATGGACGTTATGCTTGAGATGCTTCTGAGATATCCGTGTGGTTGTACTGAGTTGACAGGTGAAGATTTTGAATTGGGGCTTGGTGGAAAGGTTTGCACTAGAGATATAAACATGGGAATCATCAGCATGTAGACAGCATTAAAGTCCTGGGACTATCTGAGATGACAAGTGAGAATAGAGCAGGTGGAAGGGGAAAGGGGCCTAGGACTGGCCCCCTAGGAACTCTTATGTTAAAGGACCTCAGCAAAGGAGATAGTGAAGGAGTAGATGGTGAGGTGTATGGGTCTGTGGTTCCTGAGAAAAATGATCAAATGTTTCCTCAGAACTGGAAAAATATACACAACCTTTCAATGACTATAATATTTCTATTTTAGCAAGTAATGGATAAGTGGAGAGTATGCAAAGTCACCTTAAAGATAAGAGCCGGCTTCCTGCCAGCAAGACTTGGAAGCAACCTAATTGAAAATGTTAACATATTTAAATAAAGGATGTATCAAGCTGAAGAGAGGTCAGCAATGGAAGCCTAGTAAATGGAGAGTCTCCGAGTTCCATGCGGGCACAGCCTTTCTAAGCACCATCCTGGAAAGAGTGCTTTAGCTAACAGAGTAGTCTGGGAATAATGGCAAGGCTGCCCAGAGCATAGAGATGGGGGTGGAGAACCATAGCCAAGAAGAGTTTTCTGAACCCATTGGCATGATTCCTTACCGGGAATGGCCAGATGCCATTAAAGATAAAAATAATCCTGTTCAATTATGTCATTGTGCATTTATTTGTTGATATTCTGATTCTGATTTGGTTTAAAGAAGAGAATGTGCTGGCTTAGGAGTCTGAGCAACAGTAAAATTTCTCATGGTAAATTATATGTATTATGGTATCTCATGGTATAAATACTTAGGTATTATGGCTTTATATTTCAGTAGATTGTAGACTTCATTGGCATAATCAAGTATTTCCAAGATGCAGCTTTGAAGTCTATGAAACCCAGGCCCACATCTCTATGAAAAATGACATAACTGGAGCCATTTAAAAAATCAAGCCGGAAAAGTCATTTCAAGAGGAACTGCCTTGCACATCCTGTTTTCTAAGCCTTTGAATCGGGTGAAACTGTCAACATTCCAAGACATCCACAAGAATGAGAAAATCTTGTTTGAAAAATCTGAGAAAAGTGAACTTTTGCCCAGTGACCCCTTAACTTGACCAGTCACTGAAGTACAAATCTGGCCCTGCTTATCAGCACCAATAAACCTCTTTTTATTTTTAAATTTCTTTTAGATTTTATTTATTTTTTCATGAGAGACGCAGAGACTGAGGCAGAGACAGAGGCAGAGGGAGAATTCCAGGCTCCTCACAAGGAGCCTGATGTGGGACTTGATCCCGGACCCCAGGACCACACCCTGAGCTGAAGGCAGATCCTCCACCGCTGAGCCACCCAGGTGTCTCTAAACCTCGTTTTAAAAGCAAATATCTAATCTTCCGGGGTTTTTTTTCCCCAATAAAAACCCTGAGTCCACCTCCTGTCATTAGGACACTACTTGGGTTTCAACGTAAATCTACATAACCCCGAATTGAAACTCTGATCTGAAATGAACACTTTGCCTTTTGAACTGGTTTCTTGTTTTTTTGACTGGCATTCCTGTTAGTGGTAAATTCAATACTGCAAATCCCACCTGGAGCTCTCTTGGGACATGGCCTACTAGGCCTCCCCATGTAACATTTTCCAGCATCCTGAAACCTGCATGTTGAGTAAAGTAGAATCACAGGCTATTAGATCTGAAAGGGAGCTGATGCAGTATCCAGTCCAAGCCAGAGGAGAAAAATGAGGTTCATAGAGGCAGAGAACCTGAGCAAGAGTTCACAGCTTATAGAAGTGAGAACCCAGGTCAGAGCTTCTGATCCATGCTCTGTCCAGAATATCCTAAGCCCTTACCCAGAATAGGTAGACACATTCAGTATGTATATCCCCAAACCACAGGGGCTCCCTTCACCTCCGGAGCAGGGTCAGTCACTTACCAAGTGGTATGTCTTACTTCCATCTATGAGTCCAGGTTGTTGGTAGGAGGTCAAGGGAAAGAACTGAAATCATTCACTTTTTCCTGTCCTGGAAGCAGACCCTTGAGTGTGTGCGTAGTAAAAGGAATTGGATAGAGCATTGAAGAAGCCCCTTTTTGAGTCATTTGAGCCAGTGGATAGAAGGGGAAATGTCCAGCTGGTTAGGCCTGTAAATCCCCCTCCACTTCTTCCCCTACTCTGTCTGCTGCCACCAACTGAATGGAGGATGGGAGATCTGCACTGGAAATAAATCATCAGGGCTGTTTCTGTTTCTGGAAAAAGTGGTAGGAATCTGTACAGGAGTCTCACCTCTGGCAGTGCAGGATTAAGAACCTTGTTATTCCTGCTTTCTCTAAAATGGCCAGGTAAACTTGGATTTGAGCACTCCGGATTGGGGAGAGGGTGGTGAGAAAGGAGTCTGGCTGGGAGTAGTGGGGAAGGGAAGAAGGGAGGTGTTTTGGAGGCAGAGCGAACCCCTGAAATTCCGGAGTCCTGCCATGCTAGGAACGGGGCGCCGGAGAAAGGGGCTGCGGGCTCCCCACCTCCCCTTCTGTCTTCCCACTTGTCTTCCTAGCATCGCTATTTTTTCCTTTGTTCCTTTCATCTTTTATTAGGAGCGGGCTGGGAAGGGCTGAGTGCTCTCTCCAGCGGAGTCCAGACAACCGAGACAACCCCGTAGCCCCTTCTCCCTCGCGCCCGAGCTCCGGGCCTCCCCACCCCCGACAATGGTCTCTCCCGGTGCTCGGAGGCGCTGGGGGCGGGCGGAGGCGGGGCGGGAGCGGCGATGGGGGGGCAGGTCTGCATTGCCGCTTCCCCTGGTCCCCGGAGCAGTCGACGCTGCCGCCGGCCCCGCGCCCGGACCCCCGCCCTCGGTCGGGACTCCCTTCTCCGGGGACCCCCCGGCCCAGGTGAGACCCCTCTCGGGCTCTGACCCCCGCCCCGCCCGGGGCAGGAGCATCCTTGCCTTGCAGCCATTTTATCCTCCGATGCTTGGCTTGGGGGGGGGGGGGTGACTGTCCCCGCTTTCGGGGTGAGGGGGCTGGGGGTGGTTTGAATGGGTATTTATTTCAGTCGCTGTGCTGACAGGAATATATATATGGAGTCGGGGTGTTTTTCCCCACCTTAACCAAGTCGCTGCAATCCTCTTGGATATTAACGGGTTGTGGGGCTTTAGGTGGATAGGATTGGGGTAGGGTTCGCTCAAAGCCCAATGCCCTCCCTACCTTGCGCGCGCGGGCGTGCACACACACACACACACACACACACACACGTGATAAATGACCTTGGTTGGGGCCAGAAAATGGATACTGCTTCAGTCTGCTGGCCGGGACTTGGGGGTGGGGGTGGGGGGCGGCGGAAGGGCAGGTGAAGGAGGGAAGGAGGGGAAGGGAAGAATGGAGATGCTGGGTAGAGCGATGGTAAATGACCAGGGTTGAAGCGCGCACGGCGGGGCTTTGGGCAGTTGCTCCCGGGTTGGGGGGAAGGGGTGTTGAGTGATGATGGGCACTTGCCCAGAAGCCGGGCTGAGGGTGGGGGGAACACTCAGAGAATGGGTTAAGTCAATTCTAGGGGCCCTTCTCTTATGCCAGAGCAGAGGCCAGATGGGGTGCTGGGGCTGTCGCTGCAAATGCTGGCAGGGGCGGTCTCTATGCCTGCGCCCCTGAAGGTCTCTCCTTGCGGCCCTGCCTTATTCCTCTGCTGTGTGCCTTCTCAGCTGACACCTTCATCTTTTTTCCCCCAGAACTGTGAAGACTCCATCTTCCTAACCCTGGGATAGGATGTAGGGAGGGGAGGTGTGGCCTTGGGCATCCTGGGTGGGAGCTGAGGCGCAGTCACCCAGCTGTAACAGGGAGGGGTGCTCCAGCATATACCCCCCTTGGCCCCCCCCCACCGTCTTACCCCCCCCAGCCCCGTGGATGTTTTAACTGACTGCTTCTTGATGACCTTGTCACGTGGGCTAAGGAGGGCTGGGGCATTTAAGTGACTCCCAAAGTCAGGGACTTTAATTGGGGGTGGGGGCTTCTGGACCCTCTTCTGTTCAGGCCTACGCTGAGTGCCTAGCTGAGTGCCTAGCGCAGGCAAGCATTTCCTCCGGAACCCCCTCCCCCATTCTGCAGACAATCTCCTGGGCACATCTTTCTAGTCAGGTGGAGCCAGTCAACCTTAAAAGGGCCACGTAACCCTGAATCCTGACTCCTCTAACCTCCACCTCTTCAGGTCCTGTCTCTCTCCCACAGGCTTAGCCATCCTGTGCTGCTTTGGGGTCTAAAAATAGCACCACTTCCTCACCAACTCAAAGAATTTGTCTTCTTTCTCTCCCTTCTGACCTCCTGGGCTCATTGGCCCTGGGAGAGCTGGCTGTTGAGCACATCATATCCTGCTGTGGCGCTGTGAGGCCTTCTCTACCCTGCATGTACCTCTCAGGGGTAAACAGTGTTGACAAACACAGGATGTGGCTCCTAGTGGGTCCATCTGTCTCCTTCAGGGTTTGGAGGTGGGGGGAGATCCCAGATGGGAAAGAAAGGAGAGGAAAGCAAATGGCCATGCAGCGAGGGGGTTCCAGTTCCACCGTTCTCTCTCTTGCACGGGGGATCGTTTGGGCCTTGAACCACAAAGAAAAGAAGGTGACATGGGGGGTCACTGGTTTTGATCATCTAGTCTACCCTTCACATCTGGCCCGAGGGGCTAAGGCCCAGCTTGCCGGTGCTTCTCCCTGAGCCGCGTAGCATTACTTACCCCCTTCTACCAGGGCCCCTATATGCATGTGGGACATTTAATGAAGGCTCTGGATGGGTGGGAGCAGGAGGCAGGATATTTTTAGGGGAATGATCTCTGATCAGAATCTAGTCCTGCTTCCTTTTCTTCTGTGAAGGAAGGGGGATGCTTTCCTTCTATGCTTCCCTCTGGAGGATGTCCTTTTTTAGGGGGGACCCCAGGCCCCCTTCATTCTATACTGGCCTTCTACGCAGTGCGGTATTTGTGGACTCCTTTTTCCTTGACTCTTGGAGAAGGAGCAGAAAGGATTAAGGGGGATTAAGAAGGGAGGCTGTGGAAAAAGGAGGCACAGCTATGGACCTTAGACCCCAATGCTGGCAGAGTATGGATCTGATCAGCCATTTCTGTCCCTGCCCCCACCAGGGAAGGGACCTATGGATGATGTCCTGAACGAAGATGGCAGTAGCCAGACATCATCCCTTCTCCATGGCCTCAGGTTCCAGGCCTCCCTTTTTTTGTGTCTCCCCTTGTTTGTCTGGAGTGAGTCAGTGTGGGCCCATCTGCTGGCATTGATTTAACACAGAGGCCTCCAGAACTCTGTTTGGGGAGGATACTGGGCAACAGCATCCAAGTCTGACCCCCTGCTCTTCCCTTGCTCCTTCTTGCTTCCTTCACATTTTTTTTTTCAATCTAATGGGAAGGAAGAAAACTGATATTTATAGAATATCTACTGTGAGGTTGGGTTCTCTTGGGGACTCAGAAAAAGAAAATGATCCCCAGTTTAAGTATAAGGACACTGAGGTTTAGAGAAATTAAAGAATTTGCCCAAGAGCAGCTGGTAAGTAAATGGCAGAGCTGGAATTTCAACTTAGGTCATCGAAGCACCAGGTGCTTTGCCCCTAACCAGCTTTCTCTTTGATAGTATCCCTTTTGCTCTTTACCCTAATGAGCACCCAGAGGTGGCTTTTATTCTGGCATTTATGAGGAAGTGGAGAGGATCTCACTATATTATCATCGTCACAAAGAGACTGATATTTCTTGATCACTTTTTATGTGCCAGGTAGTATGGTAAGGAGCTTATACACATTACGTCATTTAATCCTTACTTTCCCCTCCTTAAAGAAGAGGAAACTGAGGCCCGGATGTTAGGGACATGCTCGAGGTCACTTAATTAGTAAGTGCTGAAGCAAGAGGTCAAACCCAAATCTGTCTGACTCTGGAAGCAAATTTTTACCCACTGAGAAGACCTCTCCTTGTGAGGCCTGTAAACTTGGAAACTGAGGGAAAGGGTGGAAGAGATCCACTTCAGCTGCCATCGGTGGACTGAAGTCAACAGTTTAGAGGCCTTGGGCCTCCTATACATTCTCCCTAAGCCCTGTCCCAAGTAAGAAAGCTGGACCAGAGTGGAGAGTGGAGAATTCTGGTTTCTCATATTTCCTGTTTTATTCTTTGCAGGTCAGTGGTTAAGCAAGGGATGTGATCTTGATGTGGGGTAGGGGATCAGGAGAAAGGTTCTAGTTGACCCTGACTCAGGCAAATCTCCTAGGACTGATCTCCAAGGTCAAAGTAAGTGGCCTTATGCCAAATGATCTACAGTCTGTTGAGGTCATCATCCCTTTTTCCTGAGTGTGGGCTTGAAGCAAGGAGACCACCTGCATCACCTGGCCCCAGTGGGGCTCTGGGTTGACTGGAGCTCTGTATTGGCCTTCTTTGACATCATAGACTTTACAACCTCCTTTATCCCCCCTTTTATATTTTCTAGATCTCCAGAAGCTTCTAGAAGAGAAGTAGGCGGCCTTTCCTGAGTAGTCCTGGCTCCCCAGCTTAGCCCCCACATCTTGGCTCCCTCTTCCCTTTCTATCCCCTTGCTTCCCCTCTCCTTCCCCCATGTATCCAACTGAAGTGGCCAGAACTCCTCTCCCTCCTCTCCCCTCCTAGACACCTCTATTTTCTCCTGTCCCATGCCTGGAGATACTTGAATGCTCTTCATCTAAGTAACTGAGGGAAGGAGTCTTTCTGACTTCACAAGTCCTTGAGCAAACCTGAATAAGGAGCAGGGATTCGAGGAGATCTAGTGAAGAGTCCCAAAGATCCATCATGGAAGAAGGCTTCAGAGACCGGGCAGCTTTCATCCGTGGGGCCAAAGACATTGCCAAAGAAGTCAAGAAGCATGCGGCCAAGAAAGTGGTAAAGGGCCTGGACAGAGTCCAGGATGAATATTCCCGCAGATCCTACTCCCGCTTTGAGGAGGAGGAGGATGATGATGACTTCCCTGCCCCTGCTGATGGCTATTACCGTGGGGAAGGGGCCCAGGACGAGGAAGAAGGTGGTGTATCTAGCGATGCCACTGAGGGCCACGATGAGGATGACGAGATCTACGAGGGGGAGTATCAGGGCATCCCCCGGGCAGAGTCTGGGGGCAAAGGCGAGCAGATGGCAGATGGGGCCACCCTGGCTGGAGTGAGGGGAGGCTTGGGCGATGGGGAGGGCCCCCCTGGCGGCCGGGGGGAGGCACAACGGCGGAAAGAACGGGAAGAACTGGCTCAGCAGTATGAAGCCATCCTCCGGGAATGTGGCCACGGCCGCTTCCAGTGGACACTCTATTTCGTGCTTGGTCTGGCGCTGATGGCTGATGGCGTCGAGGTCTTTGTGGTGGGCTTTGTGCTGCCCAGTGCTGAGAAAGACATGTGCCTGTCAGACTCCAACAAAGGCATGCTGGGTAAGACACAGAGGGTGTGGGGGGCCCCCCAGCCCTATCCAGCCCCCAAACTCTAGAAACACCTCTGCTCCTGAGAACCCCTGTCCATACTGCTGGGCTCCCTAGGACCCTGGTCCCCAGATTTTCCCAGAGAGCTTGGACTTACCCTGCACACTCTCCCCTCACACACCCTCCTCTTGAGATTGGGTCACAGTGAGGCTGTTTGTGCAAGGGCTTGGGGAAGGGCAACTGGGCTGGGACTTGGGTGGCACTTGGCTTAGTTCTGCAGGAAGGTGCTATGGTGGGATGGGCCCCTGTGGGGTGTTTCGTCAGAGACTTCCCTCTTGTCATCTTGCTCCCTTCCCCTGACTGGGGAAACAAGTCAGTATCTAAACTCGCTAGTTTAAATGGGGGGCCAATTTAGGGGGGTGGGGAGAGGATCACGATCACTCCCAGGCCTGCCTTCAACCAGAGAAGCCAGCCACACTTGCTCTTGGCCAGCCATGGGAGTGTTCAAGGGCCAGTGAGTGCCCTCTCATGACCCTTCCTCATGTGGACTCTGGGGGAGGAAACCCCTTGGCTCACTCCAGAGGATCCCTCAGTCTTGCTCTGCTGCCAGGTTGCCACGGGACCTTGGGCAGATCCCCACTCCTTGGGGCTTGGCTGGAGCCTGGGGATATGCAGAGTCCACAGGGATGATTTTTAAGACCAGTTCCAACTCTGAATGTAGGAAGGAAATAAGAAACGGGAGAGTTTTAGGACCAGAAGCCCTGGAGCTGAGAGGAGTGAAGGATGGGTCTATGGGGCGAATTTCCTGAGGGAACTGAAGGGATAGAACTGCTTTCCCAGGGATGCAAGAAACCCCTTGCTACTTTGTGGGCCTCAAGGCAGGGAGGAGAGGGGAGGACCTTAGGAGGCTCTGGGGGTCTGGGCCGATCCATTCCTCCTTCCAGGCAAGCCAGAGATGGGGGTGGTATGTGTGTGTGTGTGTGTGTGTGTGTGTGTGTATGAGAGAGACAGAGACAGTGAGTGAGAGGTGAAAGCAAGCAAGAGAGAGTGGGAGGGAAAGAAAGAAAGAATTTTGGGTGGGAGTTGGGGGCTCCCATATCTGCATTCCTGCCTTTGAACCCCGGGCTTGCAGAGATGGCCTTCTGTCTTTCCTTGCTCTCATTTCTGGGTGGGTCAACTTAGTTATTCTAGAAGTTGCCTGGCTCCTTGATCCTCTCCGCAGCCGCCTCTGGTAACGCATTGCAGGTGCGAGAACCAAAGCGTGTCGGCTCATTGCCCTGCTGCCTCTGTTTCCCCCTCAGGCCTCATAGTCTACCTGGGCATGATGGTGGGTGCCTTCCTCTGGGGAGGTCTGGCTGACCGGCTGGGTCGGAGGCAGTGTCTGCTCATCTCGCTCTCCGTCAACAGCATCTTCGCCTTTTTCTCATCTTTCGTCCAGGGCTACGGCACTTTCCTCTTCTGCCGCCTCCTTTCCGGGGTTGGGTGAGTGGCCGCTTCCTCTGCCCCCCCACAGGCAGCCCTGAGAGGGCTGTGCCCGGGGCGCTGTTCCGTTTCTAGAGCCCAGCACCCAGCACCGTGCCAGGCACAACGGCCGCACCTCAAATGTGTCTGAGTTGAATGAATGAATCCCTCCCGGCTCCATCAGGCCAGCTTCCCCCAGCCCAGGACCCACTGCCGCCTGTCCAGAACACCATCCGTGTCCGGTCCGCTCCTGAGTTCTGCACCCCGCCCCCCAGGTCCATGCTGAGCCCGGCTCCGGGAAGAGAGAGGCCTGGCGGTCTCAGCCTTACCGCCGGGTGCCTGCGAACCCTTGAGTGGTCCCTTTCCCCATTGATGTATTTCCTGCATTGACAACAGACCTGGTTAACGCCCACTGCTGCCAGGACTCTGAAGCCGTGACCGTCAGGCTCCTACACCCCAAGCCTCCTGCATGCATCCTTGCCCTGTCCCCAGCTCTTTACCTGCATCCTTGTCCTGTCCCCAGCTCTTTACCTGCCTGCTCCTGCACACCTGACCTGCTCTTGGGCTTCTCTTTGCCCATCTTTTTCCTTTGGGGATCTCCCCATTGTCTATAATTATCTCCCCCCTCTGCAACCCCATAGTCATCTTCAAGGCTCAACATGCGTTCCTTTCCCTGAGACTTCCCTGCCTGTTTCCCAGGGTCCCGAGGATGGGTGCCTCCTGGGCTACGGGGCTCTATGTGACAGGAAGTCTCTTGTAAGGTGTGGAAGCTGACAGGTGCTCGGGGAAGCAGAGCACTGGGGCAGGGGATTGGGATCTAATGCTTAATTCTTACCATCCCTCCAGGATCGGAGGGTCCATCCCCATTGTCTTCTCCTATTTCTCTGAGTTTCTGGCTCAGGAGAAACGTGGGGAGCATTTGAGCTGGCTCTGCATGTTCTGGATGATTGGCGGAGTGTATGCTGCGGCCATGGCTTGGGCCATTATCCCGCACTACGGTGAGCAGCCCCCAGGGAAGGCACCCCAGACTCTCCCTTGTGGCAGGAGCCCCCCGCCTCCCACCCCTCTGCTGATGCTGACTGTTCCTGCCAGGGTGGAGCTTTCAGATGGGGTCTGCTTACCAGTTCCACAGCTGGAGGGTTTTCGTCCTCGTCTGTGCCTTCCCTTCTGTGTTTGCCATCGGGGCTCTGACCACACAGCCTGAGAGCCCCCGCTTCTTCCTGGAGGTGAATGGGGCTGGGGCTGGGGAGGGGCGGGGGGAGGCAGAAGGTTCTGTGTTCACACACTCATGGTGAGTTTGGTTTGTGGGACCCCCACAGGGGCCGTACTTCTGGGGACTTGATCTTGCTTCCTTTGCCTTGTGTCTCCAGAGGGGCTCTGCACCTGGAGAACCCAAGGTGCCTGCTCAACCCGGGGTGGCTTAAGATTCTGCAGGGAGGGGCCCTGGCCCTGGCTTCATAGCTTAAGAGAAGTTCCCACCCTCTACTTCTTCCCCCTCCAAGTAGATGTTGGTCCGGCAGAGTCAGGATGCTGCTTCTCTTTTGCCGACTCATCTACTTGCCCCTCATCATCAATTCCCTTGTTTTCGGTTTTCTTTTTCCATTGTACCAGGGGATCCCTGGGACCTGTAGTTATATCTGTCTCCTGGACTCCCCCTACTCTCGCCCAAGTCTGATTATATTTTGCTGTTTCCTTCCTTGGGGCTCTTTCAGAGTGGGTGATGTACGTGCCTGTAGGTCAGAGGTAGGGGTGGGAGCCCTTTGGTATTCTGTGACTACAGAAGCCCCCCCGGGGGGGGCGGGTCTATAACCCTGGGCTGGGGGGAGCTAACCTGGATGTGGGAACTGTGTCTGTGGCTCTAGAATGGGAAGCATGATGAGGCCTGGATGGTGCTGAAGCAGGTTCATGACACCAACATGCGAGCCAAGGGGCATCCTGAGCGAGTCTTCTCGGTGAGCCGGAGCCCTCCCTTTGATCCTCCAAGGCCCTCCAGCTCCAGCCAGCCCCTCTCTGGATACCACCCCTGCCTTCCCTAGACATCTCCCACCACCCTCTCCTTCACTGTTGTCTCTCAGGGTATCCTATCACATCTACCCCCTGTCTGCGTTTTGCTACTACAGGAGAAACTGAGGCTCCTGAATGGGGGCGTTGGGAGATACAGACTACTTGACTGCTAACCTCTTCTCTTGACCCCAGGTAACCCACATTAAGACGATTCATCAGGAGGATGAGCTGATTGAGATCCAGTCAGATACGGGGACTTGGTATCAGCGCTGGGGGGTCCGGGCCTTGAGCCTGGGTGGCCAGGTAATGAGGGATAGTGTGGTGAAGAGGGAAAAGGGAGTGGAGAGGTGGAGACAAAGGCAGGGCTAGACCTGTGTGTGTGGCAGTGATGGGGGAACTGAGGGAAAGGGTTAGGGAGACAGAGGGGGGATCTGGGGGTGTGAGGAGTTAGTGCAGCCACTCTGACTTTGCTCCATTCCACCTAGGTTTGGGGAAATTTCCTCTCATGTTTTGGTCCAGAATATCGACGCATCACTCTGATGATGATGGGTGTGTGGTTCACCATGTCCTTCAGGTGAGGCGGTGTGTGGGGGTGGTGGGAATCGAAGTCCTAAGGATGGCTGGGGATGGGCTGGGGGTGGGCTGGGGGTGGGGGTTAGGCCGAGGGCAGAGCAAATGCCTGGGAGATAAGCCCTCCAGACCCAGCAGTCGGTGCAGGGAGGAGTGCTGAGAGATGAGGCGGGAGAGGTGAGCAAGGTCCTGACCCTCCGTCCCCTCATTTCTGGACCCCCTGGTCCTAATCCTGAGCCTTGTCTGACTCCATCATCCTTGACTCTTCAGCTACTATGGCCTGACTGTCTGGTTTCCTGACATGATCCGCCATCTCCAGGCAGTGGACTACGAAGCCCGAACCAAATTATTCTCTGGGGAGCGTGTAGAGCATGTGACCTTTAATTTCACCCTGGAAAATCAGATCCATCGAGGGGGACAGTACTTCAATGACAAGTATGTGGGGACTTTTCCATATCACTTCTTCCCTGCCCTTTATATCCCTTGTTTCTTTCAGGAGCCTGGGAGTTCAGAGACAGGGTGTGTGGGGGTAAATGCCTGTGGTTTCTCAATTCCAAAGGAATGAGCCTTGGAGGAGGGTATGAGGACAAGGGGAAAGCATGTCTCCTCATCCCGGCCTTACAGGTTCATTGGGCTACGTCTGAAGTCAGTGTCCTTTGAGGATTCCCTATTTGAGGAGTGTTATTTCGAGGATGTCACATCGAGCAACACGTTTTTCCGCAACTGCACGTTCATCAACACTGTGTTCTATAACACTGGTAAGGTGCTGTAGCTGCTGGCTGTCGGACTGAAGGTTTGGATGGATCTTGAAGAGGGAAGAGGGAACCCTTCTCATTCCCTAGCTCAGGGTTCATGAGCTGAGCTCTTGGGAGCCCCAGAGGAAGGTGGTATGGGGCCTATTAGCTACCACTAAGAATTCCCAAAACTGAATGGAAATAGACCATTTTTCTGTAAGATTTTTAAGAATATCTGGCAAAAACATCAAATTCCTTTGCCTTTGAGTTGGAATTAAAGCAATTCTGTGGTGTTATTAATGCTCTTTGAAGAGGGCAAAATTCATTCAAACAGGGTCTTCAGGGTAAAAAAAACAACAATAAAAGGGATATTTGGTGCATAAAAGGCTGAGAATTATTGCATTAGTCCACTGTTTGGTTGTTGTTGTTTTTTTAAGATATATTTATTGGGGGGGCAGGGCGGGGAGGGTCAGAAGGAGTGGAAGAGAAAGAATCTCAAGTAGACTTCCTGCTAAGTGGGGAGCCCCATGTAGGGCTTGATCCCATGACCCTGAGATCACCACATGAGCTGAAATCAAGAGGCAGCCGCTTAACCAACTGAACCACTCAGGCGCCCTCATATTAGTCCAGTTTTTAAAACAGTGATTCTCAAACTATATGCCCATGAAGTGCTGCTTCATCAGCTAGACTAAGGATCCTGCCTCTAATGGAATACTGGGTGAGTTTTTCCTACCTTACAGGGAAAAATAATGGAAAGGACTTTTATTATTTTATTTTACTTTATTTTTTAAGATTTTATTTATTCATTCATGAGAGACACACAGAGAGAGGCAGAGACAAAGGCAGGCTGTCTGTGGGGAGCCTGATATGGGACTCAATTCCAGGATCCTGGGATCATGACTTGAGCCAAAGGCAGACGCTCAATCACTGAGCCACCCAGGCACCCTGGAAAGGACTTTTAATGATTTTTAATATTTGGCTCAGTAAATTTTCCTAATCCCATGGCACTGCTACTGTTTATAGTCAGCTCGGGCAGACGAAAAGAAGCCAAGATTATTAATGAGAAAACTTGGAAACAGCCAGTCTCACCGGTCATGAGACTGTGGTCATTTCTTACTGTAAGGGTTTCTAGTTCTGTGGTGCTATCATTTGATGTTTTGTGATGATGGCCCTGAGCAATTTAGAGGACCCCTCCTCCCCCAACTGACCCCACTAAGGCAGCGCCCTGAGCCAGAAGCAGTGGTGGCGTTCCTCTCGCATGACTGCCTGCCTGTCTTGGTCTTTGCCCCCAGATCTGTTTGAGTACAAGTTTGTGAACAGCCGTCTGGTGAACAGCACGTTCCTGCACAACAAAGAGGGCTGCCCGTTAGATGTGACGGGGACCGGAGAAGGTGCCTACATGGTGTACTTTGTCAGTTTCTTGGGGACGCTGGCTGTACTTCCTGGGAATATTGTGTCTGCCCTGCTCATGGACAAGATTGGCAGGCTCCGCATGCTTGGTAAGGGGGCAGAACTGATTCGGGGGCTGGGGAGCAAGGCGACCCTGTCAACACGCTTCTAGTCTTATTCTGAAGGAAGAGCTTAGCCAGAGTAGGTTCTCTCTCTTCTGTTTAGGTCTTGGCTGGGTGGGGCCTGGCATGGAAGCTTCTCTAGGGGTAGAGCAGGTAGGCAGAATAGCAAGCACACGGGCTTTGAGGTTCCGGGTTTTGAACCTCAGCTTCACCACCTACCTTGGGCAAAATGGGAGTGATGACAGTACCTGCCTCACTGGGCTGATATGTTAGATCGATGCATGTAAAGCATCAGGCTCCTTGGCCTGTAGCTGTTATTGAAGAGATAGTTGTAACTGATACTATGAATAAAACGATAATTTAAGGGAGATTGGGGATGAGTGTAGAACCTCCCTTTTGAGTACTTTCGGAAAAAGTCTCATCCTGGGCTACCCTCAAATCTAGTTGATGGCATGGGGTGGGTTGTGGGTGGGCATCACCGTGGCCAGGTTCATGCAGCTCCCTCCTTTCCTGGCTCCAGCTGGCTCCAGCGTGATGTCCTGTGTCTCCTGCTTCTTCCTGTCTTTTGGGAACAGCGAGTCAGCCATGATCGCTCTGCTCTGCCTTTTTGGGGGGGTCAGCATTGCATCCTGGAACGCGCTGGACGTGTTGACCGTTGAACTCTACCCCTCGGACAAGAGGTAGTTGGAGTGTCATGGGAGCAGGGTAGCCGCGTTTAGGGCCTACAGGGCAGGAGGGAGGTGGGGTAAGGAGGTGGGAAATCATCTTGAGGGTTAAAAGTGCACGCATTCCCCTTGAGTTTCTCCTCTAAGGGCTGGTGACTTTTGTATTTGCTCCTTGAAGTCTTAACCATTAATCTAATTTTTTGGTCTTCTTTTCCCCTTGTCTCGCAATCTATATTCCCTGATCTTTCTCTCCTTCCTCTCCTTTGTGGCTACTGCCTGCCATCTCTCCTACACTTTCTCACCCACTCACCCATCCCCCACGCTTCCTCCTCATCTCCTTTTCGTGCTGCCCCGGGGGACCTCTGAGCAGGACCACAGCCTTCGGCTTCCTGAATGCCCTCTGTAAGCTGGCAGCTGTGCTGGGGATCAGCATCTTCACATCCTTTGTGGGGATCACCAAGGCTGCCCCCATCCTGTTTGCCTCAGCTGCCCTTGCCCTTGGTAGTTCTCTGGCCCTGAAGTTGCCTGAGACCCGGGGGCAGGTGCTGCAGTGAAAGGGCCGCAGGGGTTCAGAGGATGGCAGGCACACTGTGAGAGCAATGGCTCCTCCTTCACCCTCCCTGCCCTGCCATCCTGGGCCCGGGACCCTCGCTCCCCATTCCCCTGTGTTCTGTGTCTAGGCCGTGTGTGTGCGCGCGTGTCTGCATGTGTGTGACCCCGTAGGCAGGAGCTCCAGGGAAGGCTTCTTCATCCTAGTTGTGGGATGCAGCTCTACTCCCCATCTCCTACCCCCATTGACTTTGCACAAGAGAAAGCTTGGCCTTACCCTTCTTCCCAGTGTTAGCTAGGGGCCTAGCTCCTCCTGGCTCTAGGAGCTCCAGAACAGGCCTCCTGCCCTTCCCCTCATCCCTCTGCCTAGGCCCTTGTGAAACCACAGTCATGTGGTTATGCTGGGGGCTGGGGCTCGGTGGCGTCTAGGGACCAAAAGAACTTCTTAGAGTTGGAAGGGCCTCAGGTGCCCTCTCACATCTGTTGGATGCAGGGGGAGTAGCAATAAACCTCAGTCCCCTGGCCTCCACTCTCCCCTCAATCTGGGCTACAGGTAAGAAGCCTGAATTTTATGAAATTAGCTTTCTGATTCTTATTTATTTATATATTAAGTTCTGAGGCAGCTCTGCAGGACTGTGTGTGTGGATGCATGTGTAACACTTATGTATGTGTATGTGCCATGGGGTGGGGTGTCACTATGCTGTCCTCAGATACCAGCCACAGGTCATCTCAGTCGACACACACACTGCCCTGCCTCCCATAGCCCCTCCCTTGATCTTGTTTCTGTGCCAGGCCTGGGAGGGAGGAGCCCTAGGCCAGGTG
Organism: Vulpes lagopus; assembly: GCF_018345385.1. Taxonomy (NCBI): domain Eukaryota; kingdom Metazoa; phylum Chordata; class Mammalia; order Carnivora; family Canidae; genus Vulpes; species Vulpes lagopus. The sequence continues at coordinate 74,934,475 of NC_054828.1, forward strand.
AGGATGAGTCCCACAGTCTAGACAGACCTGACCACACATGACAAGGTCCATCTCCTCCCCTCCTCTCAAGAAGCACAGGCCTCTGGAGTGAGAGGCTCCACCCACTATAGCACAGACAGGGACAGCACAGCTGCCCTCCCACCCTTGGTCTGTACCCCCACAGGCAGAGCAGCAGGGGAGGGAGAGAAATCAGGCCTACCCCCACAGGCAGAGCAGCAGGGGAGGGAGAGAAATCAGGCCTAAGGTCAAACCAGCAGATTAAAAAGCACAAGGGGCAGAATGTAGGGGCCCTCCCACCAACTCCTCTGAAGTGGGAAGAGGTTGGGCAATAAGCCAGGGACCCCCTCATGCGGGATCAGAAGCCTCAGTTTCCCCATCTCACCCTTCTACGTGAGAGGCCCCTGTAGTTAAGCTGCCCTTGCCTCACCCCACTGTGTGGCTGCTTTCTTTGGTGCCCTCCTGCTCCCCACCCCACCCCCCACCGTAGCTGTAATATGTTGTAGTTTTTAGCTGTTTGTAAAATGTTAAAAAAAAAATGAAAAAAAAAAGTGAAAACAACAATAAAAAAAGAAAATCCAAATTCACCCTCCTCATGCTTCATCTGGCGCCCCCACCCTATGGTCACTCCTCCCATTTTGTAACACTGAAGGGGGGGCGCTGTTTAACTCTTTGGTATCTGTGCTCAAAGGATTGCCTTCTCCAGTGTCCAGTGTATGAGTGTGTACCCCCTTTCCTCACCCTTCATTTGCTGGACGCAACCTTCTCCCCTCTGCCCCCCCCCCCAGAGGGACCCATCCATCTCTCCTGCTCTCCTGGGGAACCCCCCTAAGCCCAACTCTGTTGATGTGAAAAATGAAATGAAAAATATTGATGAAAAATAAAAAAGGAAATAAATCCTTAGAATCCAAGATGGCTATGCCTGCTTCTTTGCCTCTCCATCTACATCCAACTCTGTTCTGCCTGCTGGGAGAGGAAGACAGTGAGATGGAAATATTATTCCTCTTTCCTCAAACTGAAAGCCAGAATAATATGATGTACCACATTTCTTTCAATTGGCCTCTCTATCCTGACTTTTTTCCTGACCTTTATCCTGACCTCCTCGTCTCCCAAATTTGAAAAGTTGGGGTAATGTCCTACAACTCGTTAGCAAAAAAAACTTGTAACTGGTTTAAAAAGGGAGCTAAAGACTTGAATAGACATTTCTCCAAAAAGACAACGTACAAATAGCCAACAAGTCTATATAAAAAATGCTCAATAGCACTAACCATCAGAGAAAACACAAGTCAAAAAAAAAAACAAAACAAAACAAAACAAAAAACAAAAAAAAACACAAGTCAAAACCACAATGAGACATCTCTTCACATCTACCCATCAGTATGGCTTTTACCAAAAAACCACCCACCCCTCAAATCCAAGCAAAATAAAAAACAATGGTGTTGGTGGAGATGTAGAGAAGTTGGAACACTTGCACATTGTTGGTGGGAATGCAGAATGGTGCAGCTGCTATGTGGAAGAGTATGGAGGTTCCTCAAAAAAAAAATAAATAAATAAAAATAGAATTATGTGATCCAGCAATCTCACTTCTGGATATTTATCAAAAGAATTGAAATGAGGATTGGCAACATTAGCACTCCCATGTTCACTGCAGCACTACTGGAAAAAGCTAACGTGGAAACAACCTAAATGTCCACTGGCACATGAGCTGGTAATAGAATGCTAGTCAGCTTTTAGAGAAGATGGAAATTCTGCAATATGTGATGACATGGATGAACCATGAGGACATTAAGTTAAAAAAGCTGGGTACAGAAACACAAAGACCAAATGAATGATTCCACTAGTTATGAAAGATAGTCAAATTCATAGAATCAGAGTAGAATAATGGTTGCCAGGGGCAGGGGAGAAAAAGAAATGGGGATTTGATTATTAAATCAAAGGGCATAAACTATCATTTAAGCAAGGTGAATAAGCCCTAGAGATGTGTATGACTTTTTACCCATAGTCAATTATAATACATTGTGCCCTTAAAAATTTAAGGGGCGCCTCGGTGGCTCAGTCAGCTAAGTATCTGCTTTCAGCATAGGTCATGATCTCAAGGTCCTGAGATTGAGCTCTAGAGTCAGGCTCCCTGCTCAACAAGGAGTCTGCTTGTTCCTCTCCCTCTGCCCACTCCAGACTCATGTGCATGTGCACAGCCTCTCAAATACATAAGTAAAATCTTTAAAAACAAATTTGGAAGTGTTTCTTGAGATTAGAGCCAGTTCTCCTCCAAATCCTCTCATGTGTCTTTTAAATATATGGATTCCAGATTCCATTCTTGTGGAATCGGAATTTTTTTTTTGGGGGGGGGAGGGAAGAGTGGAGTTCTAGAATCCACATTTGAAACAAGCTTCCATAGGAATTCTTATCTGTGAGATCTGGAAACCACTGCCTAGGGATTATACTGGACTCCCCCTCATTCACAGTTAGTTCTAACCAAGCCATTTTCTGACTTTTTATGGTAGCTTTCAATTTCCATTCCTACAGCTGACTTTGAAGTCAGGGTCCCATCTTCACTCTTGATCTCTGTGCCTCCAATCTTCTATGCCAACTCACACATCACTGCCTGATCCATCTGCCCCAAAATGCTCTTTGGTTTGCCCTTCTGCAAAACTCTTCAATGACTTCCTCTTGTCCAACCAGATGCAGTCTCAACTATAGCTCAAAATGATCAAGATATATGTTCAACTTTTTTTTTAGTATCTAGATTCTATTGCCACATTAAGGTCACCAAAGTGGTTTATCTAGACATCACTTAAGCTCCAGTCAGAAATATAACTTTAGAAGGCTAGTAAGACAAAGGGCCATATAAAGTTCTTTTCTTCTTCTATACTCATTTTCCATGTTATTATCTTTTCACTGCATTCGTGTGTTCTGGTTTTTCCTTTGTTTTGTTAAGGATTTTTCTAAGAAAAAAAGTCAAATCCTTTTGGAAACTGATAGGCTGACAGAAAGACAAACACTCCCCCAGTATGAAATTGAAGTGTGTCTGTAACTCCTGTCTTGTCCAATCACTGGTGAGACTGTCTAGTCCAGCTTCTATGCCTTTGCTAAGGCTCTTCCCCCTACCTGTAACATCTTTCCTCTCCTTTCTGGTTTAATTCTATGCTTTCCCTTAAAGATTACTTTCATCACTCCCCCCAGTGACTGGGGGGACTACTCTAGGCTATAGGTATCTTTCTTCTCCTCAGAACAATTGATTCAACAGGCCATTGGCCACACAAAGCAGTCCATCTCCTGTGATAATTTCTTTTTTAATGTACAGGATGATTTCCAACTTATCAGGTCTGGTAGTTCCTCAGTAACATTTTTTTTTTTAAGTGATGTGGCCGCAATTTTTTTTTTTAATTTGCATTTAAAAAAAATTTAAATTCAATTTGCCAACATAAATCTTAGTCACAATTTAACATGAAACGCCCAGGCAGCTTTTCCTAAATAGATCAGGGCAAGGGGGGGTGGAGAATGATTCTACTCTTTGCTTGGATAGCTTTGATCTAAACTGAGTCATGTCCAGAGAGTATGTACGCGCTAGTTGAATGGGACCTCTCATCGCTTACAAACACCAGACCATATTGGCAGAAAGCCCGTAGTTTATTCCCAGACAAACCATTAGAATCCTGGCCTTCCCTCCTTTGGGGCTCAGGGGGTTCCCCGAGTTTTCTTGTTCCCACCCAGGCAAGGGGGGCTCATGTCTAGTTGAGGATTTTCCTTCCACTGGGCGGGGGTCCGTGTCTGTATGGCCAGTGCGTGCACCGGCCCAGCCAGCTCCTCAGACAGGGCGGCGTGGACCAGCCGGTGCCGTTGTAAGGGGCTCAGTCCTTCAAAGCGAGAGCTCACCACCGCCACGCGGAAATGCGTCTCGCTGCCTGGTGGGACCGCATGGGCGTCGCTCTCGTTGCGCAGCTCCAACACCTCAGGGTTCAAGGCCTGCTCCAACTTTGTGCGAATGGCTGCCTCGACGGGACCGATGGTTCCCAGTCCCGCGCTGCTCCGGGACAGACAGACGCGACCTGCCATGGAGAACAGGTGCCGGACCAGCTGCCCACTCAGCATCGGCTACAGCGGAGAACAGGCGCAGAGCACTGAGGGCCGGGGCCTCCCGCCCCCTCCCACCTGCTACCTCCTCCCACATGCATACTCCGCTCCTGCAGGGGGCCCGCCTCCACTGCACACACCACCCCTTCCTTCTGTGTGACGTGGGGAGAATTCGGCCTAGGCCGCGGAGGGCTGACGCGCGACTGGAAGGGGCCCGCGGAGGAGAGTTAGCAGCGAGTGGGCTGGGGACTGCAAAGGCAGGGTATGTGCAACTCCGCGTCTGTGGCCGAGCCGTGTCCCCTCTGAACCCCAAGCCGGGCATTTTCTACCTTCCGCTCAGCCTCGGCTACCGCAGTCGCGGGTCAGTCACCGGACCCCAGAAGTTCTCGGAGAGTAAGGTCGTCGTCGCATCCTGAGGCACTCTGGGAAATGGAGTTCTCGCTACGCGATAGTAGAATGGGCAGACGCCACGTGAGGGCTCACGGGAACTGTAGTCTATCATTTTGGCGACTCGTGCTGTTAGGTTCTGAAGCAGGGAGATGCAAAAAACTCGGGAATTCCTGCTCAGTTGGGATTGCTGTTATTTGATAGATTTTATTGTCATCGAGCTGAACTCATTTATTTTACATACAAGAAAATTGGAAGCTCGTTCCACTTACTGCATACAGAATTTCTGTGCGCAGACCAGTCCTGGAAGATGGGGAATAAGTTAGGGCCAGTCCTCGGGAAGTTTAGAGGATGACCTGAGCCAAAATCAAGAGTCAGACACTTAACCGACTGAGCCACCCAGGAGCTCCTACATTCAGTATGGTCTAAATGTGTTATGTCAGAGTACCTGGGTGGCTCAGTTGGTTAAGCATTTGCCTTCAGCTCAGGTCATGATCCCAGAGTCCTGGGATTGAGCCCAGTGTTGGGCTCCCTGCTCAGTGGGGTGTCTGCTTCTCCCTTTCTCTTTCCCTCTGCCTCTACTCTTTTTCATGCTTGCTCTCCACTAAATAAATAAAATCTTAAAAAAAATAAATAAATGTGTTATGTCAAGGTCAGTTTTGGCACACCCGGGTGTTCAATTAAATGTATTGGATGGATATATGAACTATTGTATGAAAAGAGGGCCAGTGGCATTATTATTTCTGTTGCAAAAATAAATAAAAGCTTTGTAAATTACAAACTCCATAGAGCAAGCTTAGAGTCTTTGCTTCTAATAAAAACATAGTCATAATACCTACTATGTAGTGAAGGTTTGTCACAGCCAGATTGAGACTTTTAGAGACTTTAAACACCAAGATTATGGTGGCCACCTCATGTGTAATTAAAACAAAAAACAATAAACACTAATCTGTGACATGAGGATTGGGATGTCCAACAACATACTAATTTTCCCCCCATGATGATTACTTTAATATTTATTCATGGAAAACTTAGTTTGTGCTTATTGATGTATACTTTACACATAAGGAATTTACAAATCTTTAGTGTACAGTTTAATTCTACCTATGATACAACACGTCAAGAGACAGAAAATTTCCAGCACCTTGAAGGCTCCAGGGAAGTCAATACCACCCTGCCACAGGTAACCATTATTCTAATTTCTATCACCATAATTAGTTTTGCCCATTTTTAAACTTCATATAAAAAGAATCACATAGCATGAATTCCTTTTGCTTGCATTATTTTGTTCAACATTGTGAGATTCATCCATGTGCATGGCAGCAATTTGCTCATTTTCATTGTAGTATGACAGTATATGAACATACCACATTCTGGTACATGCTTTTTGTTGCATGCAAACATTCATTTCTGTTTGCTTATATCCAGGAGTGGAATTGCTAGGTTATCTGATAAACCCAATGTTTATTTTTGAAATGACAAATTGGTTCAAAGAATTTTTGGTACTGTGAACTGTTCTAAATGTTTTACATTTATGAACTCTTAATTTTTACAACAACCCCATGAAGTAGCTACTATTATTACTTTTGCTTTACCAGTGAGGAAGCAGAGACCCTTAGAGGTTAGGTAATTTGCCCATGGTCACAGATCTGGTAAATAATGCAGAGGCAGGCTGTAGAATTTGGGCTTTTAACCTTTAAGCTATTTGGCCTCAATACAGCTTTAGGCCCCCTCAGGTTCCAGGCTCTGTACTAGGTTCTTTACATTTATTCTCATTTATTCTAACAACTCTAATGTGGTTGGATATATTATTTTTGTTTATTCAACAAGCTTTTATTTTATTTTATTTTTTTATTTTTTTTTTTTTCAACAAGCTTTTAGTATATCTCCCATCACTCTGGCTATCACAGTCTACTGTTTATACTTGGCATTTGGAGAGTGGTTGTTGAGTAAAGAGAAATATTTTTGAAAAGAAGACACTAATTCCCTAAGAGTGTTATGTCATTTATTCATGCCCCAAACATTTAATTACTCTATGAAGAGCCAGGTAGAAGGAATTAAGGACTCCGATTCAAAAAGACATGGTCTGTCTCCTGAGGGGGTTATGGAAAGGATGCGAGAGCAAAGTCCAAGCATGGTACAGAGTGGTAAGTGCTATCACCAGGATTTGAACAGAGAGGTGGGCACATGGAGGCTGTGTGGGTAGTGGAAAGGAAGACCTCATGAAGGAGCAGATGATTTCTGGGCAGAACCAGCCGGATGAGGAGGATTCTGCTAGGTCAAGAGTAGGACGAAGCTTCTTGCCAAAGGCCACAGTATGTGCAATGGCAGGTCACTGTGGAAAGGCCTTGCTTGAATGGTGTGTAGCTCAGTATGGAGGAGGCTGAGGGTCATGGTGAGAGAGGTGGAGGGACAGGGCAAGAGAGTGGACTATGGTTAGAGTGGTGGAATGGGGTGAGAAGGCAAAATAAATGCTTGATTCACAAGATTGCCTGGGAAGGAACTCAGTTGCCTTTTTGTTAAAGGAAATAAGATCCAGCCTATTTGTCTGTGATGGTGCACTACTTTTAGGGATGGCCTGCTCTATTTCATGTTTTAATAGTTCTGGTAAGAATGCTGGGAAAAGAGCTCGGGGGAGCGATAGATAGTAATTGAGTCTCATATAATTTGTAGGATAATGGCCTATCTAGACTTATCTAATAGGGTTTTATAGCTGGATAGAATCTAAACTACTAAATCTAATTTCCTCTGATTCTCTTTTTCTCTTTAATAGAGGAAGAAAGGGAAGCTGTACAAGTTAAGTGGCTTCATGAAGCCCAACATCTGGTGAGTAAAGCAGTGTGAATGAAGTGGTGAAGTGCACAATTTTTGAGTCAGGCAGACCTGAGTTCTAATTATGTCTTAGTAAATGGCTGTGTCACCTTCAGCAAGTGCTTAGCTTCTCTGAGTCTCACTTTCCTTATCTATAACACAAATAATTGCATCTGCATCATAGCCCCTAGCATAGAGTTTATCACATAATAAGGTTCCATATCATCTCTTTGTCCTTCACCTTTCCTAACAGCACAGGGTCACTGTGATAGAAGTAAAAAGGAGGTCAAAGAGAGGGTGAGGTCAGCTGTGCCCTCAAGCAGGGCCTCTCAAGGTGACAGATTTGTAGTGGGGTCCCCATTATCTTGGGTTTCAGCCTCGGTCTGAAAAGTTAACACTATCAGAACTTCCAGAGTTGGGGCACCTGGGTGGCTCAGTGGTTGAGCATCTGCCTTTGGCTCAGGTTGTGATCCTGGGGTCCTCGATTCAAGTTCCGCATCAGGTTCCCCAGAAGGAGCCTGCTTCTCCCTCTGCCTACGTCTCTGCCTCTCTCTATGCCTCTCATGAATTAAAAAAAAAAAAAAAAAAGAACTTCCAGAGTGGACTGGCTTATTGGGGAGAGAATCACTGAAAAAAACAAAGCAAAACAAAACACCAGAAATTTATGAATAGCCTAGAATGCAATTTCATTCCCCTCTAGTGATGTATCTTCTCATAATTGCCTCATCCCTTCTCAGTCTCATATTTTTATCTTGTAGAATAATTGGAAAGTGGTTGAGCCTAGAATCTGAGCTGAGTGTTAGTCTTTAGAACTATTTCACCCAGGTTGTGAGAAAAAGCTAATGTTTTCACAACCAAGGACCCTTCTATAATAGCCCAAACCTTTGTGTCTAGCAGGCAGACAGGAGCACGGAGAAAAGGCTGAAGAAACCTTAGGGAAGTAACCGGATATGCTGTTGAGATGCAGGTGAGTGTAGATTCTGGCTTAGGTTGTAATTATGGGAAAGAGAGCAAACGGGCGATAGGGGGTTGTTTGGGTGAGTTCGCATTTGGATAGGTCGAATTGTTGGGACAGATGGTTTGAAGTCCCCAGTAAGCAGTTGGTGTAAGGATCTAAGCTTCTGGAACAAATCTGGATGTCTGTAATTTAAAGCATTGAAGTGGGAAGACTCCTCGGGAAGAGTAAAGGATGGAGGGGGGTGTTGGACAGGAGACAGAGCCCAGACGGACGCGGGAAAGCAGGGACCGATAGAGGAAAAGGACCGGGAGGAGTAAAGTCGGAGGACATTTTGCAAGCCTAGGGAGCAAATTTCAAGGCGGTATCGGATGCCTCCTGTAGGTCAAGAAGAGGAAGACAAATCTATTCCAGTCCTCGGTTACGCAGGATTCTGAAGAGCGGAGGCGGCTGGGGGTGGGGCGAAGCCGCACGGAAGGCCACCACCACGTTGCAGAGAAGGCAGGCGGCCTTAGTAAGTTTTTTGGAAGTCTGGCTGTAAAGAGAGAAAAGGCGGGACTTGGAAGGTAATTTAAAGTTCAAGGGGATAATCAGTTTCAGAATCCCTACCCTTGAGCGGGAGCAACTCTGCATCTCCTGGAGGCCCTCTGCAGGCCGTCTGGGTACTTCTGAGGATTTCCCTTCCAGCTCCAAACTTGGGGGGGAGGGGGGAGGGAAAGAGAGGCCCCCATCCCCTTCTCTAGGCTGAAAATAAAAAAATGCCATTCAGTAAAAGGCAAAACAAAACAGCGTTCTGTCCGAAAGCCTTCTTTCTTTAAAAATCCTGGCATGCAAATAAGGGGCTTTAATGTGGCTCCCAGCGATTGGTAGGTACCTTCGGAATCCGTCATTTCCTCGCAGTGCAGGATGCAAACGGAGTCTGCTTTCTGCTTCCCTATTGGCTGCTTGATTGGGCTACTTCCCTTCACCCCTCCCGGTAATTCTTATAAATTACACCAAATTGGTTATCCGTTCCACTTCCTTCTCCTTGAATAAGAAGCTGTAACTGCATTTTTTGGCTGTAATGTCAGGACGCGGAAAGCAGGGAGGCAAGGCCCGCGCCAAGGCCAAGTCGCGCTCGTCCCGCGCCGGCCTGCAGTTCCCGGTGGGCCGGGTGCACCGGCTGCTGCGCAAGGGCAACTACGCCGAGCGGGTGGGGGCCGGCGCCCCGGTGTACCTGGCCGCGGTGCTGGAGTACCTGACGGCCGAGATCCTGGAGCTGGCGGGCAACGCGGCCCGCGACAACAAAAAGACGCGCATCATCCCTCGCCATTTGCAGCTGGCCGTGAGAAATGACGAAGAGCTCAACAAGTTACTCGGGGGTGTCACCATTGCCCAGGGCGGCGTCCTGCCCAATATCCAGGCGGTCTTGTTACCTAAGAAAACGGAGAGTCACAAGCCTGGCAAGAACAAGTAACTGGGATTGAGAGCATCCCCACTAACCCCAAAGGCTCTTTTAAGAGCCACCAACAATGTCAATGGAGGGGCTGGTAACGAAATAGCGCCATTAGCTCTTTTTTTTGAAAGCTTAGGTGGCTCTAAAAAGAGCCTTTGATCTTTGGCTTGTCAGGGCTTATTTACTTTTGGCTTTGTGGCTTTCAGTTTTCTTTGGTAAGAGAACAGCCTGGATGTTGGGCAGGACGCCGCCCTGGGCGATGGTGACTTTGCCCAGCAGCTTGTTGAGCTCCTCGTCGTTGCGGATGGCCAGCTGCAAGTGGCGGGGGATGATACGCGTCTTCTTGTTGTCGCGGGCCGCGTTGCCCGCCAGCTCCAGGATCTCGGCCGTCAGGTACTCCAGCACGGCCGCCATGTAGACGGGAGCGCCGGCCCCCACCCGCTCCGCGTAGTTGCCCTTGCGCAGCAGCCGGTGCACCCGGCCCACTGGGAACTGCAGGCCGGCGCGGGACGAGCGCGACTTGGCCTTGGCGCGGGCCTTGCCTCCCTGCTTGCCACGACCAGACATGATTGCTAGCGAGGTTATAACACCTACAGCTCAGACCTGACAACAAAACAGCAGCGAAAGATGAGCGATGGAAAAGCCTTTATAAGCTTTGCTAGGGGTGGGGTCAGGAACGAGGTTTTCATTGGTCCTAAATTGGCTCCAGAACCAGCCAATGAGGACAAGAGTAGGTGTTGTGACGTAGTTGTTGCTGATAACGCAAGGTCCCCACAAGGCCCAATGGAAACGAAAGGTTTTAGGAGCCCTTATTTGCATACGGTGGTTATAAAAGGCTCAGGCCCGCCCATTCTCGCACTTCCTTTCTTCCCCAACGCGTGTGCTCCTTTACAATGCCTGAGCCGGCGAAATCCGCTCCCGCGCCCAAAAAGGGCTCGAAAAAGGCGGTCACCAAAGCCCAAAAGAAGGACGGCAAGAAGCGCAAGCGCAGCCGCAAGGAGAGCTACTCCATCTACGTGTACAAGGTGCTGAAGCAGGTGCACCCCGACACCGGCATCTCGTCCAAGGCCATGGGCATCATGAACTCGTTCGTCAACGACATCTTCGAGCGCATCGCCGGCGAGGCCTCCCGCCTGGCGCATTACAACAAGCGCTCCACCATCACCTCCCGGGAGATCCAGACGGCCGTGCGCCTGCTGCTGCCCGGCGAGCTGGCTAAGCACGCCGTGTCCGAGGGCACCAAGGCCGTCACCAAGTACACCAGCTCCAAGTGAGTCCCTGCCGGGACGCGGCGCCCGCCGGGGTCGCCGGCCGCCTGACTCCAAAGGCTCTTTTCAGAGCCACCCATCTAATCACCTGAAAAGAGCTTTGTTCACTTGTTTTTACCCTTCACTTTCTTCTCACAAAGTAAGTTCCTTGTGGAAGGTGGAAGGTAGTACGCGGAGCTTTTTAAGCCATTCATACTTGGAGATTCCTGGCGCGTGACTGGCTTTGCTTTCTAATCTGGGTCGCGTCTTAACCCCGTAACTGCTGCTTAGTTCTCCTACAAACTCCTTCGAATTAGGATACTGAAAATCTCCCCACCTCCCGTCGCCGGACTATTGTGTCCTGGCGGCTCTGGGGTGGACGTCTCCCTGGTGTTCTAAATCAATTTGGGTGACTTCGGTCGTCCTTTAAGAAAGGATCCAGTACAGCTAAGCCCGGGTCCCGGAACGTTGCGTCGAGCCCCGAAGAATTCTGAGCGTGCGGCAGCCGCCTGGCGCGGTCACCGCCTCTGCGGCGCGGCGCGGCCTCCTGTGGACCCAGCGTTGTGGGCGCCGGGGGCGGGGTCTGCGCTCCACTCCTAGCCTCTTCGTGATTGGACGGTATGAATATTCAAAATCTGGCGCCGGCCCCCAAAGTCGTGGATTCTGGTGTCCGCCGAACCCTTTGAAGCTTTGAAATCCCTATTCTCGGTTTGTGGATCGTTTTTGCATTTAATTCTCTTGGAATGCTCGGGTCTCCGGTCACTCTAAGGCGCTGGTTCATTTAATTCTGGGCTCAAAAGTCACCTCTCAGAGACCTTCTTCCCAAGTCGCACTCAGGAATTTGCGTCTCTTGTTCCTGCCTGTTATCTGGTCTCCCTGTTCTCTTCCTCCTAGGAGCTGTCAGAAACTGGTTCGTTTTTTTCTAATTTATGATCTTTTCAAGCCCTTAACCTTGCTGGTCGGATTTTCTGCAATATTGTCAGCGCCAATCCGTGCCTGGCACATAGCGGACACTTAACTACTTATTGAAATTTGTCGAATTAATTTTCTCACGCCATCCTTTTCTTAATAGCTTCCGTGGATTGGGCGGGTGTCGTTCATTTCCATTAGATACATGTGAAGACCTGCCTGAAAATGGAAATGTTTTTGGAGCTCTCTGGCCAAATCCGTCCATGGTCCCCTCAGAGCAATAGCTCTGAGGAGGCCCGGGTTGAGACTTTTTGTGCACCCAAATGGAGGTGGCAGTGGTGGGTTCTCCCTTCCTTTACACTTAGTGTAGTGTACCCTCTTTTGGATTTTCATTAGAGCATTGGTCGCTGGAAAGATTCTTTTCCCATCTCCTTTTCCGACACTCACCATCTCCATCCTGATCCTCTGGCCCCCACGGAGATGAGCTTTTAATTTATATTCACTTTCTCACTTATCAGGAGGTCCTGAAGAGATAGACCCTGTAAGACAGGCAAGATTAATAACCCTTTTACAAAGGAGGTTGAGAAAAGCAAAGGGGTTGGTCCACTGCTCATGAGCTAATACTGTCCACCTTTGTATCCTCAAATGCTCAATTGCATTTTAGTTTTATTTTGTGTGATTACAGAATGTTCAGTCTTTCTGTCCAAGTCTTGATTTTGCTGATGAAGACACTGATGGTCTGATCAGTTATTCAACTGCTTTTGGCTCTTGGGTCCTGGAGTTGATCCTAAGGGTTTCATGAATCCAAATAGATGCCAGGCATTATCATAAACTGAATAAATCTTATGTTTCTTACATGTGTGTTTTCAAATGTGTGTAGATGCTATTGTTATTAATAAAACAACTGATTATTTTAGAAGTGTGGCTGGATTCTTTTTATCTGCAATATATTTTCTCATTAAATGAAGTTAACAGATGCAATCACTGCTGCGTCTGTGAAAAAGCTCGTTGCCTCTGACTTGGAGGATGAATATTTGTAAGCCATTGGCCAAACTTACTTCTACCCAAGAGGTGCACCGGGACTGAAGTAATTTGTTACGAGGTTACTGTTAATGCCTAGTCATTTAGAAAGAAATGATCACAAATAACAAGCCTTATAAACAAGAGAGAAGAAATAAAGTCCTTAAGAAAGCTTAGCTAACATCTATAGAGCACTTGCTATGGACCAATATTCTAGGCCCTTCACACACATTAACTCATTTAACCCTCATAAGAACCTCATGAAATAGTCACCGTTATTATCTCCTATTTTATAGATGAAGAAACTGAGGCACAGAGAGGCTTCTCCTTAGAAACTCCAGAGAATAAACCCCTAGTTCAGGGTTTAAGGGACCTGAGAAAATTAAGATCAATCTCCGAAAATCTGGACCCCTCCTTGGAGTTTGGGGGGAATCTATCTAGGCTTTAAAATTAAAATTAAAAGGAATAATCACCTGCTTTATTCTGTTTAGGATGCATCCTGTATATAAATCTATATATACAGGTGGTAGTAGTGGAAATCCTTGGAGATGGGATTGGGGGGCTCTGGTTCTCCATCTGTTTCTCCATCCCAGAGGCCATACCTCAATTTGCTTACCAGCTGGAATCCCTTCACTAATATAAGAGAGTCTTGGTTACTGGTTTCAGGCTCCAGGCATGGTATTTAGCAGGAAGGAAGTTACAGAATGGGGCAGGGGAAAGAGATGATAGAATTTGGAATTTTAACTCCAGAGGGGAGATAATTTTTTTTTTAAGACTTTATTTATTTATTCATGAGACACACACACACACACACACACACACAGAGAGAGAGAGAGAGAGAGAAGCAGAGACACAGGCAGAGGGAGAAGCAGGCTCCATGCAGGGACCCTGATGTGGGACTCGATCCTGGATCTCCAGGATCAGGCCCTGGGCGGAAGGCAGGCACTCAACTGCTGAGCCACCCAGGGATCCCCTGGAGGGGAGATAATTAATGGTAGTTTAATCTTCCTAATAAAACCTCTTTGATCACTTCTTTCTCCTGCCCAAGCATCTATATACATTTGCTTATATTAGGGTTAATAACAATAATTGTTATAATAATAATTGCTACTTATTGAGCACTTAACTGTTTCCATGGTCCCCTGCTGAGTGGTTTATATGCATTGCCTCATTTTGTCTTCACAGCCACCATGGAGTAGCTTCCATTTTTACCATCCTTATTTTATAGATGAAGGAAACGGACTCTCAGAGAAGTTATATAACTTGTCCAGTATCATTGAGGAAGTAAGTGATGGAACTGCAATCCAATGTACATTTTTACAAAGCTTGATATTCCAGGGAACCTGGGTGGCTCCGTCGGTTAAGTGTCTGACTTGATTTTGGCTCAGGTCATGATGTCAGGATTGAGATCAAGCCCAGGATGCCCAGTGCAGAGCCTACTTAAGATTCTCTCTCTCTCTCTCTCTCTCTCTCTTTCTCTCTCTCTCTCCCCCTTTCCCTCGGCTCCTCTCCACCTGTCCCTAAAAAAATAATAATAATAAAATAAAATAAAAAAAGAAGCTTGATATTCAAAACTCTCCCAAATCTGCCTCTTCCTCCAGTTATAGCTCTGTTTCCTACTGCTCCCCTATAGGGCTAGGTGGGTTTTCTGCTCTACTCTAAAGGGTCTGCTCACCCTCCACTAAACCCATTTGCTCAGGTCTGGACTGGACTGCCCCTTCCTTCTTCCTTGGCCAGAGCTTTCTTTCAAACCAAAGCCTTATCTTCCAGCTCAGTGACACCTCTTCCCTCATCTCTCTACCCTATCTGTGCTTATTTTTTAACTTTATTGTGTTATAATTGGCATACAGTAAACTGCACATATTTAAAGTATAATTTGCTAAGTTTTGACGTATATACACATATACCAACAAAAACATCACTACACTCAAAATAGTGAACATATCCATCAGTCAACCCCAGAGTTTCCTACTGCCCCTTCATAACTCTTCCCTCTGCTTTATTAAAGATAGCTTGCCTTTTCTAGAGTTTTATGTAAATGGAATGATACAGTGTCTGTCCTTTGTGTTTGGCTTCTTTTGCTCAAATTCCTTTATTGTCAAGTAGGTTTCTGGTTGTACAGCTTCACCATAATTATTAATCTGTTCACTTGTTGATGGATAGTTGGGCTGTTTCCAGTTCTTCTACTTTTTAATGCATTCCAATTTTGTGTCATGATAGTTCCACAGTTGAACATGATAAATTCTTTGCCCTCAATTGGGAAGGAACTCAGAAGGGGCCTGAGATATATACACAAATACCTATTCTATTCTGTTCAAGTGGGAGAAAGTGTTAAGGTTACCTCTCTCCTCTCCTAGGCTCACATCTCTCAAATCCATTCCATGCTCTGCTGCTAGAGTAACCTTCCAAGCTCAGATCTGGCCTCATCACCCACCTGCTCAAAAACTTCAGTGGTCTGCCTCACTGCCTCATTTTGGCCTTCAACAAAAAAAATTTAAAACAAAAAAATATAAAACTTTATCAACAATCTTATCCCATATTTGGCTTTACAGTGTGGTCCAGAGCCCTGATCCTTTGAGAGGGAGGCTAACATAGCTCACAATATGGCTAATCAGTAATTCTGGCACAGAAGGTAAGCCTGAGGGGCAGTTCTGTTTAGGTTTCAGTAAGCGACCCTTAACTGGGAGACTGTCCCTGTGCCTGGGGAGACTAGGTTTAATCATTCATATGAGGGATGGGAAATAAGGATCTACTAATTTGGTGAATGTTTTAAGTCTCTATTGATATTATTAAGTTCTGTAAGAAAGATTCTCTAGGACCATTCCTCTTCTCTGATTTCTAAGCATTGCTAGGTCTAATATAATTCATTTTTTTCAGTCAATAGTGTGTTGAGTATCTGTTGGACATCAGGCAATCCACTGGGCAGTGAGAATACAAGGTTCAACAGAACAGAGTGGCTTCTGCCTGGATGTGTATTTTTTATTTTTTTAAAGATTTTATTTATTTATTCATGAGAGACACACTGAGAGGGGCAGAGACACAGGCAGAGGGAGAAGCAGGCTCCCTGCAAAGAGCCCGATATGGTACTCGATCCCAAGGCCCCAGTATCACAACCTGAGCCAAAGGCAGATGCTCCACCACTGAGCCACCCAAGTGCGCATTCCCTGGACGTTTAGTGGGTAGGAGGGAAGTCAGATATTAAAGCAGTGACTATAATAAATTGTGACAGGTATTAGATGTGATAAGTACCCACATGGAGAGTGAGATGGAGGGAGGCCTAACTTGACATTGGTGTGGGTGAGGAAGGGCTCTGGGGGGAAGAGACTTTAGGATGAGACCTGAGGCAGATGGGAAGGGAGTGTGTTCCAGGCAGGGAGTGGCATGGGCAAAGGCCTGGAGGAAAATAAAAGACAGCAGGCCCAGAGAGGTAGGAGGACCTGCAAAAAATCTAGTCTAGGTAGTGTTCAGATGGCAGAGGAGAGTTCAGTAACATGCTGTTACGATGGAAGGCAGAGCCAGACCTTGCCAAATTAGACCAGATAGGTGGAAACAGACTTTATTTTTATTATTTGTAAAAGATTTTATTTATTTATCCATGAGAGACACAGAGAGGCAAGACATAGGCAGAGGGAGAAGCAGGTTCCCTGCAGGGAGCCTGATGCAGACCTCAATCCCAGGACCTGGGCTGAAGGCAGACGCTCAACCACTGAGCCACTCAGGCATCCCAGGAGCAGCCTTTAGAGAACCCAATTAGCTTCTAGGCTAACATGACTAGGAGACAGAAAGGACCAATGGCATGGAAAACAGAAAAGTCAGTTTCAGAGGCCACAGGGTCTGTGTCCACTCAGGCACCTTCTGGGGCAGGTGGTACCTTGACTCAAATGAGTATCCATTCCCTGCAACAGGCCTTCCCTTAATGTAGAAATGGCTACATCAGGCCAACCAGTCTGATACCAGCCACCATTGTGCTCTGAGGTGACCATGAGGTCATTAATAGGTCAAATGTAAAGTTGGCTAATGCCCACTGCTGGTCAGGGCTAGAGAAATGGGGTAGGCTTATACACTATTAGTGGGAAAAGAATGTAGTGCAAACATTTCAATGGGTAATGTGACAATGACTATCACAATTTTTTCATATACAAATGCAAAACAAAAATGCCTAAACAAAGTACTTCACAATATTCACACAGAGATGGTAAATAGTAACTTTTTATATAAATGTATTTTTAATTCTTGATAATTGAGAAATTAAAACATGTACACAGAGGTCATATCCCTGTTATCCAACTTCATCAATCACCAAACTCAAGACTGATCATCCTGTATCATTTTGAAGCAGATCCCAGATACCATATTATTTCATCCATAAACATTTCTTTATGTAGCTCTAAAAGGACCACAATACTATGTCACATCAAAAATAATTAATATTTAATTAATTCATCAAATATCAAGTTGGTGTTAAAATTAATCTACGTCATGTTTTTTTTTTTTTCTTCAAAGATTTTATTCAATTATTCATGAGAGACACAGACAGAGAGAGAGGCAGAGACACAGCAGAGGGAGACTCAGGCTCCATGCAGGGAGCCCGTTGCAGAACTCGATCCCGGGACCCCAGGATCGCGCCCTGGGCCAAAGGCAGACGCTTAACCACTGAGCCACCCAGGGATCCCATGTCATGTTTTTAAAAAATGTTTTGTTTGAATCTGAATCCAAGTAAGTTCTATACATAATGGTTGGCTGACATGTCTTTCAACTCTAATATATATTTGCCATCCATCTCTTTTTTTCTTGTAATTTCTTTGTTGAAGAGACTGGGTTGTTTTTCCTGTAGTTTTCTGATTGGGAAGTTGCCGATGGCTTCCCTGTGGTGTAGCTTTTCATGAGATCCTGTCCCTCTACATTTCCTGTAGAAACAAATCGAGTAAATGGAGCAAAGGATTGATTAGATTTAGGTTCACTTCTTCACTCCCTGGCAAGACTGCTACATTAGTGGTGTTATTTGTTTTTTCTATCGGGAGACACACAATGATTGCTTCCCTTTTTGTGATAACATCTGTTGATGCTCAATGCTTAGATTCTTTAATTCGTTAGGGGCTGCAAAATGATATTCTGGTATTCCTTAATTTATTAGCTAGGATGCTTCCTAAAGAGAAACAAGTATTATTTTTAATATTAAACATTTAGAATTTACTTAAATATCTATTATTGGGTGAAAAGAAAGTGATAGGGTCCTCTTTGGTGTAAAAAAGGGTGGGTGCATATGTATTGATGTGTAGGCATGTGTACATGAATGAAACATTTTTCTGGAATTTACATAGTAAAACCAATAACAGTGGCTACTGATATGGAGAAGAGTCTGGTTAGGCCACAAGGAGGCTTTTACTTTCCATATGTCTTTCATTATCATTTGAATTTTGGGGGCACCTGGGTGCCTCAGTGGTTGAGCAACTGCCTTTGGCTCAGGTTGTGATCCTGGGGTCCTGGGATCTAGTCCCACATAGGGCTCCCTGCAGGGAGCCTGCTTCTCCCTCTACCTATGTCTCTCTCTCTCTCTCTCTCTCTCTCTCTGTCTCTCATGAATAAATACATAAAATCTTTTTTAAAAATCATAAAAAGTTGTGAACATCAACTTTAAGAATTATGCTCTGAAGTGATATTTCTGACTAGGCAGCATCGTTGATGAGGCCTCAGAGATCTGGTTCTCAGCTAGATCAGGAGAGCCAGTCAGGTTCCTCAGGGAGGACCAGGTCATGGAGAGGTGTGAAATTAGAAGAGAGTACGAAGAACTGGCCCTGGACAGCTGGTGTGGGTTACTGGGCAAGACAAGAGCGATATTTGGGGAAGGTTATTCTGACCTTCCTATCTTTATTCTGATTGAGATACGCGTGATAAATTGATGCACCTAAATTTTACTCATAGTTTTCTAAAGTTTGCAAATCATACATAATCTGAGGATATCTTACTGTATTTCATCTAATAAATGTAGAACCATTGCCCCCTTTTCTTATTCATTAATTCCTTTGTATGTCCATTCTTTACTCCCTTGCAGACAATCATTCTAATTTTCGTTCTCTGTGTTTTTGCAAGAAGTGTATTGCTTTCTATGCATTAAAAATAATTATCCTTGCATACTGTGTATTGCATTTATATGGCATTCTTGAAATAACAAAACTATGGAGATGAATAGATTAATGGTTTCCAGGCAATGTAGGGGAGATAGGAGGTGGTCTGAAAGACACTGGGAAGTTCTTTTGAGATGACTGAATAGATCTGCATCTTGATTGTGGTGGTGGTGACACGAGTTTATACATGGAATAAAATTGCATAGAATTACATGTGCACATGCATATAAATGCAGGTTAAAAAACTTCTGAGCAGTAATTAAGGTCTGTATATTAGTTAACAATAATGTACCAATGTCAACTTCCTGGTTTTTTTTTTTTTTAAAGATTTTATTTACTTATTCTTAAGAGACACAAAGAGAGAGAGAGAGGCAGAGAGATAGGCAGAGGGAGAAGCAGGCTCCATGGAGGGACTCCAGGATCACGCCCTAAGCCAAAGGCAGACGCTCAACCACTGAGCCACCCAGGCTTCCCCTGGTTTTGATATTGTATTACAGATATGTAATATGTCACTGTTGGAAGAAGCTGAGTGAAGAGTACATGGAACTCTTTGTACTATTTTGGCCACGTCCTGTGAGTCTATTATTATTTCAAAGTAAAAACTGAAAAGCTGCAGAACATGCTTTACTACTAACTAAATAGATGCAAAGGTAAACTAGAATGGTATATATATTTTTTCTATTGTTTATGTACTCTTCCTTGGCATCAAACAATGTTTTAAACACTTTACATGGATTAACGCATTTTATCTTCCAAAGCATCATTATTTCCATTGTATAGATGTGGAGATGGAATCACAGAGAGGTTAAGTAATGTGGTTAAGTTGCATGGTCATAAAGTGTCCAAGCCCAGTTAACAGCCAGACTCTGCTTTCAGACATTAAACTGTACTACTAATGTCAAAGCAAGATATTGATGCAGCACTTATAGCAGTTAACAATATTAGAAATAACCAAAAATGTAGGAATGCTGAAATAAATTTTTGCAACTCTAAGAAAAAAAAATCCTATCTTAATCAACCTACAAACACCACTTAGTCTAACAAGCCAGGTTTACTAATTCGTTTTCAAAGAAGAAGAACACATACCAAAAAGACTGTGATGTGTCTCACCAAACAAAGGAAAAAATAGTTAATGTAGGTTGTAGGGAAGCATGGAGTGTAGAATTTTGATGGGCTTAAAGCAAATCAGGGCTGAATGAAAGGGTAGACATCAGAATTAGGCTTTGAAGTGCATACAGGATCCTGTTTCCTTGGAAACCACAAAGTTAAGATAAAATTCCACCTTAAGTTTTGTATCTGGCTTGAAAAATCAAGGCTGATTCTCAGCGTCAGAGTGATTTAGGTTCTCTAGGCAGGAGGGGGATGCTTCATTCTTGCTGTTGTGATTTCAAACAGTGAAGGTTCTGGTAGTCTGTGACTTTTAGAACAGGTTTCTCAATGAATAAGAGAAGCAGTGGTCACTCAAGGAAGGGATCGTGACTCCATAGCTACAGCATGTCCTTGGGAGAGATGTCTCCTGCTAATTCTTTGGCTAGCTATATCTGTTTTCCCAGCCTGATGAGTAGCAGAACGTGTTTTTACTTTCTCAGTTCCAGTTAATTTCTACTTTCTAAGAATCTATATAAGTGAGAATGTGTTTTATATCTTATTTTATGTTTTACTTTCCCCTTTATCCACTCTGATTTTAAAAATTGGCCTTTCCTGTTCAATTCCCTCAAAGCTCAACCTGCATCTCTGCTATCCATGTTGTGATGTGAACATTCAATCTGTTGATTGAATTGCTGCATTAAACTTCACGATGAGCAAACATCACACTTTATCTCCTTACTCTCAGTAAGCAAACACCAGGTTTGCTCCATTTTCCATCATGAAAAATGCTGCAAGGAAC